>NC_081407.1:280736788-281048931 GCF_030272615.1 Cryptomeria japonica | reverse complement strand
TGAATAATCATTTGTGAATGGTTTGGTGCCTATGAAGTGGCTGGAATATTAACTTCACCAAGATGTGATGTTTCTTCAACCTGTGTTTCCTCTTGTTGAGGAATTTCACCTTCTTCCACCTCTTTGTCTTTTCTGGTATCTCCAGTAGTCTACTGTTCTGGCTCCTTCATAACTATCTTGTGTGTTGCTGAGGATGATTCAGCTTTCTTGGACCCTTTAATTGTGAACTTGATTTTAGGTCCTTTCCCCTTGGATTGTGTTACAGGAGCTGAGGATAATTCTTGTGAATCTACTTTGGCCTTGGTTCTTGTTTCAGCTATAACTGTCTTACTAGTCAGACCATCACTATTATCATCATCTCTAGAACTAGCAGGAAGTTTTTTCATCCTAATATTATTTTTAAGCAACCATCCATTGGTGTTTGCCAAAATAGGAGAGATTCTTTTGAGTTATAGATTTACTTTCCTTTTTTGACCATTGCATCGGTGGGAGCAGGGAGTCGAAAATCTTCTTTTCATGATAGACAGGGTCTATTATGTCATCAGTGTCTTCCATGGTCATTGGGATCTATGCTAAATCCAAATTTTCAATCTGTTCCAAGGTAAGACGATTGATATCCATCCTTCTTATATCTTCTTCATTTTGAGAGTCTGTCCATACATCTTCAAATCTACAAACATGGGTGTAACTCCTCTTGAGTTTGTTCTTCATGCCATGAAAATTAAAATTATTTTGTGCCTTGAATCTTCTCATGCTGTTCTATTGCATTTCTTCCTCCATGTTTTTGGCTTTGGGGTTAGTTAGAACTGAGTACCTGCCAATTGATTCTAGGAACTTCAAACCAGTCTTATGTGCTTGCGATTGCTTTTCATGCACATAGATTAGTTGTTGACACAACTCCATGAGAAGGATCTTGTCAGAAGGATACCTTGGTAGAATAAAGGGTTCACCAGAGAAACATCTGATCCAGATGTAAGCAAATGTTGGGAACTGAAGGAAAATGCATCCAAAATGAGACACCCTATTATATGCAGCCTCTGATAATCTTTTCTTTTGTAGGCTCTTATCAAACATGCACTTCCACATAGCAAAGAAGGCATCATTAACTCTTCTAAAGTGGCTACCTTGATTCTTGATCATAAGTTGATCATAGTATTCCCAAATAGGAACTAATCTCCTGTCACCTTTAGTAGACAAACCTAGATATTGCCTCATTGAAGCGGTTCTATAAACTAGGTAGGAAGTCATATAAAATTTCAATGTTACTTTTACTTCTTTCAACTGTGCGCAGAGTGCATCACTGATCTGCTCACCCCAGTCAATCCTATCAGCCCCTTTCTTAATTATATTCATGTAGTAGCACATCTAGCTTTGAAAGTAGTGAGAGTCCTTTAAACCCTTCACTCTTGATAACATGGTGACCATGTATTTTAACTCCTCATTGAAGTCACTCCTATGAAAAAATTTGGGCCATTGTGAGGTAGTGGAATTTCTAGCAGCAAAGAGGTACACAATATTGATCGCTTTCTTACATTTGGTCTCATTTCTCTCATATTACTCTTGAGCACTTTCTTGAAAAATGTTAGCTACTTCTTCAATTGGGGAAGCTTTGAAAAAACCATTAAAGAAAACACTATCCAGATTCATGATGACATTTTGATCAGCATCCCTAACCTGTCTTGTAGTCAGATCAAAGTGATCCACTACAGCAAGTACGAATTCTAGATCATGAGCTACAACTAGGAAGGATGCACACTTATGCAACTCAGATTTGATCAAGTTTGTTAGGTGTGCAGGAGATTTCTCAACTCAGTCAATAAATTCTTGCATATTGACATGTCCAATTTTTGTATCTTTGATCTCCTTGATGTTTGTGTCTGCTAAACTTTCTGAGTACAAATTCAAGTACTTATCATGCTTGTACTTCATCTTTTTTGTTGATGTTTTACCTGGAGAAGATTCCAACTGGCTCGAGGAAGGCTTTGATTTGTCATGAGAGGGCTTTGACATTTGCAAATAACTGCATTCAACATTGTGGATTAGCTTCTTTGATAGTTATCATCATCAATAAAATCAACTTTTATCAATTGGATCAAAAAATTGAACTCAGAAAAGGCTTAAGAGTAAAATTGTCAAAAATAACAGGTTGGGGAAAAAAGTCCGATCTGCACCTTAGCAGTCAAAATTTGTACATCGGACATTAAAGTCTGATGTGCGAGCATAAAATATTTTTTTTCTTGCATATCGGACTTTAAAGTGTGATGTGAAAATAGGGGAAAGTCATCGGCACATCGGACTTTAAAGTCTGATGTGCAAGTTGGGAAAACATCATTAGCACATCGGACTTTAAAGTCTGATGTGCCAATGTAGAACATTTACAAAAAGACCAACACATCGAACTTTAAAGTCTGATGTAATATTTGGGGGAAAAGCAACCAGTTGACATGTCAAGTTTTAAAACCCGACATGTCAAC
Organism: Cryptomeria japonica; assembly: GCF_030272615.1. Taxonomy (NCBI): domain Eukaryota; kingdom Viridiplantae; phylum Streptophyta; class Pinopsida; order Cupressales; family Cupressaceae; genus Cryptomeria; species Cryptomeria japonica. Next base: position 281,046,457 of record NC_081407.1, on the reverse strand, counting down.
CGAACAATATCTTCCCTCGCATATCAAATTTTAAAGTCCAATGTGAGAGGGTTTCTCTTGCATATCGAACTTTAAAATCTAATATACAAAGGGTTATCTTTGTGTATCAGCCTGCATGTCAGGTTTTAAAATCCGACATGCAGGCAAGGGAAGAGGAAAAAACAAAAAGGGTTTGAGGGTCATCGGACATTAAAGTCCGATGTGCCCTCAAACCTTGAGAAGAAGATTGTGGGAGCGATCGGATTTTAAATGTCTCATATGCTCCTAATCGACTGAAAATCCAAAATGATGGAGAAGGAAAGATGGAAACAACAACAATAATAAAAACCCTACCTCAATCCACATGGCCAAAGAAAAATCAAGTAACCGGCGAGGTGATCAAGGTCGAAAATGCGACGAGAGGAGCAGGAGGGCACGCGCAGAGGATAAATCACCGAAATGAAAATGAAGAAATGATCCTCAAGAATTAATAAATAAACCCCAAAATTAGAAATAAATGCAGCATTAATTACTAATCACATAGTGCATGTCGGACTTTAAAGTCTGACATGTAGAAATAAACCCTTGCAAGTTGGACTTTAAAGTCCGACATGCAACTTTTAACTAGACAACCTATAGATTGGACTTTAAAGTCCAAACTATAGGGGAAGGATAACCCACATGTTTGAAAATCAATCCTTTGCACCTCAGACTTTAAAGCCAGATGTACAATTATTTGAAAAATAAGGAACCCTATAGGTTGGACTTTAAATTCTGACCTGCAGGAAAAACTGCAAATCTTAAACACTTAAAAAAAACATTAAAAAGAAAAACAAAAAGCAAAAACAAGCTAACCAACAAAGTCAATCAAGCTCTCCTGGAGGTCATAAGGTATGAAACGGACAAGTTTCATAGGGTTGCCTCACAATTTTGGGTGCACTGAAATTGAGGACAACAACCTTGACAAATCGGTAGAGGAAAAAACAACATCGATCAGGAAGAAAGGCTGAGTAGGTGTAAACATAGGAATCTGACCTCACTGAAATAAGATAGGAGTCTTGTGAAGGTTGATGACATGGTGTCATCATGAGTGGTGACTGGTATATGAGTCCATCAATTATATAAGCAAGGTGAATTTGTAGAAGATTTCCCATTTGTGGGAATGAGCATACTTTGGATTTACTAGTCTGGAGACCGGTTTGTGTGATCCTTCGACATGTCAAGATGAGAGCAGATATGATAAGGTAACCGGTAGAATGGTTGAAACTAGAAGAAGTAAGGAACCTATAGGGTGGTTGGTTGGTGATCCTACTTGGAACAACTTGAAATGCCAAGCTGGCAGATAGTCGACATGGAATCAACATGGTAAACCCTCGTTTGGATAAAGATAGAATGTACAGTGACATGGTTGTTGCAAGGTCGATTGACTTTAATGAAAACTCACCCAAATCATGGGAAATGTTGTAGAGCTATTACAGGGGTTTGAGGCTCAAGGTCTAGAGGAAAATTACGAGATAGCTAAGAGAAATCGAGAAGATCGAGGCAATGAAGGAAACAACATGACATATCTTTTGTGATTGACTGAGGGATTAGCTATGATGGTAAAAAGAAAGTCGCCAGAAATGGAAGGCATGATTCCGGAGATGCGATTATAGTGGATATGTGCATTTAGATGTCAAAAAGATCAGATCGTGCAAGATTTGATTGGATTTGGTTTGCCTCGAGGATGTTGAGGAAACCTAACCTCCTAGTTTTTGAACTGGTTTTTGGAGGGAAAATTAGTTTATAAGTATATGACAGAAGAGGAAGAATAGAGCTATTGAATAGAGGAATATAGTGTGATTATGAGGTTGAATACTTCTGCAAGCAAGATTAACTCAGTCAAGTGCTCAATGAGAATCTATGAGAAGAGTGGAAGTGAGAGAGAACCAAGCTAAAGCTTTCAACCAGTTGAAGGAAAGAACCGGTAGTGTTCATACTCGCAGAGTAGAAGTGAAGGAGGCTGAAGAGAGGTAAACTGATAGTGCTTATCAGTAGAGAAGTAGTAGTTGAAGAGCAGCAATAGAGTGAGTCGATGCAGCAAAGAAAGCATCTCACCTGCTTGTTACTACTTATCAAATTTCCATTAGTTTCATATCCAAAGTCATACTATATATTCTAGTCGGTTAGTATTACCGAATCATGCAGTCGGTACACACAGAGAAGTCGGTATGAACAGTCAAGTCGGTTACGGAAGAAAGCAGTCATAGAACACAGTATTCATCGAGCTGTTTACTGAGTAAATTTTCATGGCTACCGAGTGGTAAAGTTAACTCACCGAGTTGATATTCACCAAGTGAAATGTTTTACCAAATACATTGAACCTGGACATGCACATGAAAACGTGTTACAAGATCGAGACACATCTGACCATTTTTGCATTGGAAATTGCATTAGGAGATTATGTATGATTACAAGGTCAACCTAACCAATGAGATATTTTGTTTTGTTATTCATTTGAATAATATTTTTGTAAGATCGAAGCAATGAATCGGATCACCGCTGTAAGAGATCTATTTATACAACATGATTCTAGGGTTAGATACAAGATATGCAACAAGAGAAACAAGTGTGTGTGTGTGTATGCATGAAGGAAGACTATTACAGAGACATAGAGAGGTCGCCAAGAAGGTTATCAGTGAACAGTCGATGAATAGAGTAAACAGAAGGGTTTACCGAGTTTCATTATGGGTTACCAAGGTATGCTACAAGCTAGGTAATCTTATTCAGAGCACATAGAATCTGCTTTAACATTTCAGATGTAAAGTTGCAGATATTTGTAATGATTTTATTATAATATTTTGAAGTTGTAAGAGAAACCTTTAACAGGGTAAAAGACTCTAACCAAGTCTATAAATTGTAAATCCTTTAACCAGGTGCTACACTTATATAGTGTTGTAAAAATCCTTTAGTAAGGTAGATCTAACTAATCTTGATACTCCTAATAGGGTAAGCTATCAGAAATAGCTAAATGTAGCTCTAACCAAGCATTCTTTATTATTGCAGTAGCAAAGTTGTGGGTTCCATCCCCACCGCAGTTTTTCTCTCTAACCAAGAGTTTCTGCGTGACCAAAATATGTGTTATGGAGTGAATCATGTATGATTGTTATCTGTTGATTTTAGTTATATTTTATGTTACTACACTATTCTGCTTATGCATAACAGTAAGGTTATTATCAAAGAAAAGTTTTGGAGTACTGATTCACCCCTCCCCTCTAAGTACATTAGGTTTCTATATTGGGCCTAACACTGTTGAGTAAGGCATTTGAAAAGGTTGCAAGATTCACTTGTAACAAGATAGCTACTTATGTATTTAATGTTTATATTGTGAACACTGAGTTGTAGCTCCTTAGGTTGGTGCCCTAAATTCAAGGGTTGGTGCTCCTTGGGTTGGTACCCTAAACTTTGTAACTATGTTTTACCATGAGGTTGGATTGGAGCAGTAGACTCTAGCAACATTGCTTACCGAGGTTTTTCCCATCTTGGGTTTTCCTCATATATGTTGGTGTTATGTGATGTCTCCCTATGTGTTTGTGTATTTGAGTTAGTCTCTTCACTAACTTGTAAGTCTGCATTGTGTTTGATTCACAAACCGGTATTTCTCACAAAGGAGAGCTGAAAAGAAAAGTTTTGAGAACCATTGATTCACCCCCTCCCCCGCTTAGTGGTGCATTGTGTCTAAAAAACAAGCCTATCAATAAGAAATCTTTCAAACCTGTTTACTTTATTTGTCATAAACCTAGACATACTACTAATGTGTGTAGAAGCAGACCTAATGAGAATGCAAGCTATAATGCAAATGCTAGGTATGTATCTAGGAGATTTGAAGGTCATTGTTTCACATGCAACATGTATGGACACATATTAGTTGAATGTAGATATATAGCAAACAATCTGGCACCTCACATTAATCCAAGACCTAATAGTGATTGGAGAAGAACCTATGACAACCGAGGAAACATGAACTGGCAGAAACACTATGTCAATCGATTTAGTCCATTTGAAATGGAAAAGGTAACTAATGTGATTTGAACCATTTGTAACAATTATGGACATGTGGCTATGAACTACAGAAGGAGAACTGGAAGAGCTAATGCAGGACCTTGGAGATCATCTGGGATGGCTTGCTATCATTGTCATAAACCAGGATACATTGAAAAATTCTATAGAATTAGGATGAACAAACCGGTTAACCACTCTGAAGATTAGAAAGGTAAGAAAAAGGTCAATGTTGAGGAAAATAGAGAGGAGATGAACAAAATTTGGAAAAATAAGAGTGAGGACAAGCCTACAGAAGAATCTAACCCTTCACCTAGTATGGAGAATTTTGCACTGGTGAATTAAGCCTTTCAATAGGCCTAAGAGGAGCAACGCGGTAAATCCACTTTCGGACCCCTTGAAGAATGCGTGGTAAGAGAGTTTTGCATTTTGAGTTGTTTTATGAGAATTCTTGGTATCATTGTCTATCAATTTTTCAAAAGCTTGTCAATCGGTTATATACTTGTCAGTATTGGGAAGTTTTGTTAAGAAATATATTAGGGTTTGTTACCCTATCAGTGAAGTAATTAATGCAGTGGGTAAGTTTATAAAAGCAAGTTTTACTATGTTATTTTTACCCTAAATGCATTCGAAGAAGTGTTATTGAGCACCTGCAGAGCAAAAAAGAGAATTGCTAGCTGATTGTAGACATATTTGTGTTGTAGATCAAAAAATTGAATCAGATTCAAAGATTAGAGAGAGAAGGAAAAATGGGTGTACATTCGATAGATCAACTAGAAACCTTTCTAGTGCAGAGGAATTAAGGTATTCTTTTGTGAATCTCTCTCAAATTGAGTTTATCGAGAATGGCATCATCGTCTAAGCAAGTAGAGAGACTTATGATCATTGTTGAACCTATGGAGTCTATGGAATTAGACAAAATAGTATCATATAATTCATCATCTCTAGTACCTAATGGTGTTATGATGAAAGGTGATTTATCCAGTTATATTGACTATAAAATTGAGGATTTAGGATCATTATCAATTTATTCTCAACTCAAATATTTATGTGATAAAAGTGGGAAAATCAAACCTGAGTTCATTAGTGTTTATGAAAAGGGTTTTCACATTGCGGCATATTTTCTTGAAGATTTTGAAGAAGAACATGATAGGATAATTCTTAGTTGTGTGCATGGAGAAAATATATATCTTGACATATTTCACACAATAACAAAGGAAGCAATTCATACAGTGATTGGTTTTTGGCAAACCAGTGAAGTTCCAAAACTAAGGAAAATTTTAAAAGAGACTGTGATTGCACTAACTCAGACCACCTTTGATGGTTGTGCATTTTCAGTCAACATCATTAAAGACCTAGCAGTTAGACTTGCAACTATGGTCATTGGTTATAAGGTATTTTATTCTAGTAGGATGAATAGTGTGACATCTGCTGTTGTGCATGTAGCTTACAAGATGATTGCTGAGATTGCAGATTATGACCTATGTGAGAAAATAAGGAGCCAATTGATGTTGAACCTACAATCAATTAAGAAAGATAGCAGTCAAAGGTTCAAATATGGTCAGCAATTGATTGGTCTATTCTTTTATTTTCAGAATTTCCTACTGGGAATTACTGACATTCAATGGTCAAAGGGCATACCAGTAACAACTCCAATCAAGAACAACATTAAGGTTCTAAAGAACACATTTTATGTTGTTGTAAATAGGTATTTTAATGAGTTCCAAAAGAAGATGATCATGAGGTTGAGGCTACCTAAAGATGTGGTTAAACACTTTGCAAAAGACATATGTTTCACAGTTACCATAGACTTTTGTCTTATGGAGACCATACAACCCAGGGAAGATGAGATGGAAGAAATGAGTTATGAAGCTATGACTTATTAATTGGATATGACAACAACCTTTTGGCATCTCCCAAGGATAAGAAGAAGAAAAGACTGGGAACATACAAGGAAATAAATGCACCTGTTGAACCTAGTACTGTCAAAGAGAAGAAGAATAATAAAGCTGAGCAAGTACCTTCAGTGACTACCAGTACAAGGGTGACAAGAAGTGTTCAAGTAAAAAAGGAATAGGTATCCAAAGTGTATGCTACGAAGTAGATTGCAACGAAGAAGAGAGGTAGACAACTTATTCTTCATGCAAAATCCAAGGATATCGACACTAAAGAAGAACCTGAGAAAATGAAAGCAACTGGTAAGAAAGCCAAACCAGTAGAATAAGTTTCAAAGCCAAGTATTACTATTAATGGTTTATCTTACAAGCCTATGACTAATTTTGAGAAGACATTGAAAAAATTAGGGAGGAATAGGTTTGATAATGTGAAAAAATGTTTTGATTCATTTGATGATGATTAGAAGCAACAAATTGATCAAGAGATAATCGACCACTCGTGTCAATACAATTGGTTGCCTTAGGATATTGAAAAGGATATTTTTTATTATTTGTATTCTATTCTTGCAAATAAGTGGAAAATGGTTGTTGACCAAGATCAAGAAATTATTGATAGTGTTTTCATTCAATATTTTCCTGAATTATCTAGAGATGAACTATTAGCATTGCTTGATAATTTCAAAGGACAATTTCATTCTAAGGAAAGAAGATTAAAGCTATTGAATGAGAAGGTTCAATCTGTTAAATTAGAAACTCATTAGACAGCTCAAAATATTCAAAGGATGCATGAGCAGATGAAGTCTCATAATGATGACCAAACAAAGACTGGAGATTGACCAGAGCTTGATGAAGAAGAGATTATTCCATCAGATATTGTTTATCCTATTAAGCATAAGGATGACACTACTTCTCTACCATTTATCTTTGTAGATGATACTGATGAAATCCAGGACACTATTAATACAACTAGTAATATCATTGCACAAGTTATGGAACCTTTACAACAACCGGTCATTACTTTTACATAGGAAGCAGCTGACGCACCGGTCATTGAACCTAGTATGGATATTCAACTGCCACCAGATAAAGAACACCAAGTGGAAAATCAACTGCCACCGGTTACAACAGATTCACAGGAGAAACAAACATAGGCAAATAGAGAAAGAGGAATCTAAGAAAGAGGTTGAAGTGAAGGAATCTGAACATAAAAAGGAGGAAGTGAAAGAGAAAATAGAGGAGAAGATAGCAGAGAAAATAGATGAAAAGGAAAAAGCAAAGATAAAGCAACAAATTGATGATGAGGATGAATCAATAAGCATTCAAGGGCCTATAGATGTAGATAATATGAGTGCATCTGAACTCATGGAGATTACAACAAAGATGCAATCTAGAGCTCAAAAGAAAATATTGAAAGAGTAGAGGAAAGAAGCTGAAACAATTCAAGTTGTCATTGAGATTCTGGCAAGTCTTCTACCGAAGACTGACATTGGGAATTTGTTGCTGATGCTTCTGACCAACTAAAGTCCCTTGAAGAAGCTACTCAGACTTTAGCTAAGAAGAATTATAGAAAGAAGAGAGGTGAGAAAATAATGAAAGATATTGATACAGGGAAGATTGCTTTATCCTTGAATAAGGATATTTTGAAGATTGCTATTGAAACTAGAGGAAGCATACTAGCCTATACATCTAACATTTCATTTTTCTATACTGATATGATTAAGAGGTGAGAAGAGACAGAACATGAACTGGAAAGGATATGTACTACCTACACACCTTTACAAGATTCAGCCCTAGCATTTGACAAATCAGTTGATGATTTGCAAAATCGGTTAGATGTCTATGATTATGAATAGGCTAAGAAACTCAGATCCTTGAAAGAACTAAAGAACCAGTTGAGACCCAAAGTGTGATGAATACTAAGAGCAGGGGTGAATTAGTATACCAATAAATACTGAACTCAAACACTTTAATAGTCTAGTAGTGAACCAATATAATAGTTTAACTAACAAACCGGTTAACACAAATGAAAACCAAATAACAAGTAAGGCATTCACCCACAAAAGCACAATCACTATAACACAAGAGATTTTTACATGGAAACCCAAATGGGAAAAACCACGGTGAGATGAAACTCACAAGTAACTATCTACAGAATAGTAACCAGACCGGCTAAGGTCATACAATGTTCTTTACCATAACAGATCATGTTAGGAATCTCAATCTCTGTTAGGAGATAAGTCCGATTAAAGAATACCTTGTGAGAGGATTTTAGATCCACAGATTTGAATCACCTTGTTAGAGGATTTACAAAGGCTTTTCTAGGCCTACCCGGTTAAGGGTTTCTGACTTATCAAAGATATGAGTAATCAACAAGTGAATGATCTAGAAAATAGCACAGTCTGCTTGGTTAGATCCATGATAGCTCATTGCTAATGCATTTCAGCATTACTTTAGTCTTGAGTAAATCCACACTCTGTTACAACACATAGACTTTTTCTTCTCTATTAAGATCACACAAAAACTCATCAACCACCAAAAACCCTAGACATGATGTCCTTAAAAAGGAATCTGATTTCATGTCAGTCCAATAGGATTACATTGCAAGTTCCTAGGTTCAGTGTATCTAGACACATTTGGTAACATGGCACAAAATCACCGTCAAAGTATTAGTGGATGGTAACTCATCACAAAAATATACTGGTTGGTAACTCATCACAGAGTATTGCTAGTTTATACAACTTTACCAATTACAGGTTGGTAACTCAGAGTAATATTGGTTTAATTATTAAACAAATTACCTCTTGACAAAAATGAAGACTAGGAAAATGATAACTACCGCTTTTAGTTCCTTTGCTCTGTTCCGCTTAAGATCCTCAAACCGCTTGAGGTCTTCATGCCGATTGAGATCGGTAATCACTTTCTGCAAAACACCAATAGTCTAAAGACTACAACATAATACTAGTTGAGTATAATTCATACATTCAAAAAGTGATCTCAACACAAGTGTGTGTCCATCAATGACAATCACAACATAAACATCAAAAATGCCAACAATCTCCCCCTTTGGCATTGATGGCAACACTTAGGAAAATTTTGACATCTAAGTGTTTTATAACAAAAATATGCCATAATCAAAATTACTCCCCCTAAGCATATACACTATCCCTTTTGTAGAAAATACAATTGTAAAGCAGAAAAATTGAACCCTAGTTGTTCTCCCCTCCCCAACTCCAAGGAGAGAGAAGGGAGAGTCACTAGGGTTGATGGTTTTCACTTAGGGGAGACTTTACATTCAAAAGAGGGGTTGAAACCCACAAGATCCAATCCCACGCAATGCAAGATTGGATTCTAAATGAGTTTCAAGGGTTAAGACATCAAGGATACCCTCTTTTGTAAAGAATGTAGATAGAAAGATTGAACTAGGAGTGCATGTAAAGTAAGAAAGATTCACTTATAAATAGAGATAGGGATACGGGATGAAGCTGCGGACCTGGAATTAGTAGTAAAATGTCGAGACAATGCTATTTTGCAAATTTAAGCGAAATTTGACGGGACGATGGCACCCGGCGTGCACACGGTCCTCCGAAAAATCTGCGAAACGAAGGTGGATCTGTTCGTCTCTGCACAAGGATTCCAGATCTTCAATTACAGCCGCGTACCTACAACCTACACATAGAAAAGAGAGGACAATTGGGGGGTTAGGGACTAGGGGTTTGCCTTCAGGTCAAACCCCAGTTTTGGAATTAACCAAGAAATGAGAATGCTGTAAATGTAAATGTTTGTAATGTAAACAAGTACTGATACCTTGTTGTAAGAATGTTTGTATTCTTACATGCGAAGGTGTAATGACGTTGTATGTTATGTGTTGTAAGTGATCTCCTCTTCAATGGTTGAATCCTTGTCTTGAATGCAACACCTAGCCTTGAATGGAGACTTAGAATGCTCAATTGCTTGAAGGAATACTTGAATGCTTGAATGTTTGAATGTTTGAATGTTTGAATATCACTTTCGCCTCTTGCTCTTGCCTATTTCCTTCCTTTTTCTTCTTGCCTCCTCAAATGGAAGGGAAAATGTAGTTTATATACTTGTCAATTAGGGTTGATAGACTAATTTTTCCGACCTTAGGCCGACCAGGAAACATTATTTCCTAAATTGCAAACTTAAAGACCCGATGCCCAAAAGAGACTGGGCCCAAAATAGGGCCAGGGACTAGGGTGCAGAAAAATGCAGTTTTTGGTGTTGTAAACAGGTTTCGGGGTCTCCATTCAGGTTCAACATTGCGTCGCCATCGTGAAGACCCAAATGCAGTTGAAATTGCAAGTGTCGCAATTGTAGGATGCTACAACAATGTATACTACTCCCTTATAGATATAAACATGAAAGTATACATAGCATGCATCAAAATTTTAAATACCAGAATACTTCTCCCCCTTTGCCAACAATGACAAAATACGGCCGAATAACCCCTATTTCTATTAGCAGAATAAATGTTTATGACAATAAAGAGTGAAATTTGTCAAAAATAGATTTAAAGTCCTACATAAATTGCTTCATGGATAAGGACCATGAATCAAGCAATGAGGTAGCAACCTCATTCTCTGTTTGCATCTGATAGACCTGTTCTTCCATGGCATCCAAGGTACTCATCTCTTGAGTAACCGTCAGAGCATCTAGATTGAGATAGCATTTCTGAAGTATTTGCAGTCTTGGTAGTAGAACCAGTTGAAGTTCCTGCAAATCCCTGGTCTGGTTGCTGATCTCCAAATCAATTCTTATAGCCTGAAGTTGAAACCAGTGAACGGTTTGCCCATAAGCGGTAAAGGAATCATATGGCATCTTGAAGGTGCTTATGAATGTCTGCAAATCAATTTTTAGTTTGTCTTTCTGAGCAAGCACATCATCATAGAATAGATGGGGTTGACAAATCTTATTGAGCAGTAATTTCCCCTCATCTATTGCATCTCTGATGTCCTTCTGCACCTTCTATAGATCAGACCGGAGCTCATGTAACTTTTTCACCAAGGCAGTGTTCAAAGCCTTTTGATGCTCCTTTTTGGCATTCACTTCAGCAAGCTCTTCTAGGCTTTGTACTTGGTCCTACACAACTGTGCATAAGAGTTTCAGTTGGGCCAGAGAGGAATCGATACTAGGGAGGTTGGTACCGGGTATCAAACTGGTAAGAGTGTCTACCGTAGCTTGGATCATGTCTTTCTCCTTCTTCCTCCTTATCACCTCCAGGCAATCTTGAGAAAGCTTAATGCTTTGCAGAACTCCGATTCGTTTGTAGATTGAAGGTCAATGGGACTAGTAATGTCAGACAGTTTGGCTTGACTACCGGTTGCCTTTGGGGTCTCCACTTAAGTGCTTTGTGCCGCTGCCTCCTTCTCTTTAGCCCTTAGCTTGTCCTCTTCTGGCTTCTTTTTCTCCTCTTCCTCTATCTTCCTTTTCTCTTCTTTCTTCTTCTCCTCTTCTTTCCACTTCTCTTTGTCTTCATCCTTCTTCTTCTTTTCCTCTTCATGCTTCCTCTTCTCCTCTTCCTTTCTCTTCTCCTCTTCCTTTTTCTTCTCCTCTTCCTTCCTTTCTTCTTCCTTTCGTTTCAGTTCTTCTTTCTTTTCCCCTTCCTTCTTCTTTTTCTCTTCCTCTTGTCTATTATTCTCCTCTTGTTTTCTCTTGTTCTCTTCTTGTTTCCTCTTTTCTTCTTGTTTTCTCCTTTCCTCTTCCTGTTTCCTCTTTTCTTCTTGTTTTCTCTTTTCCTCTTCCTGTTGCTTCTTCTCTTCTTGTGCCTGTTTCTTCTTTTCTTCTTCTTCATTTTTTTCCTATCCCGCCACTTCTATTGATGTATCTAGAGTAACATCTTCACTGTTCAAGGCATTGACATCAATGGGTTCCATTTTATCAATGATCGGTACTCCTTCACTGTCATATGCCTCTTTTGGTTGATTGATTTCCAGTTCTTGCTCAGCTTTCTTGTTGGTTTCTTCCACTTGGTGCAGCTTTAGAGCAGATTGAGCAAGGGAGTGGGTATCTTTTACCACTTTCCGGACTTTTCCTTCTAGCAACAAGAGTCTCCTTCTTCTCATGAAGAAGAGGCCCTTATATCTTTCCACCACTTCATAAAGTTCTAACTTAGGTACATCAAGAAAGTATTGTGCAAATAATTCCTCTCTTATTTCTTGTTCCTTCTTTATGGCAATGCACCACTTGTTATCTAAAGAATTATATAAAGAATCAGGTGTCTTAGATTTAATTTCTGATGGGCACCGGTCATTAATACATAAATAATTAATGACTACCTGTTCAACTTCTTCCTTTTCATCATCATTAAAATCATCAAAGCACTCTTTCAAATCACGAAGCACTTTTCTTCTAATATTCTTAATAGTTCTTTGATAATGTGTCAAAGGTTTGTAGGAGGAAATATCAATATTTAATGGTGCAGATGTTGTTGGTTCATTCTTTGTCTTTTTCCTCATTTGCCTAGTCTTCTTAGGTTGTTCTTCAGACACAGTGTCCTTTGAGTCTGGTGTGTTGTCTTTTGTCTTCCGCTTTCTCAAAGACTTTGGTGGGTGTAACTTCTGGTTTCTTCTTTGCTGGTGACTGCTTTGTAACTTTGGGACTTGTTGCAGTAATCGGTGCTGATATTGAAGGCACTATCTTTCCCTTCTTTACTAAAGGTTCTTCAACCGGTGTAACCCTTTCCAAATAGGTGTCAGTTCTCTTTGCCTTTGGAGCAAGGGGCAAGGCAAGTAGGGTAGAGGCATACCCATCTAACATGTCATACATTACCTCATATCCCAGGGGTTCCACTTCTTCCTGTCTAGGCTCAACCGCCTCCATTATGCACTCATCAACTTTGATGGTGAAGTAGATGTCATCTTCATATTTCTTGACAATATCACCTGATATTCTCACTCTTCGGCTCATTTTGTGTCTGAACTCATCAAATTATTTTTTTGAAACTTCTGGATAACCGGTTCCAACCACTTGAAGGCTTTCCTTGATTTGCTTTGTAACCCGTTGGTCGGCAGACCACTTAATATCTCCAACTCTTGGGAAGTAACCTTGGAAGTAGAAGAATAACCCAACCAATAGTTGTCCAAACTTAAATCTCGAGGCATTGTCCTATTTAATCGACTTCAGGTTTACCAGAAGTTGCCTTTGCATACAGGTGCATAAATCAAATGATGCATCTTCCTTGATCATCCTATAAGTAGCATTTACCATTGCAACAGAGACAGAGTTGATCCTGCTAGCATAAAATGTCCGGTAACCTATTACCATGCAAGCATATTTGACCAGATCATCCTTGATGGGATTGATGGTCATTCCCCATTGGTCGCTCATAGAACCGCTGAGCTTGGTCATTTCCATTTTGTTGATCTTCCTTAGGGCTAGCACTTCACAAACATTACAGAAACTAGTGACGACATGAATCGCTTCCGGTGTGATGTCATGCATCCACTCTAAGTACATTTTATCACCATGCACTCTGCTCAGAATGATGCAGATGTGATCATCTGAAAACTCTTCAAGGAAATAGACCACATTGTGAAGCTTCTTCTTTTCCAAGACGTTGAATTCTGGTTTGATCTTCTTGTCCTTTCTACAGAATAAGCTTAACTGAGAATAGATCATCAGAGATCCTAGGTCTTCAATTTTACAATCAATATAGTCTGAAATACCATCCTCCACTATAACACCAATGGGTATTTGAGATAGGGCATTATATTATGCCTTCCGTTGGATGAAGTCTACTGAATCAATGGGTGCAATGGAACTAGAGTGTGATGCAGAAGCCATGATATACAAAGAAATTTGAAAAATACCTTCGTAAATTGAAATTTAGGGCTTGCAAATTACACTTCACCACACACTCCTTCGGTTGCTGAAATACCACTTTGTGTTCTACACTTGACCGATTGATATTAGCTTCTAATTCTTCTTCAAGGTTTTAAAAATTCTTAGAATCACAATCCAAATCACTTTTCATCGCTCAACACTTTAAAAATTCTTTGCTCGAGAACTGATAAGTGAAAAATGACTTGAAAAATCCTTTTAAACAAGTTCTTCACCTACCATAATAAATTCTCCACTATTAGGACGTAAACCCTAATTTTCCTTTTACTATTTTTGGTCTTCTACTAGTTGACAGGTATCACATACCAGTTAAGGTCTTTTATCAGTGTAAACTGAGGGTCTGAAACATTTCACCAATTGCTCCCCCTAATCTTTTTTGATGCTTAGTTTGTCGGTTCAGTGACTTCCACACTAGGTGCAAAAACCAGTTCTTCTTGAGACACTTCTTCTAGCTTCTTCTTCTAGGTTTTCTTCATATCCACTTGAATAGTTTCAACATCAATCTTTCCTTCCGGAGTGACCGGTATATCATCCGATATGTTCTTTCTCATTTTGCAGAATCTTGTTGTATGACCCAGTTTGTTACAATGATAACAAATCATTCCAGGTTCTCTCGAAGGTCCATTGTTCAAGTTTCCATTCTTCCTTCTACATGTTGCATCAGTGTGACCACTACCATGATAGATCAAATAGGTTTCTCTACATCTGGTTGCCGCTTGATAGCCACTGCTTCCTGACTTATGATTATAGGTATTAAACTGGTTTGGGTTCCAGTTCCCAGAGGGTTCAGAAAAAACTCCTTGACTCCTTTGAGGATATCTTCTGCTATTGTGCATGATAGACCTACATTCAAATGCTCTATGCCCAAACTTGTTGCATGCATAACAATTACCATTGAATCTATTGGGTCTAGGCTTATCATTTAGAAAATAAGGAAAATTATTGTAAGTCTTACTTCTACATACATTAGCAGTGTGTCCTTCCTTGAGACAATTAAAGCAAATAGGTTTTAACTTTTGCTTACCGTTATCCTTTTGTGTCGGGTGCTTCTTTGATGCTCCATCTTTTGTTCCAAAGGTCTCACCTTCCTCATATTCAAAGAAACCAAGTCCATTAGTATTCTTACCGGTTTAGCTGATTCAAGCTTTTGCTCTAGCTTAACAGAGCTCTTATTGAATTTGGCAAGTATTTCCTTTGACTCAGTAAGTTCTTTGGCAATAGCAGCATTAGATTCCTTCAAGGTTGCATTCTTAGAAATAGCCATGTTTATTTCACCTTGCATTTCCTCTATTTCTACTTTTCTCTCTTGGAGATGAGCGGTAAGTGCACTGATCTCTTTCTTCAGTTTGGAGATCTCATGATCTTTGTCTTTTACCAGATCTTTAGCTTTCCTCTGGTTCTCAAGCTCTTGACACATTCTAATAGTCAATCCTTCAAGTTCCCTTCTTAGGTTGGCATTGGACTCATTCAGTTTTTCAACTTCTTGAACTAGGGCTTCCATGTTCGCTTCATCAGAAGAACTGTTTTCAATTAGCTCCATTAATTTTTTAGCATGCTCTCTTCTTTTTGCTTGAGAGGCCTTATATTTGACTTAAAGTTCATCATAGGATTTCTCAGTTTGAGTGAGCCGATGAGTGATTTCCCTCATAGTGTATTCCCCCATATCTCTTTCCAAGTGGTTAGACTTATAGAAAGGTTGGCTCTGATACCAATTGATGAATACTAAGAGGGGGAGTAAATTAGTATACCAATAAATACTGAAATCAAACACTTTAACAGTCTAGCACTAAACCGGTATAACAGTTTAACTAACAAATCGGTTAACACAAATGCAAACCAAATAGCAAGTAAGGCATTCACCCATAGAAGCAAAATCACCATAACACAAGAGATTTTGATGTGAAAAACCAAATGGGAAAAACCACGGTGAGATGAAACTCACAAGTAACTATCTGCAGAATAGTAACTAGATCGGTTAAGGTCAGACCGATTAAGGTCATACAATGTTCTTTACCAAAATAGATCTTGTTAGGAATCTCATTCTCTGTTAGGAGATAAGTCTGATTAAAGACTACCTTGTGAGAGGATTTCAGATCCATAGATGTGAATCACCTTGTTAGAGGATTTACAAAGGCTTTTCTAGGCCTACCTGGTTAAGGATTTCTGACTTGTCAAAGATGTGAGTAATCAACAAGTGAATGATCTAGAAAATAGCACAGTCTGCTTGGTTAGATCCATGATAGCTCATTGCTAATGCATTTCAGAATTACTTTAGTCTTTAGTAAATCCACACTCTGTTACAGCACACAGACTTTTTCTTCTCTATTAAGATCGCACAAAAACTCATCAACCACCAAAAACCCTAACAGCTACACACCCTAAAACCCTAGACATGATGTCCTTAAAAAGGAATCTGATTTCATGTCGGTCCAATAGGATTACATTGCAAACTCCTAGGTTTAGTGTATCTAGACACATTTGGTAACATGACACAAAATCACCGTCAAAGTGTCGGTGGATGGTAACTCATCACAAAAATATACCGGTTGGTAACTCATCACAGAGTATTGTTGGTTTATACAAATTTACCGATTACCGGTTGGTAACTCAAAGTAATACCGGTTTAATTATTAAACAGATTACCGATTGACAAAAATGAAGACTGAGAAAATGATAACTGCCGCTTTTAGTTCCTTTTCTCCATTCCACTTGAGATCCTTGAACCACTTGAGGTCTTCATGCCACTTGAGATCGGTAAACATTTTCTGCAAAACACCAATAGTCTAAAGACTACAACATAATACCAGTTCAGAACAAATACCAGTTGAGCATAATTCATACATTCAAAAAGTGATCTCAAAGCAAGTGTGTGTCCATCAATGACAATCACAACATAAACATCAAAACTTCCAACAAAGTGGACATCTTACAACGGGTATACAAGGATGTAGAAGCAGTTTTGGCAACTCCAAAGATGAGCACAGTGGATGCAATGGAAGAATTCACTGCACAGGTTATGAAAACCATTGAGATTACTGAAACATTATTGGAAACATGGGATAATGATTTTAATAAGATGAAGATAACTTTCAGTGACAATTTCTTGCAAATTGTAGTGAACAGTCCTTGAAAATACTCTTATATTTTTGTAAATGTAGTTTTTGATGCAAATTTTGATATAATATATATGTATTTTACTTTTCAATTTGGCATTATTGTCAAAGGGGGAGTAGAAATATGTATGTGTTGTGAAAATTTTGTATGTATTGTTAAGGAGGAGTAGAAATATGTTTGTACAATTTTTTTAAGCACACTTAGTTGTAAATTTGTAAAATTTTCTAAGTGTTACCATCAATGCCACAGGGGGAGATTGTTGGCTTGATGATGATTTTTGTAATGGATGACTTCATGTGCTGTCATTGATGGCACATGTATACACACATATGTTCACATTGTCTTAGTCATCTTAGTTACGACAAACCAGTATTACTCTAAAGTCTTTGTATTGCAAAACTGATATTATATGTATAGAGAAGTCCAAATGGTTTTGAGGGTGTCTAACTGGTATATGTAGACAATCAGTATATGCAGGAATGGCATGACACCAACTAGGAGATTCAGTGGAGATCTACAAGGAAGCAAATGGAGGAAAATCGATCTATGAGTTGGAAGAGGTTAACTCTTAACCGGTATCGATGTTCCATCCAGTTTCACTGATTGTGTGATGAGTTATTCCTAACCGATAGTTTTGGCAGCAATCTGTGATGTGTTATGTTAGATTGTCCAGATACACTGCACCTAGGAAATTGTGATATGATTCCTGAGCCGACATGAAATCTAATGTCTATATAATGACATTGTGATGAACTATTTTTATGATGCGAGATAGATGTGTTAAGTTGTTGCAATTTACTGAAGGCATAGTAGAGTATGTCGGGGATGTAGTTTTGAGTGAGTAGAAGAGGATCTATTCAAGCAAGATGTGCTACTTCTAGATCACACCACCTGTTGTTTTCTAATCACTACAACAGTCAAATCGCCTAACTACGTAATCTCTAACAAGATTCAATGTACAAACTCTCTAACCAGATGATCCATTAGTTTGGGTTTGAAATCCTCTACCGAGGTTACTCCTAACAGGGTACTACCTTTAATAGGGTATAGCTCCTATCAAGGTTTTGGGATCTTTAACATGATTTTCTCGTAGTAGAGCACTTTGTATACATTAACTAGTCAGTTACCTATTACTACAAATAGTTAACTTGTGAGTCCCATCTCACTGTGGTTTTTCCCAGTTGGGTTTTCTACATATAAACACGTGTTATGGTGGATTTTTTACTTATTGTGGATGCTTTAATATCATTTTGAATTGCATTCATAGTATTAAGTAAATTGGTTAAGTATCTTTACCGGTCTATGTTTAAAGTGGTATTGTTTTTTCTATCACTGATTCACCCCCCCTCCCCTCTCAATACTTTATAAGTCTATCAAGATCAACATACTAGCACCTGAGATAGTAAACAAGTGCTTTCAACAAGCACTAAGGGTAAAGGAGAATCTAAGGAGAAAGAATGATCAGAATAATAGAGGTAGAGGGGTTAGAAACTTCAGAGGCATAGGCCATATAAATGGTAAAGGATAGGGTCCTAGGCCACAAGGAGAGGCTAATCAAGAAAGTCAGCAAGGAGATGGTAAAACAAGAGGGGGTTTCAGAGGAAGAAGACCCAATAATAGAGGTATATTTTTTAGAAGAAGTTTGGATCCTTTCAGATGCTACAACTGCAATCAAGTAGGTCATACCACAGCCAAGTGCCCTGAGAAGACTGTATCAAGCTCCTAAGGAGAGAGGAGAACACATTTGGTTCAAGACATTGATTTTTTAGAGTGTCAATTCACCTAATTCCTATGGACTTCCAGAGAGAGGAGAAGCCTTGATGATGAGGAGAACATTGTTGAAGGTACTAAGCCATACTAAACGTCCACAATGGAAGACACTCTTTCGGGCCACATGCAAAGAAGGAGGCAAGGTATGTAAGGTTATAATAGATTTAGGTTCAACTGAAAATGTAGTATCCTTAGAAATGGTAGAGAAACTAAAACTAAGAAGAATTCCTCATCCATTTCCATATAAAGTTTCTTGGCTTACCAAAGGAAAAAAAACTTTGGTAGAGGAGTAATCATGGGTTGAATTTTAGATAGGAGCATACAAAGATAAAATTCTATTTGATATTGTTGAGATGGATGCTTGCCGTCTTATTTTTGGGTGGTCATGGTAATATGACCTCAAGGCCCATTATGATGGGCACAAGAACACCTACTCCATCACCAAAGATGAAAAGGTGATTGAATTGATACCCCTACCCGATAACAATGAGGATCAGAAGGAGAAGGAGGCCAAGATCATGATCATGGAAGGAGAAGAGTTCCTCAAGGCAATCAAGGAATAAGGAACACCTTGTTTTGCAATGATGTTAGTACCAAGGCAAGAAGAAGAGACCACTATAGATGACAAGAAAAAAAAGAAAAGGGTGACAATCCCTGAGGAGGTGAAGGAAATGTTGAGAAAATACAAGGACATAGTTGTAGAAGAGTTGCCAAGGACCCTACCACCAATAAGGGAGATAAGCCATTGCATTGACACCATTCTTGGTGCCACCTTACCAAACAAGCCAGCCTACAAAATGACTCCCCAACAAAATGAAGAAGCTGCAAGGCAGATCCAAGAGTTCCTTGATAAAGGTTTGATAGGGAAGAGTTTGAGCTCTCGTTGTTAGGACCTGGAGGCAACTGAGAGGGGGGAGGGTGAATCAGTTGTCAATTAATTTCAACCCAAGTATAACTTAATCCAACTTGATGCTTAATACCGGCAAACCAAACTTAGTGCCAGTTGACAGATTAGCAGTTAATATTTATACCGGTGAAACTCAATGCATAAAACAAAAAGAGAAACAACATCCACAACACATAACATAGAGATTTGGACATGGAAACCCTGTAAAAGGAAAAACCACGGTGGGAACCTTACCCATAATCAGATGATACTACTACAGATAGTATGTGTATACAAATAGGGTCTGCACATGCAGAAAGGCCAACCACCTAGAGCTCACTGCTCAATCACAAAATAGGAGTCACACTGACTACAATTGGATGGTTAAATCCAATGATAATGTACTGCTCAAAGTAGCATCTCTAATGTTGGATTCAGTATTGGTTAAGCTCTGATAATCACCTTCAAACCTTCCTTGAACCTTCTATATGGTATGCTCATATTATCTTCAATATTCACACATACCATGTTACAAAACCATATACCATAAACTGTTATCTTCCTTCTACCTATTACATCATCTCACAAATCAGATCTTACATATATACCAAAACCTAAGACCAAATGGGTAGGTCAGCTTACCAAGAATATTACAATTAAACCAATTACAAATAAGTCAAGATGTGATGCATCATGTCGACACAATACATTTACAAAAATATCCAATTAACTAAATCATCTTCATAATGTGTTGTGCTAATCTGGAATAGATAATGCATGTCAGTCCATGACCTAGACCAATTTATCGGTAACAACAAATATGTCGACCCGATTAGACCAATAACCAAAATACCAAAACCAAGTGTCCAAACCATGTCTTCGACATAACTAAATAATCTCCAGATGATAACAAGTCATCTTCAGTGTCGGTGTACAATATAACCTATCGTTGAATGATATACTGGTGACTGTGCATAAGTCACTGAACTTTCCAGTGAAGATAATGTGCCGATTCAACATAACCAAAGATCTTGTTGGCATTTTGATGATGTTTTGATTGTTATTGATGGACACATGCTTTCTTTATGATGGACACACACTTTCTTGATGTATGAGTTATGACTCAACCGGTAATTGTTCCAATCGGTATTGTGTATTATTGAATGTATAGTCTTTAGACTATCGGTATTTTGCAGAAGATGTTTACCGGTCATAGATTGACTGAAGAGCTCAAGTGGTATGGAGACCCCAAGTGGTTTGAGGATCACAAGCGGTTTGAGGATCACAAGCAGTATGAAGGACCCAAGAAGTAGTTAACTTTTGATTGGAACACTTTGATCTACCAATCTTCATTTTTGTCAACCGGTAATCGGTAAATTGTGTTAACCGGTATTACTTTGTGATGAGTTACCAACTGGTGTTTCTATAATGTGTGATGAGTTATCATCCACCGACACTTTGGCAGTGATTTTGTGACGTGTTACCAAATGTGTCTAGATGCACTAAACCTAGGAACTTGTAATCTAATCCTATTGGACCAACATGAAATCAGTTTCCTTCATAAGGACATCATGTCTAGGGTTTGCATGTATGCGACAGAGTATGAGAGATGTGTGATAGAAGAGGTTATGTGCGATCATTGTAGGGAAGATTAAGTTTGTGTGAAGAGTTAGAGTGTGGAGATATTGAAGACTAAAGTAATGCTGAAATGCATTAACAATGAGCTATCAAGGATCTAATTAAACAGATTGTGCTATTAGGTAGATCACTCACTTGTTGATTACTCACATTTTTGACAGGTCTGAAACCCTTAATCGGGTAGGCCTAGCAAAACCTTTGTAAATCCTCTAACAAGATGGTTCACAACTATGGATTTGAAATCCTCTAACAAGGTAGTCTTTAACATGACTTATCTCCTAATAGAGATCTAGATTCCTAACAGGATCTGTTTTGGTGAAGAACCGGTCTGATCTTAACCGGTCTGACCTTAGCTGGTCTGGTTTCTATTCTGCAGATAGTTACTTGTGAGTTTCTACTCACCATGGTTTTTGGTTTTCCACGTCAAATATCTTGTGTTATGGTGATTGTGCTCTTGTGGGTGAATTCTTTGTTTGCTATTTGGTTTGCATTTATCTTAACCAGTTTATTAGTGAATTTGTTGTATCGGTTATCTGCTGGATTGTTTAAAGGATTGAGTACAGTATTTATTGGTATACTAATTCACCCCCCCCTCTCGGTATTCATTAATTGGTATCAGAGCCAACCTTTCTATAATTCTAACCACTTGGAAGGAGATATGGGGAATATAGTGTGAGGGAACTTACTCATCATCTCACTCAGACTGAGAGAGCCTATGATGAACTCAAAGTCAAGTATAAAGCCTCTTTGGCCAAAAGAAGAGAGCATGCTGAGAAACTGATGGAACTTACTGAAAATAGCTCTTCTGATGAAGCAGACATGGATGCTCTAGTTGAAGAAGTTGAAAAAGTGAATGAATCTAATGCCAACCTAAGAAGGGAGTTGGAAGGACTAACTATCAGAATGTGTCAAGAGCTTGAGAACAGAAGGAAAGCTGAAGATCTATTAAAGGACAAAGATCATGAGATCTCCAAGCTGAAGCAAGAAATCAGTACCCTTACCACTCATCTCCAAGAGAATAAAGTGGAAAAATAAGAAATGCAAGGTGAACTAAACATGGCTATTTCTGAGAATGCAACCTTGAAGGAATCCAATGCTGCTATTTCCAAGGAACTTATTGAGTCAAAGGAGATACTTGCCAAATTTAATCAAAGTACTTCTAAGCTAGAGCAAAAGTTGGAATCGGCAAAATTGGTAAAGAATACCACTAGACTTGGTTTCTCTACGTATGAGGAAGGTGAGACCTCTAGAACAAAAGCTGAAGCATCAAAGAAACAACCGACATCCAAGGATAAAGGTAAGAAAAAATTTAAACCTATTTGCTTTAATTGTCTCAAAGAAGGACATACTGCTAATATGTGTAGAAGCAAGGCCTACAACAATTTTCTTTATTTTCTAAACAATAAGCCTAGATCCAATAGATTCAATGGAAATAGTTATGCATGCAACAAGTTTGGGCATAAAGAGAATTTGAATGCAGGTCAGTTTTGCACAACATTGGGAGATATCCTCCAAGGACTCAAGGAGTTATCCTAGAACCTTCTATGAATGGGAATCCCAACTGGTACAATACCTATGGCCATCGGTTAGGTGGTTATCAAGTGGCAACTAGTTGGAGAGAAACCTGTTTGATCTATTGTGGTAGTGGTCACACTATTGCAACATGTAGAAGGAAGAATGGAAGTGTGAATAATAGACCATGGAGAACACCTGGAATGGTATGCTATCATTGCAACAAATCAGGACACACTACCAGAACTTGCAGACTGAGAAAGAACCTATTGGATGATATATCGATCACTCCAGAAGGGAAGATTAACGTTGAAATTGTTCAAATATAAATGAATAAAACTTGGAAAAAGAAACCAGAAGAAGTGTCATAGAATGAACCGGTTTCTGCACCTAGTGTGGAAGTCTCTGAACCGGCAAATTGAGCTTCTGAAAATCTTAAGGGGAACATATCAATGAAATATTTTGAACCCCTGGTTTATATCGGTAAAGACCTTAACCATTATATGTTACCTATCAATCGGTAGAATATTTGAAGCGGTAAAAGAAAAAATTAGGGTTTATGCCCTAGCAGTGATGCATTTATTATGATAGGTGAGAATTTGTTTAAAAGGGATTTTCATTGTCATTATCACTTATCAATTTTCAAGAGAAGAATTTTCAAGAGTAGAGCGACAAAGAGAGATTTGTCTAGCAATTCAAAGTCAATTCAAAATCTTGCAAAGGAATCCAGCGATCTTTTCAAACTATCAGTGAAGAACACTAAGTGGTAATCGAGCAATCAAAGTGGTGTATTGTGGGCGACATTGGACAACCCTAAAATTTGGATTGTGAAGGTATTTCTCGAATTTCTTTTTTAATCATGGCTTCTGCATCGCACTCTAGTTCTAGTGCACTTGTAGATTCGACTGAATTTCTTCAAAAGAAAGAAAAATACAATGCTCTATCTCAAATACCCGCCGGAGTTATTATTGAGGGAGATGTTTCAGGGTATATTGAATGTAAACTGGAAGACCTAGGATCCCTAGTAATTCATTCCCAGCTAAGTCTATTCTGTGGGGATGATAAGAAGATCAAACCTAAATATAGTGTCCTTGAGAAGATGAAACTGCACAATGCGATATATTTTCTGGAAGAGTTCACAGAAGAACATATCCGCATCATTCTCATCAGAGTACATGGTGATAAGATGTACCTCGAGCGAATGTATGACATCACACTGGAAGCAATTCATGTCGTCACTGGTTTCTGCAATATTGGAGAGGTACCAGCACTAAGGAAGGTCACCAAGATTGAATGACTAAGCTCACTGAATCTGTGAGTGACCAACGGGCGATGACCGTCAACACCATCAAATATGATCTGGTAAAATATGCTTGCATGGTGATCAGTTACCAGATATTATATGCCAATAGAATGAATTATGTCCCAACTCTTGTAGTGAATTCCACTTACAGAATGATCAAGGAAGACACTACATTTGACCTATGTACCTATCTATAGAAGCAATTGCTACTGAACCTAAATTCCATCAAATAGGATAATTCTTTAAGGTTCAGGTTTGGACAACTTCTGGTCGGTTTATTCTTCTACTTTCAAGGTTATTTCCCTATAGTAGGTGATGTGCAATGGTATTTTCACCTACCAGTTTCCAGGCAAATAAAGGAAAGTCTACAAGTAGTGGGAACTAGATATCCTGAGGTTCTTAACAAATATTTCAATGAATTCAAGAAGAAAATGAACTAGAGAATGAGGATATCTGATGATATTGTGAAGGAATATAAAGATGACATCTGCTTCACAATAAAGGTAGATGAGTGCATAATGGAAGTGGTGGAACCTAGAAAGGAAGCAGTTGAACCTATGGGTTGTGAAGTGGTGAATGACCTATTGATCAGGTATACCTCTACCCTACTTACCTCACCACTAGATGCCAAGAAAAAGAGAATTGGTACCTACCTAGAAAGACTCACACCGATTGAAGAACCCAAATAGAAAAAGGATGAAGCAGTGCCATCGATATTTGCACTAGTTACCTCTGCCAGTCCAAAGTGACCAAGCGGTCACTAGCCAAGAAGAAACCTGAGGTTATTATAGCTAAAGTTTTTGAGAGGAAGCAGAAAACCAAAACCATCTCACCGAAGTCAGAGGACACTGAACTGGAAATTCAACCAAAGAAGACAAGGCAATCAAGCAAAAAAGCAAAATCTACCAGTAATGTTCCTGCAACCTCAACACCGGTAAATATAGATATTTCCTCTTATAATCCAATGACACATTGTCAGAGGACTCTTAAGAATATTAAAAGGAAAGTGCTTGATGATTTAAAGGAGTATTTTGATGATTTTATTAATAGTGAGAAAGAAGAAGTAGAGCAGGAAGTCATTAAATATTTATGTGTTAATGATCGGTCGCCATCAAAGATTAGATCGATTACAATAGATTCTTTGTACAATTATTTGGATAATAAATGGTGCATTGCCATTGAGAAAGAACAGGAGATCAGGGAGAAAATTTTTGCACAATACTTTCCTGATGCTTCTAATTCATAATTATTTGAGATAATGGATAATAACAAAGGCCTCTTCTTCATGAAAAGGAGAAGACTCAGACTGCTAGAACGAAGAGCTTTTGAAGTGGAAAAGGACACACATTTACATGCTAAAGCTATTGTCAGGTTAAACCAAGTATCTGAAGCCAATATGAAGGTTGAACAAGAACCTAACCTATCATCAAGCAAACTAGATGAGGCATTTGATAGTGAAGGGGAAAGAGTGACAGAGCAAAATAATCCTATTGATGTGGATGCTTTAGATATTGAGGATGCCACTCCAGACAAAGAGAAAGAGAAACAGGGTAAAGAAAAAGTTGAGAAAGAAAAGAAGGACAAAGAACAAAGGAAGAAAGAGGAAGAAGAAAAAGCAAAGCAGGAAGAAATCAAGAGAAAAGAGGAAGAGAAAAAGAAAGAGGAAGAGAAAAGGAAAGAAGAGGAGAAGAGAAAAGAAGAGGAGAAGAGAAAAGAAGAGAAGAGGAAAGAAGAGGAGAAGAGAAAAGAAGAGGAGAAGAGGAAAGAAGAGGAGAAAAAGAAGGAGGAAGAAAAGAAAAAGTAGGAGGAGGACAAGAGGAAAGAAGAGGAAAGAAGAGGAGAAGAGGAAAGAAGAGGAGAAAAAGGAGGAAGAAAAGAAAAAGCAAGAGGAGGACAAGAGGAAAGAAGAAATGAAGAAGAAGAAAGAGGAGAAAAAAAAGAAAGAAGAGGAAAAGAAAAGAGCAGTAGAGGAGAAGGAAGCAAAGAAGACCAAACAAGTGGAGACTCCTAAGGCAACTGGTGGTCAAGCCAAACAGGTTGACACCACCAGTCCTATTAATCTTCAATCAACAGATGAGTCTGAGTTGCTTCAAAGCATAAAACTTGCATAGGAGAGACTGGAAGCATTGCGGAGAAAGAAGGAACAAGATGTCATTCAAACTACAGTTGACACCCTTACCAGTCTGATTCCCGGTACTAACCTCCCCGATACCAATTCCTCTTTTTCCAAGCTCAAACTTCTTTGTACCGTAGTGGAGGACCAGGTAAAATGCTTGGAAGATATTACTGCAACCACTGCGAAGAAGAATCATGAAAAGGAACTCAACACTGGCTTAGTCAAGAAAATGAATGAGCTCTGATCACAACTTCTGAAACAAGAAAGATATTAGTGTTGCTATGGATGAGGACAAATTACTTTTGAGTAAAATCTGCCAACCCCATCTATTTTGTGATGATGTGCTTAAACAAAAATATAAAATCCAATCGGAGTTAAAGGCATATATAAGCAACTTCAAGATGCAATATGATTCCTTCACTACATATGGGCAAACAATTCATCATTATCAGCTTCAGACTACCAAGATGGAATCAGAAATCTGCAACCAGACTAGAGATTTGTAGGAGCTTCAACTAGTCTTATTGCCAAGACTACAGATTCTTCAAAAATGTTTTCTCAACCCGGAAGCCATCATGGTAACTCAAGAGATGAGTACCATTGATGAAATGAAAGAACTGGTATTCTAGATGCAGACTGAAAGTAAGGTTGCTACCTCATTACTTGAGTCATGGACATTGGCCATGAAAACTTTTATGCACGACTTTAAATCTGTTTTTGATAAGTTTCATTCCTTATTGTCATAAACATTTACTCTATTTTTATATATAAGGAAATAGGGGTTTTTCTGCATTACTTTGTCATTGTTGGCAAAGGGGAATGTCATGCCCAAACTTTTGGGCAAGAATGGGATAAAAAAAAATAAATTTAAATCACAACTTAAAACATTAATTTTGCTATCATGAAATGCACTAGCAATTTTGTCTTAACTATGTGTGAGTTAATTCTAACCACTAACTCAAGTAAGTGATATTAATTTAAAGTTAAATGTGGAATACTAAATGAAATTAATTTATTATCTCATCAAATTTAGTCAATAGTTTAATTAAATCAAAACTCTCTTAAAATAATTGATGAAGATAAAATTAATCTCCAATAACCATTATTTGTTTTTAGGTTCTAATTAAATTAGTCCTAGCACTTAGTTTATAAATGTCTATATTTTTATTTTAACAATAATTAAAAATGTTTAAACTAAATCGACTAAAAGGTCAATTAAATCCATAATGGAATTTTCCTATAAAGTTTAATCTCATCATATACCCATATTTAAAAGGGCTAAAATTATTTTCCCCTAGCCAAAAATAACTTACTCAAATTGATTAGAAAAATTTCTAATCGAATAAACTTCATAAACTTCATGAGTAATTCAAATTAAACATAAAGTTTAATCTCAAACCCTATATCAGATTTAACTCCAAAATAATAATATAATTTTAAACATCATTTTTCTAAAAAATATCCTTATGTTTATCAAACACAAAATATTGCCCATATGTTTATTAAAACATTACAAATTTATAAACACTTAATTAAATATTAAATCTAAAATTTACCCTATCCATTCATATTTTCAAACTATATATATATATATATATAAATATAAATATCATAATAATTTTCACATATTTCTAAAATAACCATGCAAACCCTAACTAAGAATATATATTATTATAATGCCCTACATTCTAAAAACCTCTTCTTTCTTTATACTACCCTAGCCCTACCTGGGCTAGGGTTTTATTCTTTTCTTATTTTATTTTGCAGGGCGAAGGTTTCCATGGAAAGCGGCGGCCATGGAAGAGTGGCGGCTATGATGGAGGGTTTGGTGATAGGCGGTGGCAGTGGGTTCTCCCTGGCCACTGTGTGACCACACAGTGGTGGTGCAGGCGCCGCCCACTATGTGTCCACATAGTGGATGTGCGAGCGCCGCCCACTGTGTGTCCACACAGTGATGGCATGGGTGTCGCCCACTGTGTGTACACACAGTGGGTTCAGCCCCCTTGAAACCCATTTTTTTTAAGTTTTAAAATTTGTTTAGTTAATATATTTTTTTTTTTTTAAATATAATATATATATATATATATATATATATATATATATATATATTATTGCATAATAAATCTAGGGCAACCTCTATAAGCAAATATATGTTGATAATTTATTTTGAAAACATTTTTAACAGAATAGATAGAGTCTTCAGTTTTAAGATCAATGTACATATTTTCTTTATTTAAAATGTCTTGCTACTAAAAAAAAAACAGAGAATAGTTTATTTAATCCTTAGATTTTATTTTTATTTTATTTTATTTTGACAAGTAATTAAAATTGACAAAAGTAAATAAGTTTAAATAGCAACTTTATAAATCTAGAAATTATTAAGATAAACCTTTAGAGATGACTAAAATAGTTTTTATTTTATTTTCTGCAAATAAATAAAATGACAGATTTAAATAAACTAAATTTGCACTTCCATATATGGATCTAATTGTTTTATTTTTAGTCTACTACATGCATGCTAATCTATTTCATTTCTTTTCTATATATATATATATTTTAAATGCATAAAGGGATAAAATAAATTTCTTGCTTTTCAAAATATCATAAAACACAACAAATGTTATTTTCAGATCTATGGAAACTAAACCCAGAGTACTCATTTCTTTTCTGCAAAATAGCATATTATAACATTAAATTTTTTTAAAACGTATTTAAAAGACACTATTGTCAACTTTACAATGGATCTCTCATTTCTAATAAATGAGGTCTTTAAAATAATAGATACATTTCTTTTCAAAAATAGATACAACATAGTTTCCCTTTACATTGCTGCAACTTAAAATGTAAATATTCCATTTTCCAAATCTTTTATTACAACCACATAACTCCAACAAACTTTCACTTGTCCTATTCTTTTATTCCAACAACCTGCATATAAATCATAGGCTATGACCATGGAGTGCTCACCTCCCAGCCTAGGCTAACTAGTAGCCACCCCTGAGCTTGGAGAACCAAGCCCTAGACAGGTAACACCCATGCAAACACAACAAACAAGAGAAAACAATCACAAACATATTCCCAACCAAGGCTACACTGTACCACACAATGTAATGTCTTTACATGGGTGGTAGTGGACCAAATACCCTGAGGAGATTGTAAGTCTGGTAAAACACATAGCCGCCTCATGGAAAACAAGATATATCATAAGTATAATAATCCCCGCATCCTTATGCCCCCCAAGGCATTCATGTTTTATTTCCCTCCTTATGGCCCCCAAATGCATAAACAAGCCATGCAACAAGGGTCACATAAATATCCCTTGAGATCACTCTCATAGTGAGAGCCTCTCACTCGAGGGTTGTCATACTTCTACCACCCACAAGAACATCCTCTCTCCCAAGAGTAGGAGGTCTTGGTTACTCCCAAAACACAGAATGCATACAAGAAAACAAAGACATAACGCGTAATAATTTTCACAAACTAAAATGCAAGAGAACAACTTTTTTCCGCATAAACAACCTTTCCAAAATAACATGCAACATGAAAGAAAACAATACAAAGAAAAGTTTAACCAACCTTCAACTGCCCAAAGGTATGCTAGATCTAGTTGAGGATGAGCAGCCCAATTCCACAATCCTCCTTTCTCTACACTTAGCCAATTTCCTTTACCAAATCTTTTCTTTTCAAAATTGCATTGTCTCCAAAAATGGAGAGTGGGTGATTACCCACAAAATCTCTCATTCTTGCCTAAGAAGACCTTAGTGAGAGTTCTCACAGGGTTTCTAAAATTGAAAAAAGAAAAATCAGAAAAAGATCAAAAGAGATCTCACATCCAAAAAGGAAAGTTAACTAACCTAGATGATGCCTTCTAAATTCCATTTTCGCACATCTTAGAAAACTCACTTTTTAGGGTGACTAAACAGTCACATGGGAGTTGTCACATGCCTAAAATTACTCCTAACCCTTAGGTATACCTTATGGGCTTTAGGAAACACCTTTAAACTACCCCTATGAGTCCATTTAACCCCTTTTAAACCCATCTAAAGTTAACTTTCGGGTCAAACCTAATTTGACCACCCCAAAGATTTTCTACCCAAGGAAAATATAGAACCACATTAAATTATTTGAAAAAGCTATGGTTAAAACAACTCCCTCCAAGAGACAATTCAAAAATCAAGACATAAATCAACACATGTGTCAAGTGACACAATAAAAATACTTTTACAAAATTACGCATGAAATTTTGTTTCTTGTTGGATTTACACAATTTAATAAATTCAATTTAACACACATGTCACATTCATTTTCACAAATAAAATACAATACAAATAGGGTGTTGTCTCTCCAAATAGACAACCCCTGGTTTTACGAATGTACATAGGTCTAGGTTTGGTTCTACATAATATTTCCATGGTCACATGGATAATTCTCCTATGCATCTCAATTACACATTAGTACTTCCAAATAACCTCATATAACATTTAAACACATGAATAAGAATACACGTCAAACACTTCGCATACAATTGATATTAAACAAAATCAATGCCAAAGGGAGAGATTGTTGGCATTTTGATGATGTTTTGATTGTCATTGATGGACACACACTTTCTTGATGTATGAGTTATGCTTCAATCGGTAATTGTTCCAACCGGTATTGTGTATTATTGAATGTATAGTCTTTAGACTATCGGTATTTTGCAAAAGATGTTTACCAATCACAGATTGACTAAAGAGCTCAAGCGGTATGCAGACCCCAAGCAGTTAGAGGATCATGAGTGGTTTGAGGATCACAAGTGGTACAAAGGACCCAAGCAATAGTTAACTTTTGATCGGAACACTTTGAACTACCAGTCTTCATTTTTGTCAACCGATAATCATTATATTGTTTTAACCGGTATTACTCTGTGATGAGTTACCAACCGGTATTTCTATAATGTGTGATGAGTTATCATCCACCGACACTTTGGGGGTGATTTTGTATCATGTTACCAAATGTGTCTAGATGCACTGAACCTAGGAACTTGTAATCTAATCCTATTGGATCGACATGAATTCAGTTTCCTTCATAAGGACATCATGTCTAGGGTTTTCATGTATGACACAGAGTATGAGAGATGTGTGATAGAAGAGGTTATGTGTGATCATTGTAGAGAAGATTAAGTTGATGTGAAGAGTTAGAGTGTGGAGATATTGAAGACTGAAGTAATGTTGAAATGCATTAACAATGAGCTATCAAAGATCTAATTAAGCATATTGTGCTACTAGCTAGATCACTCACTTATTGATAACTCACATCTTCGACAAGTCTGAAACCCTTAACCAGGTAGGCCAAGCAAAGCCTTTGTAAATTCTCTAAAAAGGTGGTTCACAACCATGGATCTGAAATCCTCTAACAAGGTAGTCTTTAACAGGACTTATCTCCTAACAGAGATCTAGATTCCAAATAGGATCTGTTCAAGTGAAGAACATTGTATGACCTTAACCGATCTGGTTTCTATTCCACAGATAGTTACTTGTGAGTTTCTTCTCACCGTGGTTTTTCCCATTTGGGTTTCCACATCAAATATCTTGTGTTATGGTGATTGTTCTCTTGTGGGTGAATTCTTTGTTTTCTATTTGGTTTGCATTTATCTTAACCGGTTTATTAGTGAATCTGTTGTATTGATTATTTGCTAAATTGTTTAAAGGATTGAGTATAGTATTTATTGGTATACTATTTCACCCCCCCCTCTTATTATTCATCAGATCTCTAGAAGGATAAGTGTTGACATTAATGACAAAACTAATACAACACATCCATAATACCAACAATCTCCCCCTTTGGCATTGATGGCAACACAAGATGGAAAATCATCTAAGTGCCAAAACAGAATGCCAAAAACCAAAAACCAACAATCTCTAGAAATCAAAATAAATGTAGAGTATATATCTCTCCCCCAATGAATAATATCTCCCCATAGGATAATGTTTTTCCATAGATATCTCTCCCCCTTTGACATCAAATGCCAAAGCAATACAAATACCAAAACATACAACCAACTCATAGAACTAATTACAATAACCAATTGTTTTAACCAGCTACTCACCCTGAGAAGTAATTCTCCTCCATCAAAGCCGAAAAAAAATTTCTCTGTTAATTCTATCAGTTTGATGCCAATCATCAACTGTCTAAATCTCTATTGGTGAGGGTATTACCCCAATCTTCTCTTTGAGATATTCAAAAGTTTCCTTAGGCAAAGGTTTAGTAAAGATATCTGCAATCTTCTCTTTAGTATTCACATAAACCAATCTCACTTCTTTTGCTTCAACATTCTCTTTTAAAAAATTATATTTGATAGAAACATGTTTAGTTTTAGAGTGAAATACCGGATTCTTTGATATATCAATTGCTGTTGAATTATCACAATAAATGATTATAGGCTCTTTGTATTTTACCTTTATGTCCTTCAAAATTTGTTTAATCCATCATACCTGAGTGCAATTAGTTGTTGGTGCAACTATTCTGATTCTCTTGTTGATAATGATGTACAACTTTGTTTATTGCTCAACCATGAAATCAATTTGCTACCAAGAAAGAATGCCCTGGCAGTGGTTCTCTTTCTATCATCTACATCTCCTACCCAATTTGCATCAGTGTATGCACATAAATCAAAATTATCATCTTTAGGATACCATAAACCAAGATTTGTTGTGCCTTGTAGATACCGGAAAATCCTTTTCACTGCTGATTCATGATTTTCTTTAGGATTACTCTGAAATCTTGAAACAATACATACTGCATTCATTATATCAGGTCTTGTTTGTGTCAAATATAGTAACCTACAATCATAGATTTGTATCTTATTGGATTAACAAGAGTTGAATCATCCTTCGATATCAATTTATCAGTTGTAATCATAGGAGTACTTACCAGTTTGGAATTTTTCATACCAAGTTTCTTCATTAATTCCTTCAAGTACTTTGTTTGACATATGAATATACCTTTATCAGTTTGTGAAATCTGCAATCCTAAGAAGAATTTTATCTCCCCAATCATAGACATTTCACATTCTTCCTCCATCTTATTAGAAAAGTCTTTACATAATCCATCTTCTCCTCCAAAAATGATATCATCAACAAAAACTTCAATAATCAAGATGTCTTCATTAGTCACTTTGAAATATAAGTTGTCGTCAACATTACCTTTAGTGTAACTAAGTTTCAAAAGATATTTGCCAATCTAGCATACCAAGCTCTATGAGCTTGCTTCAATCCATACAAAGCTTTCCTTAATCTGCAAACCATATCTTTATCATTTGTTAATGAACATCCATTAGGATGTTCAATGTAAACTTCCTCTTCAAGATCACCATTCAGAAATGCACATTTTACATCCATTTGATATACTTTATAGTTCTTGTGAGTTGCAAATGCAAGAAATAATCTGATTGTTGGCTCAGTTCTAGCTACCAGTGCAAAGGTTTCGTTGTAATCAATTCCCTCTTTCTGTGAATATCCTTTACATACTAATCTTCCTTTGTTTCTGATTACCTTACCATCTTCATTAATTTTATTTTTGAATACCCATTTAGTTCCAATTATATTTTTGTCTTTAGGTCGAGGAACCAATGTCCATGTATTGTTCTTTTCAATTTGTTCTAATTCATCTTCCATATCTTTAATCCAATGTTTATCTTGAAATGCCTCAATAATAGATGTTGGTTCAGTTTGAGAAATTAAACATACCTCTTCATTTTCTAGTCTTCCTCTTATCATCACACCTTGATACTTATTTTTAATTATCTAAATTTCGGAGTGATTTAGTCTTACATACTTGGGTGTGTTCACTTGCTGATGTTCTTCAGTCATTGTGTAATTCTTTGATGATGTTAATTTGACTGAATGCACATTCTATACTGGTGCACTCTATACAGGTTCATTTATGATCATCTCAACTACCAATTTAGAATCCATAGATCTTGAATTTCTTTTAAA
Organism: Cryptomeria japonica; assembly: GCF_030272615.1. NCBI lineage: Eukaryota > Viridiplantae > Streptophyta > Pinopsida > Cupressales > Cupressaceae > Cryptomeria > Cryptomeria japonica. The sequence goes on along the minus strand of NC_081407.1, from coordinate 281,012,373 downwards.
TTGTTCATCTATCTTCACATTTGCAATCACAATGATTTTTTGCATTTTTTAATTAAAACATCTATATGCCTTGCTCTTAGATGAATAACCAAGAAATATTCCTTCATCACTTCTAGGATCAAATTTACCAATATACTCATCTCTCCTAATATAGCACTTGCTTCCAAATATTTTGAAGTATTCAAGAGTAGGAGTATTATCAAACCGTAGTTCATAAGGGGTCTTACCGGTTTCACCTTTGATGTGAACTTTGTTAAAAGTGTAAACCACAGTATTCACTGCTTCTCTCCAGTACACATGAGGTAGATTTTGTTCTAATATCATGCTTCTAGATGCATCCAGAATAGTTTTGTTCTTCCTTTCCACAACTCCATTTTGCTAAGGTGTCTAGGGTGCTGATAGTTGTCTTTTGATTCCATTCACTTCACAAAATGTATTAAACTCCTTAGATGTAAATTCACCTCCTTGATTTGATCTTAAACATTTTATTCTCTTACTACTTTCATTCTCTACCATTGCCTTGAATAGTTTGAATTTTCTAAAAGCTTCTGATTTCTCCCTAAGAAAAGTAACCCAACACATTCTAGAATAATCATCAATGATTAGCATAAAGTATCTATCTCCTTGTAGACTTCTTGTTCTTACCGGACCACACAAGTCAGTATGAATTAAATCAAGAATATTATTGGATTTCTCAGAAATACTCTTAAAAGTTGTTCTAACTTGCTTTCCCATTTGACATTCCCTACATACTAGATTATGAGGTTTTATAATCTTAGGTAAATCCCTTACTGCCTTAGATGAACTGATCTTTATAATGCATTCAAAATTCATATGACAAAGTCTTTTATGCCATAATCAACTTTCATCAATATGTGTAGTCAAGCATGTCTTTTCACTGTTATTCAAATGAAAGATATTACCTCTATTCTGATTACCAGTTGCAATCTCCATACCAGTTCTATTCATGATTTTGCATTTACCATTCTTGAACTGTAACTGGAATCCCTTTTCAACTAATTGACCAACACTCAAAAGACTATGCTTCAAACCTTCAACATAATAAATGTTGTCAATATTGTGTTTACCATCAAAAGATATAGTGCCTTTTCCTTTGATCAAATAAGCTTTATCATCCCCAAATCTTACTAGACCTCCATTGTATTCTGAAAAAGATAAGAATTTACTTTTATCACCAGTCATATGATGTGAACATCCAGAATCTATAATCCATTCATCCTTTTCTTCAATTTTAGCTTCCAGAGCTTGCTCTACCGGTGGAATAGTAGGTGTTGGTTGATATTTTTTTATTGCAACAAAATCCCATCCATTGTCTATCGGTTCTTCATCAGAATCATCAGTAACTCCTTCATCAGCATAGTAACATGATTTGTCTCTATTCTTCTTAAATCTATATCTCTGATATTTAGGGTTAGGTTTATATGTCCTTTTAGATTCTTCCCTCAATCTTGCAAATCTATTAAGACATCCAAATGCAATATGACCAACATTATTGTAGTTAAAACATTTAAATGGTGCTTTACCTTAATACTTACTTCCAATAGGACCTTTAAGCATTTTCCTTGCAAATAGTGCTTCAAGTTCTTCCACTTCTTCATTTTCCTTTCTGATATCTTCAAGTTCTCTTGCATAAAGTGATTTCCAATCAGATTTGTCAGAGGATGATGATGATATTGCAGATGATGATGCTTTGAAGGCTAGATCTATCTTAATTGTAGCAAGAGGACCAAATTCCTCAAGCTCAAATGCTGAAAGTTTTTCAACCAAGGTATCTCTAGATATTGATGTATTAGGCATTGTTCTCAACTCATTAATAGTAGTTAATTTCATTTTGTATTCCAGTGGAAATGTTCTCAAAAATTTAGAAACAATTTCATCTTCACTCAAGGATCCTCCACAACATTGTATTCCCAAAACAATTTCATTAACCCTTTCCATAAAAGTAAAAAAAAATTCATCTTCTTCCATTTTCAAATTTTCATACCGACCCAGAAGCCTTCCAATTTTGAAATTTTGACAATGGTGTTTCCTTCATTCAATGTCTCCAATTTATCCCAAATAGGTTTAGCAGTAGATCGGTCTGATAATCCCATGATTTGCTGATCTGACAAGGTACTCAAGAGTGCTTCTCTTGCTTTGCAATCATTCTCTTTATCCTACCCAATGTTAATGGATTAGGTTGATTCAGTGTGGGACCAACATAGATATTCTTTGTAACATCCCATATGTCTCTTCCAATGTAATTTAGGTGTGTCTCCATTCTGATCTTCCATATACCATAGTTAGTTCCATCAAGTTTCAGACTATCCTTCCTAAAAAAGTTTGTTGCCATAGAATCTCCTCAAGCTGTTAAACCTCTGCAAAAAGAGGATTTGGCTCTAATACCAATTGTTAGGACTTGGAGGTAACTGAGAGGGGGCGTGAATCAGATGTCATTTAGTTTCAACCCAAATATAACTTAATCCAACTTCAACTTAATACCGGTAAACCAAACTTAATGCCGATTGACGAATTAGCAGTTTATATTAATACCGGTGAAACTCAATGCATAAAATAGAAAGAGAAACAACATTCACAACACATAACAAAGATATTTATACATGGAAACCCTGTAAGGGAAAAAACCACGATGGGAAACCTTACCTATAATCAAATGATACTACTGCAGATAGTATGCGTATACAAATGGGGTCTACACATGCAAAAAGGCCAACCGCCTAGAGCTCATTGCTCAATCACAAAATAGGATTCACACTGACTACAATTGGATGGTTAAATCCAATGATAATGTACTGCTCAAAGTAGCATCTCCATTGCTGGATTCAGTACCAGTTAAGCTCTAATAATCACCTTCAAACCTTCCTTGAACCTTCTCTATGGTATGCTCATATGATCTTCAATATTCACAAATACCATGTTACAAAACCATATACCATATACCATTATCTTCCTTCTACCTATTACATCATCTCACAAATGAGATCTTACATATATACCAGAACCTAAGACCAAATGTGTGGGTTGGCTTACCAAGAATATTATAATTAAACCAATTACAATTCAGTCAAGATGTGATGCATCATGTCGACTCAATACATTTACAAAAATATCCAATTAATTAAATCATCTTCATAATGTGTTGTGCTGATCTGGAATAGATAATGCATGTCGGTCCATGATCTAGACCAATTTGCCAGTAACAGCAAATATGTCAACCCAATTAGACCAAAAACAAGTGTCCAAACCAAGTCTTCGACGTAACTAAATAATCTCTAGATGATAACAAGTCATCTTCAGTGCTGGTGTACAATATAACTTGCCGGTGAATGATATACCGGTGAATGTGCATAAGTCACTAAACTTGTCGGTGAACATAATGTGCCAGTTCAACATAACCAAAGATCTCCATAAGGATAAGTGTTGACATCAATGAAAAAACTAATGCAACACATCCATAATACCAATAATCTCCCCCTTTGGCATTGATGGCAACACAAGATGGAAAAACATCTAAGTGCCAAAACAGAATGCCAAAAACCAAAAACCAACAATCTCCAGAAATCAAAATAAATGCAGAGAGTATATATCTCTCCCCTAATGAATAATCTCTCCCCATTGGATAATGTTTTTCCGTAGATATCTCCCCCCTTTGACATCAAATGCCAAAGAAATTCAAATACCAGATCATACAACCAACTCATAGAACCAATTACAATAACCAATTGTTTTAACCAACTACTCTCCCTAAGAAGTAGCTCTCCTCCATCAAAGCCAGAAAAAAGTTTCTCTGTTAATTCTATTAGTTTGATGCCAATCATCAACTGTCTAAGTCTCTATTGGTGAGGGTATTACCCCAAGTTGCTCTCTGAGATATTCAAAAGTTTCCTTAGGCAAAGGTTTAGTAAATTTATCTGCAAACTGATCTTTAGTATTCACATAAACCAATCTCACTTCTTTTTCTTCAACATTCTCTTTTAGAAAATTATATTTGATAGAAACATGTTTATTTTTGGAGTGAAATACCGGATTCTTTGATATATCAATTGCTATTGAATTATCACAATAAATGATTATAGGTTCTTTACATTTTACCTTTATGTCCATCAACATTTGTTTAATCCATAATACCTGACTGCAATTAGTTGTTGTTACAACATATTCTGATTCTATTGTTGATAATGATGTACAACTCTATTTCTAGCTCAACCATGAAATCAATCTGCTACCAAGCCAAGAAAAAATCGGTGGTGCTCTTTCTGTCATCTACATCTCCTGCCCAATTTGCATCGATGTATGCACATAAATCAAAATTTTCATCTTTAGGATACCATAAACCAATATTTGTTGTGCCTTGTAGATACCGGAAAATCCTTTTCACTTTCGATTCATGATTTTCTTTAGGATTACTCTAAAATCTTGAAACAATACATACTGCATTCATTATATCAGGTCTTGTTTGTGTCAAATACAGTAAACCTCCAATCATAGATTTGTATCTTGTCAGATTAACAGGAGATGAATCATCCTTCAATGTCAATTTAAGTCATAGGAGACTTATTGGTTTGAAATTTTCCATACCAAATTTCTTCAGTAGCTCCTTCAAGTACTCTGTTTGACATATGAATATACCTTTATCAGTCTATTAAATTTGTAGTCCCATGAATAATTGTATCTCCCCAATCATAGACATTTCAAATTCTTCCTGCATCTTATTAGCAAAGTCTTTACATAATCCATCTTCTCCTCTAAAAATGATATCATCAACGAAAAATTCAATAACCAAGATGTCTTCACTAGTCACTTTTAAATATAAGTTGTTGTCAACATTACCTTAAGTGTAACCAAGTTTCAAAAGATATTTGTCCAAACTAGCATACCAAGCTCTAGGAGCTTGCTTCAATCCATACAAAGCTTTCCTTAATCTGCAAACCATATCTTTATCATTTGTTATTGAAAATCCATCAGGATGTTCAATGAAAACTTCCTCTTCAAGATCACCATTGAGAAATGCACATTTTACATCCATTTGATATACTTTATAGTTCTTGTGAGCTGCAAATATAAGAAATAATCTGACTACCTCAATTCTAGCTACTGATGCAAAGGTTTCATTGTAACCCTCTTTCTGTAAATATCCTTTACATACTAATCTTGCTTTGTTTCTTATTACCTTACCATCTTCATTAAGTTAATTTATGAATACCCATTTAGTTCCAATTACATTTTTCTCTTTAGGTCGGGGAACCAATGTCCATGTATTGTTCTTTTTAATTTGTTCTAATTCATCTTCCATAGCTTTAATCCAATGTTTCTCTTCACATGCCCCAATAACAAATGCTGGTTCAATTTGAGAAATTAAACATACATCTTCATTTGCCAGTCTTCCTCTTGTCTTAACACCTTGATACTTATTCCCAATTACCTAACTTTTAGAGTGATTCAGTCTTACATACCTGGGTGTGTTCACTTGTTGTTGTTCTTCAGTCATTGTGGAATTATTTGATGATGCCGGTGTGACTGGATCCACATTCGTTACCAATGCACTCTCTATAGGTTTATTTATGATCATCTCAACTGTCGGTTCAGAATCCATAGATCTTGAATTTCCTCTAAATTGTTTATCTATCTTCACATTTGCACTATCAATTATTTTCTGCAATCTTTTATTAAAACATCTATATGCCTTTCTCTTAGATGAATAACTAAGAAATATTCCTTCATCACTTCTAGGATCAAATTTACCAATATACTCATCTCTCCTAATATAGCATTTGCTTCCAAATATTCTGAAGTATTTAAGAGTTGGAGTATTATCAAACTATAGTTCATAAGGGGTCTTACTGGTTTCACCTTTGATGTGAACTTTTTTAAAAGTGTAAACTGTTATATTCACTACTTATCTCTAGTACACATGAGGTAGATTTGCTAATAATATCATGCTTCTAGCTGCATCCATAATAGTTTTGATCTTCCTTTCCACAACTCCATTTTGCTGAGGTGTCTGGGGTGCTAATAGTTGTCTTCTAATAACATTCACTTCACAAAATGTATTAAAATCCTTAGATGTAAATTCACTTCCTTGACCTGATCTTAAACATTTGATTTTCTTACCGGTTTCATTCTCTACCATTGCCTTGAATAGTTTGAATTTCCCAAAAGTTTTTTATTTCTCCTTGAGAAAACTAACCCAACATATTCTATAATAATCATCAATGATTAGCATAAAGTATCTATCTCCCTGTAGACTTCTTGTTCTTGCTAGACCACACAAGTCCATATGAATTAAATCAAGAAAATTATTGGATTTCTCAAAAATACTCTTAAAAGTTGTTCTAACTTGCTTTCCCATTTGACATTCCTTACATACCGGATTATGAGGTGTTACAATCTTAGGTAAATCCCTTATTGCTTTAGATGAACTAATCTTTATAATGCAATCAAAATTCACATGACAAAGTATTTTATGCCATTACCAACTTTCATCAATATGTGAAATCAAACATGTCTTTTCACTGTTATTCAAATGAAAGATATTACCTCTAGTCTGATTACCGGTTGCAATCTCCAAACCAGTTATATTCATGATTTTGCATTTACCATTCTTGAAGTATAACTGAAATCCCTTTTCAACTAATTGACCAACATTCAAAAGATTATGCTTCAAACCTTCAACATAATAAATGTTGTCAGTATTGTGCTTACCATCAAAAGATATAGTGCCTTTTCCTTTGATCAAACAAGCTTTATCATCCCCAAATCTTACTAGACCTCCATTGTATTCCTGAAAAGATAAGAATTTACTTTTATCACCAGTCATATGATGTGAACATCCAGAATCTATAATCCATTCATCATTTTCTTCAATTTTAGCTACCAAGGCTTGCTCTACTGGTGGAACAGTAGGTGTCGGTTGATCTTCTTTTATTGCAACAAAAGCCCATCCATTGTCTGCTAGTTCTTCATCAGAATCATCAATAACTCCATCAACATAGTAACATGATTTGTCTCTATTCTTCTTAAATCTACATCTCTGATATTTAGGGTTAGGTTTATATGTCATTTTAGCTTCTTCTCTCAATATTGCAAGTCTATCAGGACATCTAGATGCCATATGACCAACTTTATTATAGTTAAAACATTCAAATGGTGTTTTACCTTCATACTTACTTCCAATAGGACCTTTAAGCATTTTCCTTGCAAATTGTGCTTCAAGTTCTTCCACTTCTTCATTTTCCTTTGTGATATCTTCAAGTTCTCTTATATAAAGTGCTTTCTAATCAGATTTGTCAGATGATGATGATGATGTTGTAGATGATGATGCTTTAAAGGCTAGATCTATCTTAATTGAAGCAACAGGACCAAATTCCTCAAGCTCAAATGCTAAAAGTTTTCCAACCAAGGTATCTCTAGATACTGATGTATTAGGCATTGTTCTCAACTCATTAATAATAGTTACTTTCATTTTGTATGCCGGTGGCAATGCTCTCAAAACTTTATAAACAATCTCATCTTCACTCAAGGCTCCTCCACAACATTGTATTCCCAAAACAAATTCATTAACCCTTTCCATAAAAGAAAAAAAAATTTCATCTTCTTCCATTTGTCAGATTTTCATACCTGACCCAGAAGCATTCCAATTTTGCAATTTTGACAGTGGTGTCTCCTTCATTCAATATCTCCAATTTATCCCAAATAGCTTTAGTATTAGATCAGTCTAATAATCTCATGATTTGCTGATCCGACAAGGCTCTCATGAGTGCTTCTCTTGCTTTTCAATCATTCATTTCATCCTTACCCAATGTTGGTTTATTAGGTTGATTCGGTTTAGGACCAACATAGCCATTATTTGTAACATCCCATATGTCTCTTCCAATGGAATTTAGATGTGTCTCCATTCTAATCTTCCATATACCATAGTTAGTTCCATCAAGTTTTAGACTGTCCTTCCTGAAAAATTTTGTTGCCATAAAATCTCCTCAAGCTATTAAACTTCTACAAAAAGAGGATTTGACTTTGATACTAATTGTTAGGAATCAAAGAAAACTAAGAGGGGGGGGTGAATCAGTTGTCAATTAATTTCAACCCAAATATAACTTAATCCAACTTCATACCTAATACTAGTAAACCAAACTTAATGTCGGTTGACAGATTAGCAATTAATATTAATACCAGTGAAACTCAATGCATAAAATAGAAAGAGAAACCACATCCACAACACTAACATAGAGATTTTTATGTGGAAATCCTGTAAGGGGAAAAACCATAGTGGGAAACCTTATCCACAATCAGATGATACTACTACAGATTTTATGTGTATACAAATGGGGCCTGCACATGCAGAAAGGCCAACCGCCTAGAGCTCACTGCTCAATCATAAAATAGGAGTCACACTGATTACAATTGGATGGTTAAATTGAATGATAATGTACTGCTCGAAGTAGCATCTCAAATGTTGGATACCGGTTAAGCTCTGATAATCACCTTCAAACCTTCCTTGAACCTTATCTATGGTATGCTCATATGATCTTCAATATTCGCAAATACCATGTTACAAAACCATATACCATATACAATTATCTTCCTTCTACCTATTACATCATCTCACAAATGAGATCTTACATATATACCAAAACCTAAGACCAAATGTGTGGGTTGTCTTACCAAGAATATTATAATTAAACCAATTACAAATAAGTCAAGATGTGATGCATCATGTCAACTCAATACATTTACAACAATATCCAATTAATTAAATCATCTTCATAAACTGTCATTCTGATCTAGAATAGATAATTAATGTCGGTCCATAACCTAGACCAATTTGCCGGTAACAACAAATATGTCAGCCGAATTAGACCAATAACCAAAATACCAAAACCAAGTGTCCAAACCATGTCTTCGACATAACCAAATAATCTCTAGATGATAACAAGACATCTTCAGTGTCGATGTACAATATAACCTGCTGGTGAACATAATGTGTCAGTTCAACATAACCAAAGATCTCCAGAAGGATAATTGTTGACATCAATGACAAAACTAATTTGCAACACATGCATAATACCAACATTTGTGTAGTCTTGGTTGTCTTAGTACCAAAGAAGGAGGGAACATAGAGATTATGCATTGATTCCTGGGCCATTAACAAGATAACCATCAGATGTAGATTCCCTATGCCTAGAATAGAAGATTTGCTTGATTGTTTAGGAGGTGCAAGATATTATTCCAAGTGAGATTTAAAAAGTGGTTATCACCAAATAAGAATTAAAGTAAGTGATGAGTGGAAAAATATTTTTAAGACAAACGAAGGATTGTATGAATGGAGGGTGATGCCATTTGGGTTGTCAAATGCCCCTAGCACTTTCATGAGACTCATGAATGAGGTGTTGAAGGAGTTCATTGGTAAATATATCATAGTATATCTAGATGGCATCCTAGTGTTTAGCAAGAAAAAGGAGGAGCACCTAGAACATTTGGATATGGTCTTGAGAAGGTTGAAAGAAGAGAAACTAATGATAAACATGGAAAAGTGTGTTCTTTTGTAGGAATAGCTTACTTACCTTGGGTTGGTGATTTCTAGAGGAAATCTGAAAATGGATGCTAATAAAGTGAATGTCATTCTAACATAGCCAAATCCTAGAAAAATTGGTGATGTAAGGAGTTTTCATGGCCTTGCTACCTTTTATAGGAAATTTATTAAGAATTTTAGCCAGATTTGCGCTCCCATGTTAGAGATCATAAGGGGTGGACAAAAGTGCTAATTTTCATGATCCAAGGAGTCAGATGAAGCATATGAAATGTTGAAGAAAAAGGTATCCCAACAACCAGTTCTTGCCTTACCTGATTTTGACAAAATCTTTTAGATTGAATGTAATGCAAGTCATTTGGCAATAGGTGTAGTACTCAGCCAGGAAGGTAGACCAATTGCATTTTTTAGTGAAAAGTTGAATGATGCTAAAAATAAATATTCTTCCTATGATTTGGAGATGTATGCATTAGTTCAAGAACTAAATAAGTGGAGGCACTATTTGCTTCCCAAAGAGTTTGTTGTGTATATAGATAATCAGGCACTAAGATTCCTAAATAGTCAGGAGAAATTGAGCCATAAACATATGAAGTGGGTTGAGTCCATTTAGGCCTACACCTTTACAATCAAACACAAGAAAGGTGTCTCAAACAAAGTTGTAGATGCTCTTAGCAGGAGGGCACTAATAGTTTTAGAAATCTAGTTGGAGAGTGTGGGAATTGATTCCCTCAAGGGTATGTATGTTGCAGATGAATATTTCAAAGACATCTACAAGGTATGCACCGAGTTTGGTAGCAGGTATCATTTAGAGTATTTTGATTATTTGATTCAAGATGGTCTTCTTTTCAAAGGATGTCAGTTATGCATCCTTAAATGTTCAATGAGGGGTAACATAATTAAGGAGAAGCATAGTGGTTGCATGGGAGGACACTTTGGACTAGACAAAACTCTTGAGTTGGTGAGAAGATTTTATCACTGGCCTAAATTGCAGGTAGATGTCAGAAAATTTATGGATTCATGTGTGGTGTGTTAAAAGGGCAAGGGGACGACAACAAATGCGGGACTATGCCAGCCATTGCCCATTTCTTCAAGACCTTGGGAACATGTGAGCATGGACTTTGTGATGGGTTTTCCAAGAACTCAAAAAGGTTTTGATAGTGTTTTTGTGGTTGTTGACATGTTTAGCAAGATGACACATTTCTTTCCATGCAAGAGCATAAGTGATGCTACATATGTTGCAAACCTTTTCTTTAATGAGGTTGTGAGAATACATGGTCTACCCTTGAACATTGTGTTAGATAGAGATGTGAAATGTGTAGGAAATGTTTGGAGGACTTTATGGAGGAAGTTAGGCACAAACTTGTCTTTTAGTTCATCTTATCATCCCCAAATGGATGACTTAACAGAAGTGGTCAATAGGTCACTTGGAAACTTGTTAAGGTGCCTCACCAAGAAGTACAGTGAAAAGTGGGATTACATCATCTCCCAAGAAAAATATGCCTATAATGACTCTATTAATAGGAGTATAGGAAGAAGCCCTTTCCAAATTGTCTATGGGTTGAATCCAAGAGGTGTGCTGGAATTGAGAAACCTATAAGTGCTTGTGGAGAAGAATTTGTTGAAGGGATAAAGGAAATTCATGACCAAGTTAGGATGTAATTGCAGAGAAGTATAGAGAAGTACAAGGAGTAGGTTGATAGAAGAAAGAGAGATGTGTAGTTTCAAGTTGGAGATATGGTATGGGAAAATCTAAAAAGGGAGATATTACCAAAAGGGAAACACACAAAGATCATGATGAGGAAGGTTGAACCTTGTCAAATATTCAATAAATTTGGGAACAAAGCATATGAAATCCAATTACCTTCAGATATAGGTATTTCCCCAATCTTTAATGTTGTGGATCTAACACCATTCAAAGGTACAGGGCAAGAAGATGGTACATTCCTGGTGGAAGATGCTGCGAAAATCCTGAAAGACTTTCCAAGTCAAGGGCCACCCAAAATTGAGAGGATCTTGGACACCAAAATTGTGAAGAAAACTAGGAATAAGGTCTACAAACAACACCTTGTCAAGTGGCAAGGACTCCTTGAGGTAGATGCAGTATGGATGGATGAAGACCAAATGAGGAAACATGGGACTACATTGCAATAACTCATCTCAAGTGGACTTGATATTCAACCACCCAGGGAGTATGGTGCAAGAGCACCCAAAGACACAAATGAAACCTAAAGAGTCTAATATCACCCATGAGGTGAAAATTATCATATATAGTAGGTTGATAGGTTTGTGAGTCAATAAGATCCAATTGATGTAAGGCATTGTCCTAGTTTAATTAATAAGCCACCATGGACAAATGACCATGTGGGTCAGCAGGAGTCTAGGTAATAAATATTGGTCTTAAAAACATCAGACCAATCCTTAGAATAGGCCAAATACACCTTGGAGTCACCAAATTTGAAAAGTGCAAGTTGACAAATTTTGTTGTCATTGCAAAATATTGTAAAAAGGGATAACTAATCCTCCAATGGTTCCAAAGTTTTAAAAGTGGTTGGAAACTGTAGTCACATAAATATATCCACTTAATTAAATAAATATTTACTATTTATTTGATTATTTAACCATCAGTCATCAGTTAATTAAATTAATATTTAATTAATTCATCCTTAACCCCTTCTCCTATTAATAAAATAAATTATTCAATTTATTTAAATTAATTCATTAAGCCACACTCAAAATCAATTAAATGAATAAAACATATTTATTTAATTTAACTCCCTTTCCTCTTTTTAAAGAAATAATAAAACATTTATTTAAATCCCTAAACTACCCCCGACTTGCATTCTGCTACAAATGCAAGTTGCAACCACAATTGAAATAAATAAATTTATTTTAATTTAAATCCTATTTTCCTTCACCCACCAAATCCACTTGCAATCCTAAATCCCCTTCTAGACCATTCTAACCACTTTCTAATCATTCCTAATTAGCCTAGTCTCATCTCCTAATTATTGTCACATTCCTAACCAACTTGAAGTCACTTCTCAAAGCCTCCAAAGTCTTTGAAAAACATTTAATGCTTTATGTGTTCAACAAGTTAATCCCTAAAGTCTTCCAAACCATTTATGGCTCTTACATAACTATTTATGGTTAACTCAACTCACCCACATGGTTAGATACTTTCCTTCTAACTCAACCCTTATTTGACTCATGGGTCTCTTCAAGCATTTATTGCTTTGACCATGATTATCCTCACTAACTCTTGCACAAGAGTTCATCAATTGGATAAAGGCATTATTCATTGGATAATGGCTTTATTCATTCAACTCAAACCTAACCTTACCTCCAAAACTAACCTTCAAGTCATTTCAAGCATTTAATACTTCTTCCCTCTCCTCTCAACCCATCTCATGATGACATTTGTCATCTTGGGATTGGGTTGAAAACCCTCACATGGATCATAAAATTTTCAATCCTAGCCCTTGTTGAGATTATGCAATCTCAACCATCCATTGCCCTATTTTACCTATAAATAGAGCTCTCATTTATCATTTTCACACATCTAGCAATAATCTAGAAATCTTGTATGCATCTAAGTTATAGTGAATTTGAGAGAGCATTTTAGAGTAAAATCATAATCCACATTGTTTTTTGGTTAAAATTGGTAATAGCTTAATTAACTCATGTTTTCTCATTCTTAGCTTACATTTGCATATTTTCATAATCATCTTCAATCTTGAATCTCCATAAGGCTTCCATAGTAGTGCAAAGCTGAGAGCTACACTCATGTGGAACTTGGAGAGGAGAGGAACAAGGGAGGAGCAACTATGAGCATCTTGGTTAGAATTTGGAGTGTAGTTTATCTCTTTTATATTTGAAATCTTTCCTTTTCATGTTTAATAGCTCTCTTGATATGCTTACTTAGGATAGTCTTTTGTTGCTAACACTAACGTTTGAACTTACTTCTTATGTGTTGTGTTTCCATCACTATGATAGTTCCGATACTTAATGTAAGTATAGATCCAATAGCCAACAAGATGAGAGGGGGGGGGTGAATCACACAAACTTAATCTTCCATAAAAACATCAAATTCAACCTCGGTAACATATACTTCAATAATATAACCAAAACTACTAAACATGCAAACTCAAAAGCATATAAACATCATAAACTTCATAACACCAGATTTAACGTGGAAACCCAAATAGGGAAAAACCACTGTGGGATTTCGGACCCACTAAGAAATATACTCTTCTAGAGTATGCTCGGTTAAAAGAAAATCCTGTTAAAGATTACAAACACATTGCTAGATGTGACCCAGTTAAGAGATTTCCCTCGGATCTGTTAGGATCTTCACCTTGTTAGAAGTGACCTTGTTAAAGGATTTCAAACACTCAATTAGAATGTCACCTTGCTAGAGGGTTTTACAAATAAGACTGTTAAGTCCACTCGATTAAGAGATTTTCTGTCACTTCACAAAATAACAGTAATAAAAATTTATCTGCAACTTCACATCTAAAATGCTAAAGTAGATTCTTATTTGCTCAATACAATCTAGACATAGAACTAATCTTGTCCATCTGTTGGGCTTCTATACTCTGTTATTCAAATAGGTCTTCAAGATTCTATGCTCGATAATCACTTATGTAGCATCCCTATGCATACATTTGCCCACATACATTGTTTATCAATAGTTCCCTATTTATAAACAATTCACCAACCACTTAATCTCCTTGATCACATTTTCCATGATCAATCATAGCCATCAGATCTTCAAACTTTGACCAGGTTCAATGTATCCTTCGATCTGAAAATGTTTTACCCTACCTTGGAACTTGCATACATTTCTTAGAACTTGTGCTAGGGTATTGCAGTTCAATCTGAGCTGTAGATCTTCATGCCGATTTTCCTTTGCCATAGATTCATTAACAAACTTCATGCACGACATACCAATCATTTAATCAGTTCCAACTCATTAGCTTCCTTTGTTAAATAACGCATGTAACCTTTTAATGTATTCTGTTACAGCTCGGTTACAACTCAGTAACAACTCGATAATACTAAACTTCACTCGGTAGACATTCTGCCTTCATTAACTGATAGCGATAACCTTAGGGTTTACCAACTAGGTTCCTTAGGGTTTACCGACTAGGTTCTTTGCTCGATAACATAGTATAATATTAACCTTAAAATTTACAACATATGTATGATGTTAAAACAATCTAAACATCATGACCTCATCATTGTCTGACTCGGTAATAGTTGCCCATTGAATACCTTATTCATCCCCTTATTCATCATATTATTTCTGTGTCTTTTACCAACATCTTTATACTCTTCAAATCGGCAACATCATACTGAATTAGAAAATAAATTTCTTGACATCAATGACAAAATAATAATATCAAGACAGTAAACATCCTTAATCAGTTATATCTATAATCATCAACAACCTTCTCAATACCCTTATTGAAATGCCAACAATCTCCCATTGTTTGTTATAATGCCAAATGCCAACAATCCCCCCCTTTGGCATTGATGGCAAAACCAATTGATTTGACCTTAAAAAGATTTAGATTGTTGTGATTCTGAAATGCTGAAATGCTCTCTTGCTGTCAATAGACTTCTCCTATTTTCTTCAGTCTTCTCCCCCTTTTTTCAATCTTCAGTTTCAGTCTTTTTAATCAGTCTTCTCCCCCTTTGACAACAATGCCAAAAAGTAAATAATTAAAACATAATTTCTTCCTGTAGAAAATGATTGCCTACTATTGTGTATCAACTGAGTCTCAGTCAGAGCATTTTGTCTTCAATTCCTATTCCTTGTATTGTATCCTGCATTATTTCCTGCACACCTTTAGAAAACATCCTAAAGTGTGTAAATCAGCATCAACTCTTAAAAGATATTCGATAGAGTCATTGAATTGATGCTTTCACTGAACTCGGTCAGTGAGTAGAAGATAGGGGTAGGACCCCTAACTTACTTCTGAGATATTCAAAAGTGTCCCTTGGTAGTGGCTTGGTGAAGACATCTGCTATTTGTTCCTTTGTGCTAACATACTCCAACACCACTTTCTTCTCTTGAGCTTCTTCTCTAAGATAATGATATTTGATAGAGATGTGTTTTGTCTTAGAGTGCATAACAGGATTCTTTGAAATGTTAATGGCACTAGTATTGTCACAGAATATAGTTAATGGCTCAGTAACTTTCTCATTTATTCCTTCCAATAGTTGTTTGATCCATGCTATGTTGGTACAATTCAATGCTACAACAACGTATTCAGCTTCTGCTGTTGACTGTGAAATACATCCTTGTTTCTTGCTAAGCCAACTCACTAGTCTTTCTCCTAAAAAGAAAGCTCCTCCACTTGTGTTTTTCCTATCATCAATGTTGCCTACCCAATCACCATCAGTATAAACTTTTAAATCAAATCATTTCCTTTCTGATATACTAAGCCATAATCCTCTATGCCTTTCAAGTATCTAAAAATTCTTTTGATTGTTGTCATGTGTGTTTCCTTAGGATCTGCAGAGAATCTTGCAACTATACCTACTACATGTGCTATGTCTAGTCTGTTGTGAACAACATATCATAGCTTTCCAATCATGGATCGGTAAAGTGTCTCATCAATAGATGCAGATTCAACATTCTTTGATAGTTTACAGTTGGTAGTCATAGGAGTACTTACTGGTTTTGAATCCTCCATTCCAAATTTCTTCAATATTTCCTTTATGTACTTGGATTGAGTAATGAAAATCTCATTTTTCATTTGCAGTATTTGTAAACCTATAAAATACTTTATCTCACCGATTATTGACATCTCAAATTCTTTGCTCATTTCATTTCCAAAGTTCTTACAAAGAGAGTCATTTCCACAAAATATAATATCATCAACAAATATGGCTGAGATCAGTATTTCATTTTCATCATTCTTCATGTACATATTGCTATTCTCACTTGTCCTTATAAAACCAATCTTAATCAAATAAGAGTGCAATCTTTCATACCATGCTCTAGGTGCTTGTTTCAGACCATATAATGCTTTGTTCAATTTACATACCTGATCTTTATTATTGTCTTCAACAAATCCTTCAGGTTGTTTAATAAAAACTTCTTCTTCTAATATTCCATTCAAAAATGCAGATTTGACATCCATTTGATATACCTTAAATTTTTTGAAAGCAGCATATGCCAACAATGTTCTTACTCCTTCAAGTCTAGCCACAGGTGCAAAAGTTTCACCATAATCAATTCCTTCTTCTTGAGCATAACCTTTGCAAACTAGTCTTGCTTTATTTTGAATGACCTCACCTTTTTCATTTAGCTTGTTTGTGAAAATCCACTTTGTACCGATTACATTTTTGTCCTTTGGTCTTGGGATTAGTGTCCATGTGTCATTCTTTTTTATTTGATCAATCTCTTCTATCATAGCATTTATCCAATCTTCACTATTAAATGCCTCTCTCACTTTTCTCAGTTCAAATTCAGATATCAGACATGTGTGCTATCTCAGTTTGTTCCTTGTCATCACTGGATCATCCTTATCTCCTATAATCTGACTTGGCGCATGATGCCTTCTAAAATACTTGGCTAATACAGGCTCGGTAGGCTCTATATGATCTTCTTCATCACTCGGTAATTGGTTATTTTCTTCAAAAAATTTCTCGGTAAAACTTGTCGGTTGAACATAGACAAATTCATCATAATCTTCTGGTTCTTTGGAATTTCCTTCATCATTTCTTTCTGCAAATTCATCAATTTTCACATTTGCACTTTCTACTATTTTGTTAGATGATTTGATCAGACATTTAAATGCTTTGCTTCTAGAAGAATAACCTAGAAATGTTCCTTCTTCACTTTTCTGATCAAACTTGCCATTTCTATCATCTTTGTGTACATAGCATTTACTTCCAAAGATTTTAAAATAACTTATATTATGTTTCTTGTCATACCAAATTTCATATGGTGTCTTCAAAGTACCTTTCTTTAGTTGTACTTGGTTCAGGGTGTAAACTGCTATGCTTATTGCTTCTCTCCAAAATGTTTGTGGCACTTTCTTTTCAATCATCAGGGTTCTGGCACAATCCACAATAGATCTATTTCTTCTCTCAACTATTCTATTTTGTTGTGGAGTTCTCGGTGCAGAGACTTGTCTTTTAATACCATGATCATTGCAAAATAAGTTCAACTCATCAAATGTGAACTCTCCTCCTCTATCTGATCTAAGACATTTCAGTTGTCTTCCTATTTCATTTTCAACTCTTGCCTTGTACCATTTAAACATTTGAAAAGCTTCTGATTTTTCTTTTAAAAACATAACTGACATCATCCTTGAATAGTCATCCACAAATAATATGAAATATTTATCACCATAATAACTTTGAACTTTCATAGGACCACAAAGATCAGGGTGCACAAGATCTAAAATTCCTTTAGAAGTGTAAGACTTACTTGTAAAGCTTGATCTTGTCATCTTACCCATCTGGCATCCTTGGCACATAGCATTCTCAGGCTTTTCAAGACTCGGTAGACCTCTTACTCAGTGCTTCTTACTTATTTTGATCAGATTAACAAAATTTACATGACAAAACCTTTTATGCCATAACTAGGTATCATCTATCTTTGCATACAAACACTTATTCTGAGTTGAGTCAAGGTGAAATGTATTACCTTTTGTTTGTGTCCTGGTAGTAGCTAACTTTCCATTCTTGTCATGAACTTTGACAATTCCCTTATGAAATTATATTCGGTAACCTGTATTGTTTAGTTGTGCTACACTCAACAAATTGTATTTCAAACCTTCAACCCAATAGACATCATTGCATCTTGCATTGTCAAGAAGTGTTATAGATCCTTTACCTTTCACCGGACATGGTGCATCATTACCAAATCTTACATAGCCTCCATCATAATCTTCTAACATAACAAACTTGTGTTTATCACCTATCAAATGATGTGAGCATCCACTATCTATGATCCAAGAATCATTAGTATTTACGTGAGATATTAGGGCTTTTTCTTCATACCTTTCTTCATCTGATCCATCTTTGATAGCCACATAAACTACTTCCTCTGTATCAGTTTCATCTAATTTATCATCATTGGATTCCTCATCAGCTATTAAGCATGTCTTTCTATCTCTTCTTGTGAAGTCTTGGTGTCCTTTGTAATGATTGTCTTTCTGTCTGTCATCTCAATAATCTCTCTTTTCAGTAGATTCTTTGTCAAGATAGTTAGAAGCCATATGTCCTATCTTAACACAATTGAAACATTTCAAAGGTATTTTTCCTTTATACTTACCTTTGCCTCTCGGTAACCTTCTGGCTAATAGTGCTTCAAACTCTTCCTACTTTCTGATTTCCTCATACAGTTTGTGTACTTCTTCCATGTTCTTACAAAATCTTTCACTTGCTCCACTGTGATGTCCTTCAGAGTACTTATACTTTCTTTCATTGTAATCATTAGATTCATCAAGATGAAAAGAACTAAATGTAGATTCAACTTTATTTACCAAAGATCCACTGTTATCAAAGTTACTTAACTCAATTGCATGTAGCTTACTAGTAGTAGCATCTAAAGAAATTGGCATAGTAGGTACAGACCTCAATTCATTGATTGCAGAGACTCTGATTGCATAAGCCGATAGAAGGGTTCTTAACAACTTACTTGTTATATCCTTTTCTTCAATAGTTCCACCTGCTCCTTTGATTTGATTAACAATCTCCTTTAGTCTTGTACTATACTGAGTTATGTTCTCACCTTCATTCATCCTCATAGATTCAATTTTTCCTCTTAGACTATCTACTTTTGCTCTTTGAACATGTTCATCTCCTCCATATACTGATATGAGCTTATCCCACATAGCCTTTGCATCATTGCAGCCTTCTAGATCATTAGACTCTGAGTCGGTCGATGCAGATGTTATTTCAATCATTTCTTGGATATGTTCTTGCTTTGCCATTATCTCTTCCATTGTCAATGGATAGGTGCTCGGTGTGATGAAATCATTCTCCAGATAATATACAGCATATACTCCAACTCTTGATAGGTGCAGCTTCATCCTTTTCTGCCATGTAGAGAAACTTGACTTATTCAGCTTTGGTGCATCCCTCTTATACATCTTTGGATCTTTGCCTCAAGTACCTTTAAAATTTTCTTCCGGAGTCCAAATCTCTAATACCAATTGATAGTTCTAATACTTAATGTAAGTATAGATCTAATAGCCAACAAGATGAGAGGGGGGGGTGAACCATAAAAACTTAATCTTCCATAAAAACATCAGATTCAACCTCGGTAACATATACTTCTTGTGCAGGAAGAAGAGGGAAAGAATAAGGAAAATATTTCTGAAATGGAGATTAACAAGGAGGAGAATTATGGGGAAGGAGAGGAAGGGGGCAATTCTGAGAATTGTCAACCTAACCCTCAAGGCTCGGAAACTGAGAAAGAGGCTCTAAAGCCTAAGGAAGGTGAAAACCCTAATGTGGAGGAGACAGGACAGAGCAAGGGTTCTGCGGACACCATTCTGGATACCGCCCGCAATTGCACCCTTGAATTCTTCAATTTTCAGAAGTGGGTGGTGGAAAATATTACCAGCATGCAGGGTAAACAAAGAGAGCTGGAAGTTAAGATCAACAAGTTGATCAACATTTCTGATTTTGGGAAGTAGCATGAGGAGATGAAGAATAGTGAAGCGGAGGAGGAAATGGAAATGGAAGACTAGTTGGAGAAAGATTTGATAAAAGGTGACCTGAAACATCTAGAGGATGTCATCAAAATAATGAAGGAATAGGTGGAGGAGGATAAGGACAATGTCAATGCCCGGATGGCTAGAAACGAGAAAGCCTTGAAAAGCCTTATGGACCATAGCCTCTAGGTTCTTAAAGTCTCCTCCCAAAACATGAATGCACTGGTGAATCATCTGGAAAAGAAAAACCAGGAGAAGAACCTGGTAGTTATTGAAGATGCTCCTACTTCCAACCTAACCCACCAGACCCCTAGGCGCAGAACCAGGCAGACTATGGTGGAGAAGGATATGAAGATGAAAGAAAGCTAGATTGCTCAGGAAAATACCGACTTGAGGGAAGCGGCCAAGGCAATGATGCTTTTGGTGCAGGATGTAGAAAAAACCATGATGAATTTCTAAATTTATGTTTATGCTGGGCTTGGGGCCAATTTCTTGCTAGCCTCTTGCTATCCTTTTCTCTGTTGCTGGTCTTTTTGCTGATTTTTTGTAGCCATTGTGTTTTGTTTCTTTCCTGAATATCTTTCATATGTAACTGGGTTTCAGGTCCCTTAAAACCTTTTTTTAATTAATCAAAAACATATACTTCAGTAATATAACCAAAACTGCTAAACATGCAAACTCAAAAGCATATAAACATCATAAACCTCATAACACCAGATTTAACGTGGAAACCCAAATAGGGAAAAACCACTGTGGGATTTTGGACCCACTAAGAAATATACTCTTCTAGAGTATGCTCGGTTAAAAGAAAATCCTATTAAAGATTACAAACACATTGCTAGATGTGACCCAGTTAAGGGATTTCCCTCAGATCTATTAGGATCTTCACCTTGTTAGAAGTGACCTTGTTAAAGGATTTCAAACACTCAATGTATCCTTCGATCTAAAAATGTTTTACCCTGCCTTGGAACTTGCATACATTTCTTGGAACTTGTGCTAGGGTATTGTGATTCAATCAGAGTTGTAGATCTTCATGTCGATTTTCCTTTGCCATAGATTCATTAACAAACTTCATGCACGACATACCAATCATTTAATCAGTTCTAGCTCATCAGCTTCCTTTATTAAATAACGCATGTAACCATTTAATGTATTCTATTACAGCTCAATTACAACTCGGTAACAACTCAATAAATACTAAACTTCACTCGGTAGACATTCTGCCTTCATTAATCGATGGTGATAACCTTAGGGCTTACCGACTAGGTTCCTTAGGGTTTACCGACTAGGTTCTTTGCTCGGTAACATAGTATAGTATTAACCTTAAAATTTACAACATATGTATGATGTTAAAACAATCTAAACATCATGATCTCATCATTGTCTGACTTGGTAATAGTTGCCCATTGAGTACCTTATTCATCCCCTTATTCATCATATTCTTTCTGTGTCTTTTACCGACATCTTTATACTCTTCAAATCATACTTCTCAAGATATGGCAACATCATATTGAATTAGAAAATCAATTTCTTGACATCAATGAAAAAATAATACTATCAAGACGGTAAACATCCTTAATCAGTTATATCCATAATCATCAACAACCTTCTCAATATCCTTATTGAAATGCCAACAATCTCCCATTGTCTATTATAATGCCAAATGCCAACACACTATTCTAATCCTTTTTGTAGAGCATCAGAAACCATTAGGGAGGATATATTAGGCCCACTTGGATTGATTCTAGGGTTGTTGTTGAATTTGTTGAAATTGGTGATGTTTTGGAGTTCTGGAGCAATACAATATACTTGGAGTTTCCTAAAATTTTCCGTGTTTGATGTTCATTCCTGACCTGTACATATTGGTGGATGCCTAAAACCAATTGGATAAGTTAGCTAAGTCTCTTTCCTTTCATTTTAATCAATTTTGAGGTCTTGAAATAATCGGGTTGTAGAGATCCATCAAAACCTATTCGAACTAGTCACAAATCATGTTTGCACCTAGGGTTTCACTAAAAAGATGCCCTTAATCTGACATTTTCACCAGAGGACCAAACAACCTATGGGAAAATGTTAGAGGGGAAATTGTACCATAAGATTTTGGTGTTGTTTTATAGGGAGGCTCCAAACCTGAGGAGATTGAATTGACCCTAGGCGAGCATCTCTATGTGACCGCCTGAACTGAAGAAGTGGAAATCACTTGCAATAGGCAAAGGAGATGGAATCAAGTCCTAAAATATTGGATTTGGTGGTTTGACATCTTACCCAACCTTGCGAAATTGTTGGTTTAGTTAGGGGACTAATACAGGGGGTAATTTCTTTGTAAATTAGACCTAATTAGCTTAATTAGGTCTTGAAAGACAGTAAGGGTATAGACCTTTCAAACTTGGGGTTAGAGTCTAAGCCTTTGGGGGATTGTGTAACTTAATAAAGGGTATCTGAATCTACCCTTAGTTTGTCTTATCCTTTTAAATTTATTAAGTTGTGTGTGGAAAACTCAACCAGTAGGGCTACTAGACAAATAGGAAAGTTGTGAGATAAGTACCCCCTACAACATTTGATAGTCGAGTCTTATGGATTTTTTGAGTTAGTTGGACCACCAATAGACAAAATCCAATAATTTTCCATCCCACCAATATCGGAAGATTGTCTACCATTCACACAAGGGTTGAGTGTTTCCATCCTACCGGTAGTGGAAGATACTAATCCTTTATGGATCCAGTCACACAAATTGTTGTGTGAGTTGAGAACTTGGTAGGTGTGCTGTTTGACACCTTGAACAAAAAAAACAACTTGGTTTGGACACATTAGTTGTGGGTGAGAAAAGGTTATCACCTAGTTTGTTGCCTGGCTCTGCATCAAACTTCCTAGATTGTTTCTTTGCAAAATCTTTGAAATCTAGAAAATTCTCAAATACCTTAGAATTTTATTTGAGAAAGCTAACCCATGTATATCTGGAAAAGTCATCAATAAATGTCAAGACATATCTAGCCCTGCTAAAAGATGGTTGTGGAAATGGACCTGCCAAGTCACTATGTACTAACTCCAATAGCTATGTATTTCTCCATATTTTGCCTTTATCATACTTCTCCTTGGGAATCTTGTTGGTATTTTGGTATGCTTTTGTCATTGATGTCAACACCTACTGAATACACCTACTTTGGAGATCCAGCAACATTCACTGGCAAGCAGTAATCTGTGCAACAGTTACTGGTATATGATTCACTGGCAGGATATATTGTTCACTAGTACATGGAATGATATGGAAGACACTTGGTAATGTCGAAGACATCATGTGGACACTTTATTTTGAATAAATAATCATTGGTATATTCATATTTTCATATTTGCTTTTACTGGCAAATAGGTCCAGGTTATCTAGGGTTACACCAGCAGGTTTATCTTTTCTAGATCAGCATGGCATGCTATGGAGATGATTTATTATTGTTGTAAATGCATTAAGCCGACATGATTAATCAGTTATTGCATCAGATACTATATTATTTGTAAAATGTTTTTATTGTAATATCTTGTAGAGTCGACTTAATAAAATTGGTCTTAGGGTATGGTATAAATGTAAGATCTTATTTGTAAGATCAAGTGTGGAATGTGAAAAAGAATTGTGTGAAGGTATATGAGAGATCAAGCAGAGGTATACATGAAGACATCATTTGAAGGTGAAGTTAGGTTTTTGTAGAAGCACATCAATATTACACCGGTACTGAATCCAGCATATGAAGATACTATTTTGTGCAGTACATTATTATTGGATTTAACCATCCAACTGTAGTCAGTGTGACTCCCATTTGTGATTGAGCAGTGAGCTCTAGGCTGTTGGCCTTTCTGCATGTGCAAACCCCTCTTGTACACTTACTATCTGCAGTAGTATCATCTGATTGTGGGTAAGGTTTCCCACCATGGTTTTTCCCCTTACAGGGTTTCCACATACAAATATTGGTGTCATGTGTTGTGGATGACTTGATGTTTATATTTCATGCATTAATCTTTACCGGTATAGCAATTTACTATTAACACTATCTACCGACATACTTAACTGGTTTACCAGTATTAAGCATTAAGTTGGTTAATAAGTTTTTGGTTTGAATTTATTAGACAACTGAGTCACCCCCCCCCTCTCAGTTGTCTCTGGGACCTAACAATTGGTATCAGAGCTTAGTCCTCTTTTTGCAGAAGTTTAACAACTTGAGGAGATCCAATATCTACTAATTATTTTAGGAAGGACAGTCCTAAACTTGATGGAACCAACTATGGGGTATGGAAGATCATAATGGAGACACATCTGAACTGCATCGGTAAAGACATGTGGGAAGTTATTAAGAATGGTTATACTACTGCTATAACTGGTCAAACTACTCCAACCACCTTAGCCAAAGATGAAGAAAATGATTGCAAAGCAAGAGAAGCACTTTTGAGCGTATTATCAGATCAACAAATCATGGGATTATCAGATAGGTCTACTACTAAAGCTATTTTGGATCATTTGGAAACACTGAATGAAGGAGATTCCACAGTCAAAATTGCAAAACTTGAAAGCTTCCGAGTCAGGTATGAACATCTAAAAATGGAAGAAGATGAAAGGATTTCTGCTTTTATGGTAAGAGAAAATGAAATTGTTTTGGGTATCAAATGTTGTGGAGGAACCTTGAGTGAGGATGAAATTGTTTCAAAAATAT
Organism: Cryptomeria japonica; assembly: GCF_030272615.1. NCBI lineage: Eukaryota > Viridiplantae > Streptophyta > Pinopsida > Cupressales > Cupressaceae > Cryptomeria > Cryptomeria japonica. Next base: position 280,987,450 of record NC_081407.1, on the reverse strand, counting down.
TAAGAGGTTTGCCACCGGCATATAAAATGAAAGTTACTGCTATAAATGAGTTAAGAACAATGCCTAATATATCAGTAACTAGGGATACATTGATTGGAAAACTTTCAGCTTTTGAAATTGAGGAATTTGGTCTTGTTGCTACTATAAAGACTGATTTGGCCTTTAAAGCATCAACATCATCTGCTCCATCATTTGACAAATCAGATTGGAGAGCCTTTTATGCAAGAGAACTTGAAGAAACCAGAAAGGAGAATGAAGAACTTGAAGAACTTGAAGCACTATTTGCAAAGAAAATGCCAAAAGATCCAATTGGAAGTAAGTATGAAGGTAAGGCACCCTTTAAATGTTTTAACTGCAATAATATTGGTCATATGGCTTCAAGAGGCCCTGATAGACATGCTAGACTAAGAGAAGAAGCTAGAAGAACATACAAGCCTAATCCTAAATATCAGAAATATAGATTTAAGAAGAACAAAGATAAATCTTGTTACATTACTGATGAAGGTGTGACTGATGATTCTGATGAGGATCCAACAGACAATGGATGAGTTTTTGTTGCTATAACAGAAGATCAACCGGCACCTATTGCTCAACCGATAGAACAAGCCCTAGCAGCTAAAATTGAATCAAAGGATGAATGGATTATTGACTCAGGATGCTCACATCATATGACTAGAGACAAAGGTAAATTCTTGAACTTTCAAGAATACAATGGAGGTTTAGTAAGATTTGGAGATGACAAAGCGTGTTCAATCAAAGGTAAGGGTTCAATATCTCTTGATGGTAAACATAACACTGACAATGTCTACTATGTTGAAGGATTAAAGCATAATCTTTTAAGTGTTGGTCAATTAGTTGAGAAAGGTTTTCAGTTACAATTTAAAAATGGAAAATGCAAAATCATGAATAGAACTAGTTTGGAGATTGCAACCGGTAATCAGACTAGAGGTAATATCTTTCATTTGAATAATAGTGAAAAGGCATGCTTAATTGAACATATAGATGAAAGTTGGTTATGGCACAAGAGACTATGTCATGTAAATTTTGATTACATGGTAAAAATCAGTACTTCTAAGGCAGTTAGAGATCTATCTAAAATTGTGAAACCTCAGAATACAATTTGCAAGGAATGTCAATTTAGAAAACAAGTTAGAGCTAGTTTCAAAAGTATTCCAGAAAAATCCAATAATGCTTTTGATTTAATTCACATTGATTTATGTGGTCCACCTAGAACTAAAAGCTTACAAGGTGATAGATATTTCATGCTAATTATTGATGATTATTCTAGAATGTGTTGGGTTACTTTTCTCAGAGAAAAATTAGAAGCACTTTGGAAGTTCAAACTATTCAAAGCAATGGTTGAAAATGAAACCGGTAAGAAAATAAAATGTTTAAGATCAAATCAAGGAGGAGAATTCACATGTAAGGACTTTAATACATTCTGTGAAGTGAATGGAATCAAAAGACAGTTATCAGCACCTCGGACACCACATCAGAATGGAGTTGTTGAAAGGAAAAATAGAACTATCTTGGATGCAGCAAGAAGTATGTTATCAAAAGAAAATCTACCACATGTGTACTGGAGAGAGGCAGTAAGCACTAGTGTCTATACATTCAACAAATTTCACATCAAAGGTGAAACCGGTAAGACCCCTCATGAACTATGGTTTGGTAATATTCCTACTCTTAAGTATTTCAGAATTTTTGGAAGTAAATGTTATATTAGAAGAGATGAGTATATTGGAAAATTTGATCCTAGAAGTGATGAAGGAATATTTCTTGGTTATTCATCTAAAGCAAGGCATATAGATGTTTTAATAAAAGATTGCAGAAAATTGTTGAGAGTACAAATGTAAATATTGATGAACAATTCAGAGGAACTTCAAGGTATATAGACTCTGAACCAGCAAAAGAAGTTATGACAAATGAACCTACATTGAATCCACCGATACAGAATGAAGATCTAGCTACCCCGGTATCATCAGAAGATTCCATAGTAATTGAAGAACAACAACAAACTAAGACACCCCGGTATGGAAGACTAAATCATTCTGAAGATCAGATAATTGGAAACAAATTTAAAGGAGTTATGACAAGAGGAAGATTGGAAATGAAGAGGTATGTCTTATTTCTCAAATTGAACCATCATCTATGAATGAGGCATGTGAAGATAAATTTTGGATTAAAGCTATGGAAGAAGAATTAGGACAAATTGAGAAGAATAATACTTGGACATTAGTTCCCCAGCCTAAAGATAAAAATGTAATTGGAACCAAATGGGTATTTAGAAACAAACTTAATGAAGATGGTAAGGTTGTCAGAAATAAAGAAAGACTAGTGTGTAAGGGATATTCTCAGAAAGAAGGAGTTGATTACAATGAAACCTTTGCACTGGTAGCCAAGATTTGAGGCAGTTAGATTATTCTTGGCTTTTGCAGCTCACAAGGATTACAAAGTTTATCAAATGGATATTAAATGTGCATTTTTGAATGGAGATCTTGAAGAGGAAGTTTATATTGAACAACCTGATGGATTTTCTTTGACAGATGACAATGATATGGTTTGCAGGTTAAGAAAAGCTTTGTATGGATTAAAACAAGCCCCAAGAGCTTGGTATGCAAGATTGGATAAGTATCTTTTAAAGATTGGTTTTACTAAAGGAAATGCAGATAGCAATTTATATTACAAAGTAGCTAATGATGACATCTTGATTATTGAAGTATTTGTTGATGATATAATCTTTGGAGGAGAAGATGGATTATGTAAAGAATTTTCTCTTGAAATGCAGCAAAAATTTGAAATGTCTATGATTGGAGAAATAAAATTCTTTTTAGGATTGCAGATTTCACAGACTGATAAAGGTATATTTTTGAGTCAATCTAAGTACTTGTAAGAACTACTTAAGAAATTTGGGATGGAGAACTCTAAACTGGTAAGCACACCTATGACTACAAATGACAAATTATCTCAAAGGGATGAATCTACACCTGTTAATCCAACTAGATACAAATCTATGATAGGAGGTTTACTGTATTTGACACAAACCAGACCTGATATTATGAATGCAGTATGTATTGTTTCTAGATTTCAGAGTAATCCTAGGGAAAATCATGAATCAGCAATGAAAAGGATTTTACGGTACTTACAAGGCACAACAAATCTTGGATTATGGTATCCTAAAGATGACAATTTTGATCTATGTGCATACATAGATGCAAATTGGGCAGGAGAAGTGGATGATAGAAAAAACACCACTGGAGGAGCATTTTTTCTTGGAAAGAGATTAGTTTCTTGGTTGAGTAAGAAATAGAGTTGTACATCTTTATCAACAACAGAATCAGAATATGTTGCAGCAGCAACAAACTGTACACAGGTACTTTGGCTTAAGCAAATGTTGAAAGACATAAAGGTAAAATGCAAGGAACCTATTACTATATACTCTGATAACACTGCAGCAATTGATATATCTAAAAATCATGTATTACATTCTAAAACAAAACATGTTTCTATCAAACTGAATTTTCTAAGGGAAAAAGTTGGAGAAAAAGAGATAAAACTGGTTTATGTGAATACTAAAGAACAACTTGCAGATATTTTCACAAAACCTTTGCCTAAGGAGACTTTTGAGTATCTTAGAGATCAGCTTGGAGTCATACCACCACTGGTAGAGACTTAGATAGTTGATGATCGTCATCAACCGGCATAATTAAATAGACAAATCTTTATTCCGATATTTGATGAGGAAGCTACTTCTCAGGGGGAGTAGTTGGTATTTTGTGACTTTTGTGAATTTGGCATTTGATGTCAAAGGGGGAGAGATATCTATGGAAAAACACATTATCTTTTTGGTGAAAGATTTCAGGGGAAAGATTTTGAAAATCACATTTAAGGAGAAATTGGTATTGTTACTCCCAGGGGGAGAAATGGAGATTGTTGGTTTTTGTATTTGGCATTTCTATTTTGGCACTTTGATGGTTTTTCCATCTTGTGTTGCCATCAATGCCAAAGGGGGAGATTGTTAGTATTTTGGTATGGTTTTGTCATTGATCTCAACACCTACTGAATACACCTACTTTGGAGATCCAGCAACATTCACCGGCAAGCAGTAATCTGTGCAATAGTTACTGGTATATGATTCACCAGTAGGATATATTGTTCACCAGTACCTGGAATGATATGGAAGACACTTGGTAATGTCGAAGAAATCATGTGGACACTTTATTTTGAAGAAATAATCATTGGTATATTCATATTTGCATATTTGCTTTTATCAGCAAATAGGTCTAGGTTATCTAGGGTTACACCGGCAGGTTTATCTTTTCCAGATCAGCATGGCACGCTATGGAGATGATTTATTATTGTTGTAAATGCATTAAGCCAACATGATTAATTAGTTATTGCATCAGATATTATATTATTTGTAAAATATTTTTATTGTAATATCTTGTAGAGCCGACCTACTAAAATTGGTCTTAGGGTATGGTATAAATGTAAGATCTTATTTGTAAGATCAAGTGTGGAATGCGAAAAAGAATTGTGTGAAGGTATATGTGAGATCAAGAAGAGGTATACACGAAGACATCATTTGAAGGTGAAGTTAGGTTTTTGTAGAAGCATATCAGCATTACACCGGTACTGAATCCAACATATGAAGATGTTATTTTGTGCAGTACATTCTTATTGGATTTAACCATCCAACTATAGTTAGTGTGACTCCCATTTATGATTGAGCAGTGAGCTCTAGGCTATTGGCCTTTCTGCATGTGTAGACCCCTCTTGTACACTTAATATCTATAGTAGTATTATCTGATTATGGGTAAGGTTTCCCACCATGGTTTTTCCCCTTACAGGGTTTCCACATACAAATATTGGTGTCATGTGTTGTGGATGACTTTATGTTTATATTTCATGCATTAATCCTTACCGGTATAGCAATTTACTGTTAACACTATCTACCAACATACTTAACTAGTTTATCAGTATTAAGCATTAAGTTGGTTAATAAGTTTTTGGTTTGAATTTATTAGACAACTGATTCACCCCCCCCCCCCTCTTAGTTGTCTTTGGGACCTAACAATTCTTACCAAGAATGCATCCCTGACAAACTCCATCAGAAAATCAAATAGAAGGAAACCCTAAAACCATGTCATATTGACTAAGTTGTTGCAAGTAATGGTAGTTCAAGTGGCCAAACCATCGATGCCACAAAAAATTCACCTCATCCGCATGAGTCTGTAACAATATCGAAGGAGAGTCAAGAACAAAGTGAGAAAATTGATATGATCTATAATGATGATCTTCTTTTCCCACAGCAACAGAAGACCCATTATGCATTTTACTAATTACCATTGTATCTGGTGTGAGCTCAACTCGCTTGCTATAACCAGTGTGAGTGATTTGATAGATAGATAGGATATTAGTTAATAAAGATGGAGCACAAAGGACATCCTCAAATATTGCTTCACCCACATCAATAGACCCTCTCCCAATGTACTTCAATAGGAGCGTCATCACCCATTAGTATGGAAGTCATAGAACATGGATCTAAAGAGGTGAAATTATCTTCTGAAGAATCCATGTGGTACGAAGCACCTAAGTCAATTATCCAAGAATTTGGTTGTGAAGAAACAACAACTAGGGCCTTACCCTTTCCTTTCCCCTTACTCTTATCTATATCCTTTGAAGATCCTTCTAATGAACTTTGTCTGACTAAATCAGGCACCTTGATATTATTCTTTTCAAGAAGATGTGAAAGGTGATCAATCTGTTTCTTTAAACACTTAAGTTCATCATGACTGAACCTCTTACAATAAGAACACTTTACCTTCTCCTTCTTAGTTTGTTCGCCTTTTGATGAAGATGTTTGATTATCTGCTTTTGAAGAATATGATTTTTTATCTTTCTTCTTCTCTCCTTGGTTCTTTTGTTTCTTATCTTTCTTATTAGACCCTTTTTGTTCTTTTGTGCCTTGATTTACAGCTAAAGCATGTGACTTAGAGGGTTTTATTGTACCCATTTGAACTAATTTGTCCTGCTCCCTAGTGAGTTTTGTAGCAAATTCATCTAGAGAAGGCATTTTGAGTGTGGTACCTAGGGCGCATTTTGTAGCATAGAATGTAGAAACAAACAATGAATAGTTAGGACCAAGCTTAGAAATATTACTCAGGATCAATCGCTTATCATCTTTCTTAGTTCTACGTTGTTCCAACTACAAGCTTAGAGACTTAAGTTTTGTGAAGAAGTCTTGTATAGTGTAAAAATTGGTTGGAATTAACCCTATGTGTTCATTCTCCAATTGATGACGTCTTAACTCATCTTTGTTAATAAAGAGGTTTTCAAAATTGGTCCACACTCCATTTGGTGTAGTGGCACATTCAACATGAAAAAGAAGGTCAGTAGAGACTAACATACACAGAGTACCAAAACTTTCATCACATTTGTTAAACCATTTAATCTATTTTGTATCATCTTGAGGTTTAGTTTCAAGTCCCATTGTAACACCATGATATCCATGTCTTTTCAGACATATTATCAGCTTAAACTTTCATTTAAAATAATTATATGGTGTTAAAAGAGGAATTGTAGATGCATCCATGATAGAAGAAAAGAAGATTGAAAAGAAACAAGAAGAGTGCAAGAAAGAACACAAGAGAAACCCCCCTTTCAACTAGTCTCAAAAATCACCCCCCCCCCCCCCACAAAATAAAATAAAAAATATTACAAGGTTGGCACTTTATCATTAGTGCGTTTACAGGGCCTTTTATCATATTATAATGCTTTTAAGGCTCCAATGGCAACAAAAATAGAATTTTTCAATACAAATAATTTGTATACAAGATCTGAAAAAATTAGCCTTATAGTTTCTCAATTCATCTCAATACCTTTCCAACAACTATTCGTTTTTGAAAAATAGAGTTGTGAGGTGAAAGATGTGACCTGTTTAAGGGAAAAAATGCAACTGATTCAACCTGCAATATCTAATGAAAAAAATTAGAATATTTCAATGAGACCTTGAATAATGGAAAATGATCATTTTTCATCTTTCTATCAAGTACTCGTTTGCAAAATTCAACACCTGAAGCAAAAGTTATGCAACTTTTAAGAAACGTTGCTAAATTTGTCTGCTAAAAAAATGGCTTAGGCCCTGCTCAAATTTGATTTATACAAAAAGTATTAATTTTCTAGGAACACCATCATAAACCCAAAAAAAATTTTGATGCTAAGAAAAAAACCCAGAAATCGTTTTTCCTGAAATTAAGAAGAAGTTGGAATACTAAAGCCAAAATGAAAAGAGGTCCAGTAAAAAATAATTCACTCTAGTTTTTTTACAGTCCTCCAAAGTCTGATTTTGGTGAAATAAAAGTCATATTTGGCTTTCTCAATCCTTTTGGACACTCTAAAAATGTTGAAGAAGCTTCCAATATTACCAAAAAGTTGCAATCACTCAAATCTCACAAGAACACATACATATAAAACCAGATTTAACTATAGGCTATTTTTCTTTAAATTGTTCTGATTCTCTAGGTCATATGAGAATGCAAGAGAAGAGAATACTTCCTTTTTAAGAAAATAATGAGCTATACCAAACAACATGACTCTGATACCATGTTAGATTCTGTGAGAAGCGAGAACTGAGCCAAGATCTGATGTTAGTCGTAGATCGCATGCAACTCCGAGCAACAAATGATTGAAGATCAAAATAGTTGAATAAACATAAATCTGATATGAGAGAAAAATAGAGACAAATAAGAGAATTTTGAGAAGACTTTCACTGAGCTATCACTGAACTAGTGAAGGTGAGAGTATAGTGCTTATTATATAAAAAATAATAGCATATACATCCAAGAGGTGCATTAACTCCAACCTCCATAAAAAGTGGGACCTACTACCCCATAAAAGGTGGGAGGTTTACCTACTTGGTAAATACTAAAACATGTGGCATAACCTGCTTACATGAAAAAAAAAAAGTTATAAAAGATGCCACATAAAGTTGAAAGAGGGTGAGAAACCCAACTACCCCATAACCCACTTAGAAAATGACAAAATAGTAGTTATGAGAGGTGGCACAACAAGCCAAAAGAGGATGTGTAACTTAACTACCAATGTGAGATGGAGAGTTACACATGTAGCTGAAGTATTTCACCATGTGTCCTCATATTAACCACTCCTAATAACCTAAGAAAGCTTAATAATATGTGTAGGAAAAATAAATACCCCCTAACACAAGGAAAATTAAAAACCTACACTAACAGTTTGCTCCTCATTTTGGACCTCTTGATCCATGAATAGATAAGTTTCTTTTTCATCTTTACTGCAACAACTATCTGATCTACTTTTATCATCTATACATTTACAAGATCCTTCCTTCATCTTCCTTCCAGAATTTGATTCAGCAATACTAGATACTTCTCCATATTTTTTTTTCAATATGTCCCATGTACCCTTTGCGGACTTACATTTCTTGACCTGCAAAGACTCTATATCAGACAACCTACTGAGAATAGCCTTCATGGATTTAGCATTGCACTCATATTACCTTTTAGCATCAAGATTGGTAGGAGGAGTAGCAGGGATAGTATAACTATTCTTAACTGACATCCAGACATCTTAACCTAAGGAGGAAAAATAGACTTCCATTCTTGAGCTCCAAATGACATAGTTTGTGCCATCAAACCTTGGTACATTAGCAAAGGATGACTCATACACAAACATTGTGTTCACACACTAGAATCTACCCAAGCTAGAGAAAGTTTAACTAACAGGGAACCTAGTGTTCTCATACCAATTAAAGGAACACAAATGGACCACTGAGAGGGGGGGTGAATCAGTGGTAATTAAAAACTTAAACTTACTATATGAATTAGAACATTAATAAAAAAAGTCAAGAAACTATGAGCAGAGATATTAAACCTATTGACATACACACACAAGGCAAGCACATGACACAAGATATATGAGGAAAACCCATGGTGGGGAAAAACCTCAGTGAGAAATGTTGCTAGAGTCTACTTCTCTAATCTAGCCTCACAATGAAAATTTGATTAAACATTTTTGGACACCAACCCAAAGGAGCACCAATCCTTGATCTGAGCACCCACTTAGATGATTACAATAAAAGAATATTTGTTTACAATTAGACACCCTGTTACGTAACTCACATTTGTATTCTACACTTGAGATTGACTTGACTCTTCTTTGCTCACTATTTCTATCCTCTTCTTTTTGATATCAGTTATCAATCCCCACTCTCTACCTTCTAGTCTTTTCTTACTTTTTCACCAGCTCTCTGAAATCTGCTCTGATCAGACTTCTTTCTCTACCCCCACTCTGTGTGGATAACGTTCCATGTTTTCTTCCTCTTCTCTCTACTCTTTGGTCTCTGATCTCTACTCTTCACCTTTTTTCTCTTCTTTGTTTGCTCTCTTCTCTTGGCTCACTACTCTAAAATCTTCCTCTTCTCTCATCTATATTTGATACACTTGGTGTGAATTACCTATTGTGTTTATCACACTCTCAGAGCATCTATCACTCCTTTTTGCCTTCAAGTATTATGTTCTTTATCTATCCTGCACTTGAGTTTAGAACCTTCTCCTACACTCTTCTACTTTCTACTCTACCTTGCTTCACACACACTTATTGCTTCACTCCAATCATCTACCTACCTGCTTACTACACTTAGTAATAATCTACATACACTCAGGATTTTCCCCCCAAAATCAAAGTTCAAAATCAATCTTCTCGAGCCTCTAAGAAATCTACCCTACGGGTTGATTAGTCGTCATCATTAATTGCCTCTTCTTCAATTGTCAGATCGATCTCTGAGTTCAAATTACTATCTTTAGTAATCTTCACCTACCTAAAGCTTTGATGTCTTTTCAATTAGAGGTTTTCTTATCTTCTCATGGTTGTGATATCACATTGAGAGAATATTTTTAGATCTTTTGGAGCCACTCAACCATCTGCAACTTGTTCTCCATTAAATGCAGCCTTCTACGATCATTTCAGATTGGACTGCGAACTACCACATTTGGTGTATCCAAGTAACCAATCTCTGTCAGTAGTACCTCTCCTTTTAGCCAAATGGAAATTGGTTCATCCCATATACTCCACGTCCTCAACATCTCCCTTTGTTCCATTCGGTCAAACTCAGTCAACAATCCATGTGGACTACTTATATATCAGCATACTCTAGTGAGGTGGAAAAAGTTGTCATTTGATCTCTCCCTGCTATTAGAGGTATTTTGCCAAGACTATGCATGCATCACAATGAAATAAAACCATTTCACTATAGCTCCAAAGGGCCAACAAGAAGTAAATTGTGTTATGTCAAAAGGCTAATTCACATCAAAAAATAAACATCATCAACAAGACACATCAAATGTCACAATAAAGAAAGAACCTTATCATCTAAACCAACCCACCTATATTTTACCAAGACTCCTCAAGGTCACAACAAAAAAGAAATCATATCACTTTTTTCCAAAGGGCTGACAAGAAACAATTTGGGTTTTTTCGAAAGGAAAAGCCTTACCGAGTTTCCATGTCGATGAGACACATCAGATGTTAAGCCAAAATAGGGATATCTACATGACCCAAAGGATCTACATAGTCCAAAATAAGTCTCGCCTATGTTACAAAGTCACATCGAAGAAGGAATTTTATCTGCAAGACACATCCCATGTCACATTGAAAAGAAACACATCTCTATAGCACCAAGGGTTGACATGAAGCATAAACCATTTTTCCAAAACACAAGGTCATATAAAAAAAGAGTCATTATCAGCAAGACACCTTATATCTCCTAGTGAAAAGGACCATGGTAGTCCTTTTACTATTGACTTCTTCCATGAGAGAGTCGGGCTATTGGGCACCTCAAGAAACATGGAACAACAAAAACTAGTGGCTACACTTCCATTAGAGAGAGATTGACTGATAAAGCAAGGTCATATAAAAAAAGACATATTATCGGCAAAACACCAAATACATCATAGCTAAAAGGATCATATTGGCATAGCAACAAAGGCTGCCAGGAAGAAAAAAAGAGATTTTTTGAAAGACAAAGTCTCATAAAAAAATAAACATGTCGATGAGACACATCAAAGGTCTCTTCAAAATAGGGATGTCGACATAACATTGTGTGACTACAAAGGTCAATAGAGTTCTCACTAAAACACTCTCACATTGAACAAGACTCCATATTGGCAAGACCAGTGGAATGTCACAACAAAATGGGGATCTCGGTATAACACAAGACACCTGTAAAGATAGAAAGGACGCTTGCCAAAAGGGAAAGTCACAATGAACTACAAGGGTGTTGCAGAGACATGAAATATCTCGCACCAAAATGCTTCAAGAAGACTGGAATATCGAAGAGACACCGTGGGTCAACCAAGACTAAAAAAAGTCTTACCAAAAGGAAGAATTGCATCGAAATACCTTATTACTAAGGTGAAGAACATGTTGGGTTTTCCACAACCACTTCTGATCCTTGAACGATAAACTTAGGTACATAGCCACTATGTAGCCAACACGAAGAATTTCCTAGCATTAATGTCAAACCTGAACCGATTTGAATCCAACTCAAACCAAAAATTTTACAACTCATCATCCCCTTGCAAACTAAAATAGATCAATCTGCATCTGAACATGTTGACATCAATGACAACTTAATGCCAACAAGAAAAGGGTCTAAGGACCTTGAAGAATAAAAACCTTGTTGAAGGTTTGAATGATTGTAATCTTGACTTTGATTTATGTGAGCATTGCATTTATGGAAAATAAAACCACGTTAAGTTTTACTTGAGCTCTCATAAACCTTGTAGTGTTTTGGATTTTATTTATTCTGATGTGTTTGGTCCTACAGATGTTCCTTTCATTGGAAAATTCATATATTATGTTTCATTTATTAATGATTTTAGTAGAAAGACATGGGTGTACTTTCTAAAGAGTAAATCTGAAGTTTTTAGTCATTTTAAAGAATTTAAAGCAATGGTTGAATTGCAAATTGCAAAGAAAATTAAATCTTTGAGGACTAATAATGGCTGTGAATTTTTCTCTAATGATTTTGATAGATTCTATAAAGACTATGACATTAAAAAATATAAGACAACTTTGTATTCTCTGTAACAAAATGGATTTGCAAAAAGAATGAACATGACAATGATGGAGAAGGCTAGGAGTATGCTAAAGTGTACCAGTTTAGAACAAAAGTCTTGGGTTGAAGCTATTGCCACTATTTTCTACCTAATTAATAGGTATCCTACATCATCTCTTGTTGATAAAATACCTATGGAAGCAAGGTCAGGTCACAAGCCTTCATTGAGACATCTTAGAGTTTTTGATTGCAAGGAATTGTTGGTTTGATGATGATTGTAATGACTGACTTCATGTGTTGTCATTGATGGAACATGTATACACACATATATGATCACATTGTCTAATAGTATTACTTCTAAAAGTTACTTGTATTGCAACCAGTATTGGAAGCTTAGTTTATGATGGTTTAGAGAGTGTCAACTGATACATGTAGACAACCGATATATGCAGGAATGACTTGACACCAACTTGAAGATTCAACGAAGACCATCAAAGAAGAAAATGGAGGAGAATCAGTTTACATGTTGACAATGGTTAAGTCTAACTGGTATCTGTGTTCCAACTGGTATTCATTGATGTGTGATGAGTTATCACCAATCGTGATGAGTTACCCTAACTGATAAATTTTGGCAGTAATTTATGATGACTTATGTTTGATTCTCCAGATGCACTGCACCTAGGAAATTGTGATATGATTTCTTAAGCCGACATGAAATCTAAATGTCTATAAAATGACATTATGATGATCTATTTCATATGAGATGATTTGATGTGAAGATAGAAATGTTAAGTTGTTGAAGGCATTGAAGAATATGTTGGTGATGCAGTTTTGAGTGCACAGAAGAGGATCTATTCAATCAAGTTGTGCTACTTCTAGATCACACCACCTGTTGTTTTCTAATCACTAAAATAGTCAAATCCCCTAATCAGGTAAGCTCTAACAAGCTTCATTGTACAAATACTTTAACAAGGTGATCCATTAGTTTGGATTCTGAAATCCTCTACTGATGTTACTCCTAATAGGGTACTACCTTTAACAGGGTATATCTCCTAACACAACTTTGGGATCTTTAACAGGATTCACTCATAGCAGATAACTTTTGTAGACCTTAACCAGTCAGTTACCTATTACTGTAGATAAATAACTTGTGAGTCCCATCTCACTGTGGTTTTTCCCATTTGGGTTTTCCATGTATAAACACTTGTGTTATGGTGGATGTTTTACTTATTGTGGATTCTTTAATATCATTTTGGATTGCATGCATAGTGTTGAGTAAACTTATTAAGTATATCTACCAATCAGTGTTTAAAGTAGTATTGTTTTTGTTGTCACTAATTCACCCCCCTCTCAGTGCTTTATAAGTCTATCAATTGATATCAGAGCCTACCTTCTGAGAAAGGAGAGTCTTATGGTACAAAGAGCAACATTCACAAGGATAAAACTACTCCTAAGGCTAACAAGCCTACCGGTAAGAAAGTTTTTAAACCTGTTTTCTTTGTCTGTCATAAACCTAGACATATTGCAAATGTGTGTAGAAAATAACCCAATGAGAATACAGGCTACAATGCAAATACTAGGTATGTATCTAGGAGATTTGAAGGTCATTGTTTTAAATGCAAAATGTATGGGCATAGCTCAGTTGAATGCATATATGGAGAAAATAATCCAGTACCTCACATGAATCCAAGACCTAATGGTAACTAGAGGAGAACCTATGACAACCAGGGTAACATGAACTAGCAGAGACCTTATGTCAACCGATTTAGTCCATTTGAGATGGAAAAGGTAACTAATATCATTTGCACCATTTCTAACAATTATGGTCATGTGGCTATGAATTGCAGAAGGAGAACTGGAAGAGGCAATGCAAGACCTTGTAGATCATCTAGAATGGCTTGCTATCATTGTCATAAACTGGGACACATGGCAAAGTTCTGTAGAACCAAGAAGAACAAACTGGTTAATCATTCTATAGATTAGAAAGGTAAGCAAAAGGTAAATATTGAGGAAACCAAAGAAGAGATGAACCGAATCTGGAAAAAGAAGAGTGATGATATACGTGCAGAAGAACCTAATCCTTCACCTAGTGTGGAGAATCATGCAGCAATGAATTGAGCCTTTCAACGGGGCTAAGGGGAGCATAGCAGTTGTAGCATCCTAAAATTGCGACACTTGCAATTTCGACCGCATTTGGGTCTTCACGATGGCGATGCAACACGGAACCTGAATGGAGACCCCGAAACTTGTTCATGACACCAAAAACTGCATTTTTCAGCACCCTGGCTTGATCCTCCTTGCACCCTACTGTCCCTGGAGGTGGGACCATGGTGCCCAGCGCCCTGGTCCTTCAGGACTAGGGCGCCCAGCGCCCTGGTCCCCCAGGACCATGGCGCCCAGCGCCCTGGTCCTTCAGGACTAGGGCGCCCAGCACCCTAGTCCCCCAGGACCATGGCGCCCAGCGCCCTGGTCCCTGGCCCTATTTTGGGCCCGGTCTCTTATGGGGCTTCAGGTCTTTAAGTTTGCAAATTGGAAAATAATAATTCCTGGTCGGCCTAAGGTCGGGAAAATCAGTCTATCAGCCCTAATTGACAAGTATATAAACTACATTTCCTCTCCCATTTTGGTAGATGGAAAAAAAGGCAGAAACAATATTCAAGCATTCAAGCATTTCCTTCAAGCAATTGAGCATTCTAAGTCTCCATTCAAGGCTAAGTGTTGCATTCAAGACAAGGATTCAACCATTGAAGAGGAGATCACATACAACATACAACATACTACATACATTACACCTTCGCATGTAAGAATACAAACATTCTTACAACAAGGTATCAGTACTTGTTTACATTACAAACATTTACATTTACAACATTCTCATTTCTTGGTTAATTCCAAAATTGGGGTTTGACCTAAAGGCAAACCCCTCATCCCTAACCCCCCAATCGTCCTCTCTTTTCTGTGTGTAGGTTGCAGGTACGTGGCTGTAATTGAAGATCTGGAATCCTTGTGCAGAGACGAACAGATCCCCCTTCATTTCGCAGATTTTTCGGAGGACCATGTGCACGCCGGGCACCATCGTCCCGTCAACTTTCGCTCAAATTTGCAAAACAGCACTTTCTCGACATTTTACTGCTAATTCTAAGTCCGCAGCTTCATCCCATATCCCTATCTCTGTTTAGAAGCGAATCTTTCCTACTTTACATGCATTCCTAGTTCAATCTTTCTATCTACATTCTTTACAAAAGAGGGTATCCTTGATGTCTTGATCCTTGAAACTCATTTAGAATCCAATCTTGCATTGTGTGGGATTGGATCCTGTGGGTTTCAACCCCTCTTTTGAATGTAAAGTCTCTCCTAAGTGAAAACCATCAACCCTAGTGACTCTCCCTTCTCTCTCATTGGAGTTGGGGAGGGGAGAACGACTAGGGTTCGATTTTTCTGCTTTACATTTTGGTGAACCCGACGTGAACATCCTCATTCTAATTATTCATGGTTAGATCTAAAAATTTTGTTTCCTTAATTACATTTCCATGTTTGATCTTTTGCAAATTTTAGAGGCTAATTGCATAAAAACCCTAAAATTTTCTTTTTAGTAATTAAACTTGTGAAATGTTTAATTGTTAATGCTTGTTTCAGATCTACCCTTCTATTGCAAATTGTCAATTCATATTTGTGCTTTAATTCTGAAAATTAAGTGGTTAAATGTCAAAACCCTAATTTTTAAGACCTTCTTGATTCAACCTTTGACTGATAATTTCACTAATCAAAACACCTCCAAATCGGCTGTAACTTTGGATTCCGCAATAAAATCACAATATCTTTCATCCTTGAAAATTTGGAAAAAATTTGCGAGGACCGTGTGCACCCCGAGCGCCATCGTCCCCGACATTTTTTCTGAAATTTCGGGAGCTAGATCTTACTGTATTTTTCTGCTAAAATCCAGAATTTTGGCTGATTTTATCAATTTTAACACTTTCAAAATTAAAGTCGAAGTTGGTCTAGCGATTGCTTGGATTGAGGCTTCTAATCATTCAAAAATTGTTGAAATTAAAATTCATATCAAAATTGTGTTTCTTACAGTCCTAAATCTGAAAAGTGTGTTGGCGTTCATTCAAAATTTCAGTGCTTTATTCAAATTTTTGCAGTTTGTGACATTTGAAATTAAGTGTTTAGTTGCAACAT
This sequence comes from Cryptomeria japonica, assembly GCF_030272615.1. Classification (NCBI taxonomy): domain Eukaryota; kingdom Viridiplantae; phylum Streptophyta; class Pinopsida; order Cupressales; family Cupressaceae; genus Cryptomeria; species Cryptomeria japonica. The sequence continues at coordinate 280,971,174 of NC_081407.1, read as the reverse complement.
CTTTGATTTCCACTTTCAAATTCGAATTTTGCATGAAATCGAGTCAACTTTTAAATTTCAAAACTTGCATTGCTTTCAATATTCCTTCTAAAATCATAAAATTCAAAATTTCAGTTTCCCTCTCTTTTTCAAAATTCAAATTTTGCATTTTTCAACAATCTTGGTAGGGTTCAATTTTGAGATTGCAACTTTAATTTGGCCTATCTACAGATCATAAAATCACTCAATTTTTTCAGATTAGCTTTAAAATCATCATAACTTTCATCCCTGAAAATTTCAAAAAAAGTTGCGAGGACCGTGTGCACTCCGTTCGCCATGGTCCCGGACATTTTTTTCAAAATTTTGGGAGATTGTCCAGATTGCATTTAACAACTTAAATCTAGGAGATTGGCTGATTTTATTGAAATTTGCTACCTCTAAAATTCAAAATCTCTCTCTCTCTCTCTAGTGCATGAGTTTTACAACAATAAGCCCTACTTACACTATTCCCGTTAGACGAAGCCTTAGAATTAAGTCTTTCCAAGGTGTAATTACCGAGGAGATGGAACCTAATTTGAATGGCCTTTTTAACGAGGACATGGGTAATTCCTCTAATCCTCTTAATGATGAAGAATCTCTCCATGAGGTTTCTGTAGAACAACTTTCAAAATTGGATAACCAATTTGATGATTTTCGACAATGGATGTCTCAAGAATACCCTGATAGTCAAGCTCTTCCTTTAATTGAGGGTCTAAAACGTATGGTTCAAAGTGATAAGAATGGAATTGATATTTTGCGTGGTATTGCACACATTGTGGATTCAAATGTGATGCCTATGAAGAGTTGTGCTGAAACTTTAGGTTATACACAACCTCCTACTCAAGTTAATCATTCTATTCCTTTGACAACTCCTATTGCTAGTATACCTACTTTTACATCAAACATAATGACTACTTCAATACAAGACATTCCTCCTATGATCATTAGTCATGGGGGAAATCCTTCTTCTTCAATCAATCCTCTTCTTTCATTCAATCCAACTTCTTCATTCATTCCTTCAATGAGTGTTCCTATTATATCTCCGCAAATAAACATGATGCAAGGGGGCAATTCATTTAACCATTCCATTCCTCCTTGTAGTGTTCCTCCTTTCCAATCATCTCCTATGACTAACTATCATAGTGTCCCACCACCTTACTCTCTACCTTCTTTCAATAACATAACACCTCCATCACAATCTAACACGTCTAATATGAACTCTTCGACTGAAGCGACCATTAACAATCTTGCACAAACTGTCTCTTCTTTACAGCAACAAGTTGCCTCTATGAATCAATCTAAGTTTAGTGTGCCCACATTTGATGTTGTGAGCCCACTTTATCTTGACATTGTTCGAGCTATTCCCCCTAAACATGTTGAAATTCCGCATTTGGAGCTTTATAATGGTAAGGGTGATCCTCTAACACATGTTAAGACCTTTCAAACAATATGTACTGATTTTGCTTATGACCAAAGGTTGCTTGCAAAACTGTTTACTAGAACATTAAGAGATAAAGCCCTACAATGGTATTACTCATTGCCTTCCTATTCTATTTCTTCTTTCGAACAACTTGCAAATGCTTTCATTCAACAATTTCAAAACAATATAAGTCCTAAAGTTACTTTGATTGATTTAATGCATTGTAAACAAGGTGTTAAAGAAAAAGTGACCGATTTCATTGGTAGATATAAGCATTTGTTTGCTCAAATTTCTTTTCCAGTACCTAACAATGATATTCAAAGAATCTTTATTTCTAATTTACAAAAAGATATTAGAGAAAAACTCCTATTTTCTGAGTTTACTTCTTTCCAATAGTTGTGCGCAACTCTTCACAATTATCAACTGACTGTGAGCCAAATGGAACAAGCAAATCCTATGGCTCCGAGTGATAAGGGTGATAGTAGTCAACAACCATTTGGGAAGTTTAAACCGAATAGAGAGTCCATTAAATTCAATGAAAACATCATCAATAACAATGTGAATGCGGCATCAGGTGTGCCTCCTATTTCTAAGTTTTTCAAGAAAGAAAGAAAGTTTACTCCTTTGAATGAATCATTGCATAGTATTATGAATAAGTTATTGGAACAAAATGTGCTTACTCTTCCTCCTATAAAGAAAATAGATCCTACAAAGATTAACTCACCCTATTTTGATAACAAATCTTTTTGTCAATTTCATCGTCATCCTGGGCATGATACTAAAAAATGTTTTGCTTTAAAGGGTAAAATTCAAGATTTGATTGATAATAATACTATTTCTGTTTCTGGAGTGAATGATAAAGGCAACACATCTGTAGCTCCTCCTAACCAAAATCTTCAGATTTTTACTAATCCATTGCCTTCTCATACCTCTAATGCGATTGATACTACAAATTCCTCTGTCTCATCTGATGATCTTGTGTCCATGACTCCAAATGTGATTAACTTTGTAGAGTAGCAGAAAATTCCTAAAGAACCTTTCGTCACATTTGATTCCAGTGAAACTATCAGGGCACCTGATGGTCCTTTATATATAGTTGCAAAAGTCAAGAATACACCTTGTCGTGGAGTGCTTATTGATCCTTCTTGTATGGTTAATATCATTACTGAAGAATTTCTTTTTACTTTGCAATTGAATCAAGTGGTCTATAATGAAACAAATGTGATTGTGAAACTATTTGATGCATTTTCTTCTCCTGCAATTGGTTCTATTACATTACCTATTGAGTTCCATAACAAATCCCTTGATGTGGACTTTGCTATTATTCCATCATCCAAACAATTTCGTGTGAAGCTAGGCTATCCTTGGTTGTCTTCCATGAAAGCTATTGCTTCTCCTATTCACAAGTGTTTGAAATTTCCCCATAATGGTGAAGTTGTTACTATCAATCATAGTCTCTTTAAACCAGCTGAAAGAACTTCTAGCGTTCCTATTGATTACTTTTAGCCTAAACAATTCCAATCTCTTCCTCCGCGAAGTGATCATCTTTTCAAATCTTATCAAAAGTGGAAAAAAGATATGATCCTATCTCTAAGTGAACCTAGAACACCCAAACTTGACATTCCTATCGTTCTTGAGAAGGAAGTTCTTCCTTTGAAAGATAAAACTGATGTCTTTTCTCAAGAAGATTCCCAACCCATTCCTATGAATGTGACTATGCCTATGACTAATAAACTTCCTAAAAGTAGACCTATACCTCATTGTCATGATGGACTTGGTCTCCTTCCTAAACCGAATATTCCTCCCTTATATGGAGCAGTTCCTCCTCCTTCCTCTTATGGAGAGAAGAGACCTTCCTCTTCTCCTATTGTTCAACCTAAGAGACCACAACCTAAACACCCAAGTGATAAGGATGAGAATATTCCTCCTCCTCAATCTTCTCAACTTCCTACTAAGACTAGATGAAATCATTCTGCACGTGAACGCCGGCGAAAGCGTCGTCTTAGAGCTCAGGCAGCTGCTTCTCAAACTTTGCAATCCCCAAAAACACCTTCAACAAGCATTATTCCATTTTCTCCTCAGCTGGAAATTGAGCCAAAATCTCCTAAACATAAGATGCATGATGGTCTTGATCCTATGCGAGTTAAAGATCCTATTTTTATAAATCTTGATGATGATATAGATGAAAATGTTACTTCTCTTGCTTCTGATAGTGAATATGAACTTGTTGATGTTGATAACCATTTATCTAACAAATTTTCTAAAGCACTTATCCTAGCTCCTAGACAAGAACAACGTGGCTTGGAACATGAACATAGCCCTTGTTTGGATCTTGTGATAGCTCCATCTGCTGTGTTGGATGTTCCTCCTCTAGCGTGTTCCCTACCTTCCCGAAATATTGATCAGCAAGATCGGGGGGTAGATGACATGCTAGACTAGTTCATTAGCATAGCAGATTCTCTCCTCCTCTCTTTCTTTTGTTACTTCTTCTATGTGTTATTCTCATTCTTCTATTTGTTGTCCTTAGTGTTGTCTACTTGAGGATGATGCAAAACATTGAGATCTCTTTTGGTCTCTCTCATGTTGACTCAAAAGACACATGTGTTCCCTTCTTCTCGGTGACCTTCCTTGATTGGGGAATGAAGAACAATTATGCATACATACATATGATATACATGAATTATCATACAGCATACTGACCCCGAGGAAAGCGAAGTCACCTTGTGCTTTGTGTTTTGTGTCTATTATCCTTGGGCTTATCTCACACTTGGGGGCTAAATCCTTGTGATAACGTGCTCCTTTCCTTTCTCATTTCTTATATGCATCACTACCTTAAAGCAATCACCCTCAGTGAGGCATGTGCGATCGCTTTAACGTAGGGGGGCATACATCCCATCCATATCTTTTCAAGATACTTGAAAATTTCTTGACAAATTTGGCTTTTCCTTGAAAATTTTTGATATCTTTCTTGCATGACTGATAGTGAGGGAACCTTACTACTGACAGTCATGGTTCTCCCTTGTGATCTTCCCTTTTACTTTGTCAATCGAAGTCGTAAGATCCTTAGTCCACTGGGGGCTTGGTGTATCTTGCCTCCTTGACGTGGTGAAAGTTTTTTAATGTTGTTTCCTTGTGCTTTACCGGAAGTATGAGCATACGCTTATACTCCCGCTAAAGTGGGGGCTAAATGTAGCGTCCTAAAATTGCGACACTTGCAATTTCGACCGCATTTGGGTCTTCACGATGGCGATGCAACACGGAACCTGAATGGAGACCCCGAAACTTGTTCATGACACCAAAAACTACATTTTTCAGCACCCTGGCTTGATCCTCCTTGCACCTTGCTGTCCCTAGAGGTGGGACCATGGCACCCAGTGCCCTGGTCCCCCAGGACCATGGTGCCCAGCGCCCTGGTCCCTGGCCCTATTTTGGGCCCGGTCTCTTATGGGGCTTCAGGTCTTTAAGTTCGCAAATTGGAAAATAATATTTCCTGGTTGGCCTAAGGTCGGGAAAATCAGTCTATCAGCCCTAATTGACAAGTATATAAACTACATTTCCTCTCCCATTTTGGTAGATGGAAAAAAAGGCAGAAACGATATTCAAGCATTCAAGCATTCAAGCATTTCCTTCAAGCAATTGAGCATTCTAAGTCTCCATTCAAGGCTAAGTGTTGCATTCAAGACAAGGATTCAACCATTGAAGAGGAGATCACATACAACATACAACATACTACATACATTACACCTTCGCATGTAAGAATACAAACATTCTTACAACAAGGTATCAGTACTTGTTTACATTACAAACATTTACATTTACAGCATTCTCATTTCTTCGTTAATTCCAAAACCGGGGTTTGACCTAAAGGCAAACCCCTCATCCCTAACCCCCCAATTGTCCTCTCTTTTCTGTGTGTAGGTTGCAGGTACGCAACTGTAATTGAAGATCTGGAATCCTTGTGCAGAGACGAACAGATCCCCCTTCGTTTCACGGATTTTTCGGAGGACCGTGTGCACGCCGGGCGCCATCATCCCGTCAACTTTCACTCAAATTTGCAGAACAGCACCGTCTCGACATTTTACTGCTAATTCCAGGTCCGCAGCTTCATCCCATATCCCTATCTTTGTTTATAAGCAAATCTTTCCTACTTTACATGCATTCCTAGTTCAATCTTTCTATCTACATTCTTTACAAAAGAGGGTATCCTTGACGTCTTGATCCTTGAAACTCATTTAGAATCCAATCTTGCATTGTGTGGGATTGGATCTTGTGGGTTTCAACCCCTCTTTTGAATGTAAAGTCTCTCCTAAGTGAAAACCATCAACCCTAGTGACTCTCCCTTCTCTCTCCTTGGAGTTGGGGAGGGGAGAACGACTAGGGTTCGATTTTTCTGCTTTACAGCGGTAAATCCACTTCCGGACCCCTTGAAAGATGAGTGGTAATAGAGTTTGCATTTTGAGTTATTATTGTATATGGTGAAAATGGATAACAATAAACAACAATATTGAAAGACTAAAATGGATTCAACCACTAAACCCTAGCCTAACAATGAACAAAGATCCACCATAACATATGAAGATAACCTAAGACAATGCAAATAACTCAAAATCACAAAGATTATACCATCACATGTCCACTAGGGTTTTGATCTCCATTCTTCCTATCTCCATTGATCTTGCTTGATATACTTGCTCTCAGATTTTTGTATGCACAAGAGCTCAACAAAGAATGGAATGTGGTTGCAAGTGGAATTGTAGTGTAGCCAATTGATCAAGTAGTTAGGGTTTGACAATGAAGAAAGCATCTCCTTAAATAGAAGACACAATATGAAATGGAGGGTTAAGATTGAGAGGTGTAAAAAGAGAGGTCGGCTAGGATTAGAGGGTAGGTATAAGAAATACCAAAATAATGAAAGGGGTAGGTAGTGTAGGAATTAAGAGATGAGTGACATGTGTCATGTGTAGAAAAAGATAATGAATTAATTAAATAAATAAAGATTTATTTAAATAATAGAAGAAGTAGGACAATTAAATAAATAAAATATTTATTTAATTTAGGAAAGGGATAATTTAAATAAATAAATGTATTTATTTAAATGAGAAATAAGGCTAGAAGAGGATAAATGAATTAATTAAATAAATAAAGATTTATTTAATTAATAGAAGAATTAGGCTTAGATAATTAAATAAATAAAATATTTATTTAATTAGACATGACAATTTTAGGTGTCTACATTTTGCCCCTCTTTGAGACAATGCGGCTTGTCGCGTTGTTTCAAAGAAAATAAGATGAACTGATACAAAGTTGCCCCAGAATAAGGAATTATATGCCCCCTCGAGAGATTGGATGAAAAAAGTCTGGAAAGAGTGCAGACAATCTCTCGATAAGAAAGAAAGGCTAGAATGGATTGAGCGAATGAAGTGACAAAGTCACGGGATGAAGAATACTGACTCGGGAAATGAAGGCCAGGGCTAGGGTAGGCTATAAGATAGACCACGGGCAAAAGACATCCTCATTGTCATCCACACCCTTAGAAGATCACAGTGCAGAGCGAGAAAAGAGCAGCAGCAGTCAGTAGCGATGGCATTCATTCATAGATTCGACCGTGTCCGCCGATTCCAGCGACCAGCCGATGTAGGAGAGCCGGTAAGTACCCGAAAACCTCCTCGTACTTTCACGCATTTCGAGTTTTGTCATAAATGCATGTTTAGGAGCAATAAATGCGCTAGAAATAAGATATTTAAAAAAGTGCAAAAATGCGCAACCGCGTCTGTGTCAGCGCCAGGCGCGTCTGTGTCCAACAGGCGCGTCTGTGTCGGGTCCAGGCGCGTCTGTGCCTGGAACCGCGTTTGTGTTGAATGCGGACGCGCTTGTGAAATGTAGCAGCGTCTGTGCTTTATAGGAGCATTTATGTCATGTAGGGACGTCTGTGTTCCCTGGTCACGTTTGTGTCTGGCATAGGCACGTTTGTGTTCATAAAACGCGTTTGTGTTTCAGAAGCGCATTTGTGCAGTCTATAAGCGCGTTTATGAGTTAAAAGCGCGTGTGTGTTGTAAAAGTGCGTTTGTGTGTTTAAATGCATGGTTTTAGTCTTTTAGGTCAAATCAGCAGTTCTGTGATGAACATACGCTGTCGATTGGATAAGCTGCTGAGAGGATACACTCAAGCAGGTCCTCTAGAAAGATTAGGATAGATCCAGGCACTTTGTGATGAATAGGGAGCACCAAGATAGGCAGCACTTTGTGATGAACAGGGAGTGCGAATGTGAGTGACACTTTGTGATGAACAGGGAGTGCGAATGTGAGTGACACTTTGTGATGAACAGGGAATGTCACACACGTAGTACTTTGTGATGAACAGGGAGCACTACTAGGATAGATAGCAACACTTTGTGATGAACAGTGAGTGTCACTAGGATAGATAACCAGATGCATTTAGCAAGTAGCATTTTGTGATAAATAGTGAATGCCACGATAACTGACAAGATTGATTGTGTGACTGCAGGAGTATTTGCCGATGTTAGAGTCACGGGAGAGATTCCCGTCGACTCAGAGACTGCGACCAGAGTTGTCGATTCAGGACATGATTTCCATTGAGGAGATGGGTCTCACACATATGCTCTATGTGCCCGAGTTTCGGGCAAACATGGGGTTGCTGACTGCATTGGCCGAGAGATGGCACTCGGAGACGTGCACGTTTCACCTACCGATGGGTGAGATGACAGTGACATTAGAGGATGTATATAGGATTCTGCATGTTCCTATTGATGGAGAGTTGATTCCCTACGACCGTGACGGTGATAGGGAGGCATTGAGACGGGTTTTTCAGGATCCTGAGTTGGAGATGCGAGCAAGTCATGTAGCCTGGGATACCATGACTGCCACAGGATTAGCATTGCCGGCAGTTGTTGGGGGAGTCATCAGTGGATATTTGTGTCCAGACAGGGCCACACGAGGATTAGCAGTGGGCTGGGGAGGGGCCTTGGAGATGCTGATGGCAGAGCACACTAGATATGCATGGGGGCCATGTGTCCTTGCACATTTGTATTATGAGCTGCATCAGTTTGTATACCACGGATCAGTGGGTTTGGGCTGCGGCGTGACTCTCTTGCAGGTGTGGGCCTATGAGCACCTTCCCATCACACGGCCCATTCATTTCAGAGGCAGAGGACAGGGACAGAGTTTTGTGCACCTGTATGACATGATCACATCCCAGCCTCGGATTGGGAGATTGGAGCATTGGAGGCGAGTCATTGATGATATTGATATGGTGATCTGGAGGCCGTACCTGGGGTGCGAGGAGTGGGAGGACGATGCCTTGGAGCTACCATATGTGTTTAGGAGCAGGTATCTGATGGGGTGGACGCCCTATATTCTAGAGAGGCAGCTGGTAGACAGGGTGTGCAGGCAGTTCGGGCGGATTCAGCGGATGCCACGAGGCTCGGGCATGTATGCCTGGATGGTCAGAGATCAGGTGCAGTTTGGCCCACTGTTATCATATGATCAGACAGTGACACAGTTAGCTGAGATGATGCCGATGCCATGGGACATGTGGCCAGAGGTAGATGATGCAGGGATGGACGCAGAGTACTCTGCGTACTGGGCAGAGCATCCATTTCCCAGATTGACAGATCCGGCAGAGCCACTGGATGGAGAGGGTGGAGGAGATGATGATGATGGAGGAGGGGATGGAGGTAGGGGCCGGCGGAGGCGGAGGGGAGTGGTGGGAGAGAGGCGGGTGGCACCTCGGAGGGAGGGAGGATAGGAGAGAGCAGCTCCAGTGGTGAGAGGACGGGGTGGACTGCCCCTACAGGTGCGAGCAGCACAGGGTCCCAGAGAGGGACAGAGACAGGTGCAGCCAGAGGGACAGAGACAGGTGCAGCCACAGGTACCTATACAGGCACAGGGACAGGTGCAGGCAGAGGTTGAGGGACAGGCACCTGTAGAGGAGGAGCCACAGGCAGAGGCGGAGAGCGGAGACTCTGAGGAGGATGAGGTGGTGAGGCTGCGGGAGATCTGCCAGGGCCAGGCAGATGAGATTGAGGATTTGGTTCGAGAGAGGAACCACCTCAGGATCAGGGTCCGAGACACAGAGCGGGAGAGGGATCAGGCCATCCAGAGATACACAAAGGCCGAGACAGCTCTGAGGGCAGGTAGGCGGGCAACAGAGGATGCAGGGGCAGGCTACGCATATGTTTTGCGAGCCGGAGAGGAGATCGCCTACTGGAGGGATCTATACTATGCAGCCGTGCCAGCAGATCAGCGGGCTAGGAGCTTCCATAGATCGTCGCGCACAGCGACGGCTATGGGAGGGAGCCGCAGGAGACAGGCATCCAGCGGTGGGGTCATGGGGCCTCCACCACCACCAGAGAGACAGGGGGATCCAGGGGCGGGTCCATCTATAGCTCAGACTCCGTCGAGGCGAGGCGGCTCCGAGGGAGGGAGTTCCTCATAGCTATAGTGGGCTCCCATTGTATCAGTAGATGTACCATTGTTGTATTGTAGACACCTGCGGGTGATTCTTTTGTAGCCATATGATTCTTTTGACATCATTGTATCATGACACATTTTGAGTATATATGAGAGATGATCCATTTTTTGCGGCAGCTATATGCATGTGTACCTTATGTGATGAAATGTTCTTATGTGATACGGATGCTTATATGATGCAATGCAATATATTTTTGTTCTTTTATGTTTTATATGAGATGCATGATGCAAATGTGAATGTATGTAATGCAAATGAATATGATAATGCAAATGATTATTTACATAATGAAAATGTGAGATGTGCTAACATGTGTTGTATGCAGGATGTGATGCAATTGTGATATCTATATGTATGTATGAAATGCTTATATGTGGTGATGCAGGTGTAACTATATGAAATGCAAATGTTTTTGGTGTGTCATTATACTCAGTCATGTGATAGCGGGCTACGCGGACTTGAGAAGAACGATGGAAGTCAATCAAGAAAGGGGGATGGAAGACAGAAGATATGAACATGAAAGAGCTTCTTGTGCGTTATCATCATTGAGCTTTATTATGGCAGAATAGGTTATGACAATCGAGGCATTTATTCGGCCCAGAAAGTCATTGTACCTGTTTGCATGGAGATAAGACAGTCACAAACAAGGAATGCCCCAGTTCATACTAGACTCACAGTGTCCTCATATCCTTGGACAAGTCATAGCATTACTAAAAGACAATCCACAGACAGCAAATGCAAATAGGTGACGATACCCCATCCTCGCCTTTCTAGTCAAAGACATCCTGGAGATAGAATCTCTAGTCAAAGACATCCTGGAAAAGCTAAAAGACATGTCACCAAAAAGATAAAATCAAAAGAAAACCAAGACTCGACACCAACATCCACTGTAGTCCTCAAGTTTAGTGTCTCTTGTCACTTGTATAAGTCTTATTTGATTGTGGTCACAATGTTCACTTTCACAAAAAGGATAGATAGCACTGAACCATAATGTTGTCTGAGTCTGTTGAAAGATTTGATTTTGTTGAAGCCCATTGTTGCTGCTGTGTCTCATCTGAAACTGACTGAATCCATGAAACTGATACTTTATTGCGGAGAAGATGAAACTTTATTGCGGACTGGCGATGCAAATGCTGCTTTATTGCGGATTGGCGCAGATAGACTGAAGAAAGCTTGAAAGAAACTGTACTCCTTGAAACATGTGATGTTCTCAGTTCCACACCCATCACTAGACGTAGGAATTGGCCGTAGTCACAGATAGGATCTGATTTATTATGGATGGAAAAGGGAGTGAAAAGGGAGGGTTATGGATGGCTAACCAATCTTAGGTAGATCAATAATAAGCCATGATGGGAATGGGTAAGTTTATTGTGAGTGAATAGGTTGTGAGTGTGTGCAAAGTGAAAGGATGAAAGAGAATCCTGAAGGAGAGAGGAGCAAAGTCTCTACGCATGGCGCTGGTGACCCAGTTTTCACCATGGTACTTGCCCAGGGCGCCACCGAAGTGGTTTTCACCGTTGGACGAAATTATTTCTCTTTACTTTTCTCGATTTTTCAATTTTTTTTGTTGTCACAAGGCGCCTGTTTGCCAGGTTTTCACCAAGTGACGATTTTTTTGTTATAATAATTTTTTTTTGTATTTTTGAACCTTTTTGATTTTTTTTGTATTTTTGCATTAGGATATTCAAAAAGAGCTTATGTGTAGAACCTGCGAAGGTGCATGCTGTTGATAGGATCCTCCAAGGATTCACCTTCTATAGTTGAGAGCTGATATGCCCCAGATCCATATGCTGCTGTAATGATGTAAGGACCAAGCCAGTTGGGTTCAAATTTGCCCTTCTTATCTCTGTCTTGCTGATTTTTGGGGTTCTCTCTGAGGACTAAGTCACCTACCTCAAATGTGCGAGGCTTGACCTTGTGATTGTAACTGCGACTCATTCTTTGTTGGTAAGCCTTGAGATGATTAAAAGCAGTGTGTCGTCGTTCCTCCAGCAGTTCTAGTTCTTGTAAGCGAGAGACCCTGTAGTCTTCATCGTTGATTATGTTTCTCAAGGAGACCCGTAAAGAAGGTAGCTCGACCTCAATAGGAAAGATGGCTTCAGCGCCGTAGACAAGTGAGTAGGGTGTAGCTTCTGTAGGTGTGCGGACACTGGTACGATAGGCCCAAAGTGCGGGATTGAGTTGGACATGCCAGTTACGGCCAGCGTCGTCGACTGTCTTTTTAAGGATTTTGAGAATTGTTTTGTTAGATGCCTCAGCTTGGCCATTACCTTGGGGATAATATGGTGTGGAGAAACGATGAGAGATATGGAAGTGCTCACAGAGTTCACGAACATCCTGGTTCTTGAAAGGACGCCCGTTGTCGGTGATAATGGAAGTAGGAATCCCGTATCGGCAAATGATGTAGTTTAGGATGAAAGTAGCAATTTGTTTCCCAGTAACTTGTGTGAGAGGCACGGCTTCAATCCACTTTGTGAAATACTCTGTGGTTGTGATAATGAATTTATGTCCATTGGAAGAAGGAGGGTGAATCTTGCCTATGAGATCGAGTCCCCACTGACAAAAGGGCCAAGGAGATGCAAGTGGTTGTAGTTCCTGTGCTGGTGCATGTATGAGGTCTCCATGAATTTGACACTGCTTACACTTCTTGACAAACTGATATGCATCTTTTTCCATAGTAGGCCAGTAGTATCCAGTCCTGATGAGTTTCTTGGCCAAGGTAGGACCACTAGTATGCGGACCACATATCCCTTCATGCACTTCTCGTAACGCAATCTGAGCTTCGTCACTCTCTAAACATCTAAGGAGGGTGCCATCTAGACCTCGTCGGTATAGGATATCAGCTAGGATAACGTATCGGGAGGATTGGTGAATGAAAGTGCGGCGTTGGTTGTTCGATAGATCGGGAGGTAAGATATTGTCGCGAAGGTATGTGAATATGGAACCATATAACTGGGATTCAGGACCAACAACACATATCATTTCTGTAGGAGTGATCTCATATGAAGGAATCAGCAGGTTGTCTACTAGGAACTCATAGCAGGTCTCATTTTGCGGTAGATCAATGAGCGAAGCAATTGTAGCCATGGCATCAGCAGCACGATTCTGTTCTCTTGGTATCTGCTCAAACTCTATCTTTGCAAAGTGCTATTTCAGATCATCTACCAGTTGTTTATAAGGCATTAGCTTTTCATCTTTTGTTTGATAATCATCAGTTACTTGACGGATGACCAGTTGAGAATCCCCAAAAACATGAAGCTCTTGGATCTTCCACTGAACTGCAATTCTTAGCCCAGTTGTTAATGCCTCGTATTTTGCTATATTGTTGGTGCAAGGAAATGATAAGCGGTATGACTTTGGTATAGAATCGCCTTGGGGAGTTATAAAGAGTATACCCGCTCCTGCTCCATGCTGTGTGTATGAGCCATCAAAGTATAGTTGCCATGGCTTTGCAGGTGATATTGTTAGAATGGACTCATCTGGAAATTCTGACTGTAGAGGAACATCATCTATCATGGGAGCATCTGCCAGTTGATCTGCGATGACTTGTCCTTTTATGGCTTTTCTGTCCACGTATTCAATATCGAATTCACTCAAAATCATTACCCACTTGGCCAGTCGCCCAGTAAGTGTAGCTTTGTTGAGAAGGTATTTTAGTGGATCAATTCTGGCAATCAACTTAGTCTTGTGAGTGAGCATATAATGTCGTAATTTTTGTGAAGCAAAGACCACAGCGAGACATGCATGCTCGATTGGTGTGTAGTTTAGCTCATATCCCACCAATGTGCGACTGATATAGTAGACTGCTTTTTCCTTGCCGTCAGGTATTTGCTGTGCTAGGAGTGCCCCCAGTGCTGTTGGAGTAGCTGATATGTAAAGTAGCAATGGTTGATCCGGAATTGGTGGCATCAAAACTGGCGGGTTCAAAAGATAGTCTTTGAGTGCCTGAAAAGCCTGTTGACAGTTCTCATCCCATTTGAACTTGATGTTTTTGTGTAGCAGGTGCTGGAAAGGATTGCACTTATCTGCAAGTTGTGCTATGAATCTTCGTATGGACTGGAGTCTCCCTTGTAAAGACCGAAGTTGACTGATATTCTTGGGTGGCGGCATGTCCAAGATAGCCTTGACTTTTGCTGGATCAGCTTCTATTCCTCTTTTAGACACAATGAATCCTAGGAGCTTCCCGGAGGTTACTCCAAAGACACATTTCTTAGGATTTAGCCTTACCTTGTACTTTTCCAAGCGATCAAAAGCAACTGAAAGTATGTCCAAGTGTGTATTTCTATCTATTGATTTAACCAAAAGGTCGTCAACATAATCTTCCACCTTTACATGCATGAGATCATGGAAGATAGTAGTCATAGCTCGTTGATACATGGCACCTGCATTTTTCAGCCCAAAGGGCATGACATTCCAGCAGAAGGTTCCCCATGGACAAGTAAATGATGTTTTATGTTGATCTTTAGGTGCAATCCTGATCTGATTATATCCCGAGAATCCGTCCATTAAAGATAACATCTCATGGCCTGCTGTGAGATCAACAATTAAATCAATGTTTGGTAATGGGAAATCGTCCTTTGGACAAGCCTTGTTGATATCCCTGAAGTCTGTACATATTCGGATGCTGCGATCTGGTTTGCTAACAGGTACTAAGTTGGAAATCCATTCAGGATAATCAATTGGGCGTATGAATCCGACATCCAGTAATTTCTCCAGTTCTGCCTTGACTAATAATGCCACTTGTGGATGCATTTTCCTCAATTTCTGTTTTACTGGTTTTGCCCCCGGTTTGACTGTTAAATGATGCATTACTAAATCGGGGTCTAGTCCAGGCATATCAGCATAAGACCATGCGAAGTTGACTTGTCGTTCCTTAAAGAAGCTTATGAACCTTGCTTTCTCGGCCTCTGTCAATGATTGAGCCAAAAATATGTTATGTGGAACCTCTGTTGTACCAATGTTTGTCTTTATAGTCTCCTCTACCAACATGGATGATTTTTCCTCGTATGATGCTGGGAGAATGTCAAGCCTTCCATCTTCGGGCACCTCAGAGAGGTTTTCACCCTCAGATACGTCCTTTCTTTTTACTTTTTTAGAGTCAGATAGCGCCACAGTGTGGTTTTTGCCAGAAGACCCTTGTTTTGTTTTTATTTTCACATTTTTGCGACTAGAAGGCCCGACACCCTCACCAAAGTATGCCATGTTATTAAGCTCTATGGCGTATCCTGCTTTATGGTCTCCAAGAGGAAGATCATCACGAATGCCAAGATAATCGACTATAGCTTCGTCATTTTGAAATGTATCAAGCTGTGCTGGTCCATCCTGATCCCAGTCAATGAGTTGGGGGTGAACGAGGGGAAGGTCTTTAGTGTTTTCAGAGTTCGCAAGGCTAATAGTGAAGATGTGGTTATATTCAGGTATGTCAAGATAGTCATCGAGGTCGTCAATGGCACTCTCCTCATTAGTTTCGATCGTGAGTGAGTCCAAATTATCATCACTAGTAGCACCCTCAGGGATAGGTGTCCTCATCCTATGTGATCTTGACCTAGAGCCTTGAAACGAAGCTTGTGCGGGATCCTTATGGGTCGGTTCTTGACCAACTCTGAATTTCTTGTAAAACTCCTCCTCTTCTGTAGGTTCCTCTGGCTCTCTAAATGTCTCGTTGAGCTCATAGTCGCTGGAGGATTTGTCTGAACCCCATTCCCATTCGTTGGAATCTGTAGAATAGTCATCTTCTTGTTGAACTTCAGCCACTTTGACTCGCCATATCTATTTTGTTCTTTTATTGTGAATCTTGGGATTTAGAAAACCAAGCCCCTTGGAGCGTTCCCTTCTTGTAGTTAGCTCAGGTTGTAAAGGCTCCATGACACCTTCTTTGCGTAGTCCAAGAGGACTTTTTCCATCATACCCAAATCTTTGTAGAATTTTGAAACCTTTGCCATAGTCTTCACAGGGTATTATAATTTGATCATGTGTATCCTCTTTAGCGTCCTTATATAGCATTTTATATAAATTTTCTTCCTCTAGTTCACCCCATTTTTGAAAGACAGTAGGATCCCATTTGAGTAGCATGATGGAAATTTGCTTATTAGGCTGTGGCCTCCCATATTCCTTGGGAGAGGTCATGACTTGTCGTAAGAACATTGTTTGATTCAGAGTGTATTCTCCCATGCCTTTGTCTTGAAACTTGGCTCTAAGTTCACCTTGTTGGGATGTCGAGGGCTTTAATGACTCAGGATCAATATATGTTGAAGAAGGAGTAGCTTCACGATTGCTAGGAATGATAGTCTCAGTATGTGATCTCAAGTTATTGCAATATATGAATGGATTTGGATCACCATTGACCGTTACCTCGACTCCATTATGAGGAAACTTAATGCACTGATGGTATGTTGATGGGACTGCCCTCATTTCATGAATCCACGGACGTCCTAGCAATATGTTATACGTAAGGTCTAAATCCAGGACTTGACAAACCACATCCTTTGTGACTGGTCCTATTCTTAGTGGTAAGATGACCGTGCCCTTGGACGAACGCTCTTCATCATCATAAGCCTTAATAGTGATTTGGTTTGTAGAATTTACAGCTTTGTCAGAATATCCCAATTGTCTGATGGTGCTCAATGTACAAATATTAAGACCTGCTCCTCCATCTATCAGGACTCGCTTTATTCGGTGTTTATGTATGAAGGCTTCAATATGTAGAGGTGCATTATGAGGCTGACTTATGGAGGCGTCATCGGCTTCTATGAATGTGAGGGAGTGTGGAACGGATAAATATCCCACCATGGCTTGAAACTGGTCCACGTTTAGATCAGTAGGGACAGCAGTATCTCTCAAGGTTTTGTCAAGGACAGCTTTATGTGCAGGAGATATACGTAAGAGCTCAAGAATAGAGATGAGTGCGGGTGTTTTCCCTAATTGCTCTACAAGGTCGTACTCAGGCTTAGTTGATGGAAGATTGGTATTCTTAGTAGAGGTACCTGGCAATGTGATCTTACCTCGACGGGTTGTAACATGACATTCAGAGGTAGATGTGGACGAAGATCCCACACCTTTTAGGACAATTTTGGGTCTTGGAGAAGAATTCTCAGGATTTTTATTTTTGATAGTAATGGTAGAAATATGATTGTCCATTGAGATGTGATTAATAGTGGAATCATAATTGTAAGATGTTCTGGTGTAATTGGCTTGATCATCTGTGACTTTACCTTTTCCCTTGTCATGTTTTGGGAATGGTTCCTTAAACACCTCATGCTCTTGATTAGATGAATGTCCCTCAATCTCAATATCTCCTCTGTCAATGAGATCTTGTACGATGTTTTTCAATCGATGGCAATTACTTGTCTTGTGACCCTTGCTCTTATGAAACTCACAATATTCATCATCATTCCACCAATTCAGTTTGACCTTTGGTTCATATGGAGGAAAATCTGGGATTGTGATCACTTTGTTTGCTACAAGCTTTTTGAATACTGATTCAAGTGGTTCTCCCAATGGAGTGTACTTCCTTCATGGTTTAGCAGCCGTTTGATTGTTCACTTGATTGTCGGTAGAACTTGATCCAGAAAAGACGAACTTTGGTCTTATTGTGTTGGCATCAACAACACCATCATTAACCGTGTTCTGGTTCTTGTTCCAAAATTTTGGTTTGTCCTTTCCTTTGAAGTCCTCTTTGTTTTCTTTGAATAGCTTGATAACTCCTTGTTCAATTAAGACCTTTTCTGTTGCTAGGCCCTTTTCAATGACATCCTTGAATGTAGACAAACAAGTTTTCCTGAGATCATAGCCAATAGCCTTGTTAACATTTTGTGTGAACATCTCCACCATTTGTTTTTGCGGGATCTCGCAAGAGCATCTGCTAGCTAGGTTTCTCCATCTTTGTAAAAATGACGCGAAAGATTCTCCTTCTTTTTGTTTAGTATTGCACAAGGTAGTAACTGAGATATCTGTTTCAATGTTGTAAGAAAAATGCTGAATGAATGCTTCTGCCAAGTTGCCCCATGACTTAATACCGGGAGGTAATTGAGAAAACCATTCCATCGCTTGATCTCCTAAGCTCTGTGGGAACAACCTCATTAAGTATGTTTCTTCTGCCGCTACCTCAATGCAAGCTGTGAAGAATTGTCTTATGTGTGCCTTGGGGTCTCCTCTCCCTCTATATTTGTCAAATTTTGGTGTTACAAAGTGCGGAGGAAACGGAGGCATTGGAATGCTCTTATCAAATGGATAAGGGCATATATCTCTCATAGTATATGTGGGTTTTGATGTGCCCATGTCTTCCACTTTCTTTTGTAGATCTCTAATTTGTTGCTCCAAGTTATTTTTGGGAGGAGATGGATTTCTTGTAGCATATCCCATGTTTGAAACACCCATTTGAGGAGGAGCTTGTTGCATGTATGGATGATACTGATCGTAGACATGTCCATATGGAGGTCTATATTGTTGCGACATGTATGGAGCACTTGGCATAACTTCTTGTTGAGGGACTCCATATCTGTTTTGCGTATATAAACCATATTCAATAGGCCTTTCATTTTCCATTGTGTTGCCCCCAATTTTGGCATGAGGTCTCCTTGTGTCAAAATTTTGAGGAAATCCTTGAGTATCCATTTGTCTTGGTTGACCCATATCTTGAGTATGTGTTTGAGCATAGGGCCTCCATGATGGTCTTTGAGTGTAAGTATCATGCATTTGAGCTTGTGTATGTGGGATTGCTGGTTTCTGAAGCAAAACTGATGGTGACTCCGGCATCATATTATTTGGTCCTCCACTATTAGGTTGAGTTTGTTGTGAAGGTCTACTTTCCATAAGTTGAGATAAGTCAAAATCATGTGGTATTTTAGCTCCACTTTGTGCCATCATGTTTAGGCAATATTGACGATCTCTCCTCATTATCTCTTCAACCAATCTATTGAATTGAGGATCCATTATAGATTCTTGTATGTCTGCTGATAGTATTGAAGAATTGTCAACATTGTCATTGTGTGTAGCATTGTTGTTTATAGCGTTTGCGCTTTCCACATTTGGATTGTGTCTATAAACATTCATGTCTGGTAATGTAGTGTGCTCAGGATTGTAGAAGACATCATTGTCATATTCATAAGAACTCATGTTTGCGGATTCTTGAGCTTCTTTGACTATTCTCCTAGATTTTTGAAGACGGGTTTCAACCATGAACTAGGTGTTTGGCAATATGTGAGAGACTAGACAAAAAATGAAAAAAGTATGGAAGACTAAGAGTTGTATGGAGTGTAAATGAATCTTGAGGTGTACTTGCAATGTCCAAAGTGTAAGACCAAGTATGTAAGTAGTAGAGTAGGTGTGACTTCCAAAGAGAGGATAGTTTCTCTTGATGAGGTAAGCTGACCTTGACTCTAAGTAAGACCAAATGAGACCCAAAGGTAAGAAACCTTGATGAGGGACCACTTAGCAAAGTGTTGTTGTATGTAGTGTGTTGACAAAGTATGATGAGGACAAGCAAGTGACCTTTTGACTCAAGTTTAGACAAGTATGAATGTAAAATGAGATGTGAAGCAATGATGGACTATGTGAGACCCAAAGACAGGTTGAATGCTAGATGAAATCTGAAGAGACAACCTAGGAAGCTCAAGTATGCCGAAACTGATTTCTTTGTTTGTTTGACTGTTAAAATTTTCAAATCCTGACACAGACGCGGTTTTAAGACACAGACGCTACTCTGTTTAACGCAGACGTGATTCTGAGATTTTCCTGTTGATGTTTGCTGGACTGTAACAGTTTTTTGCAATTGTGGACACAGACGCGCCTGTATACTTCACAGACGCGATTCCCAAACACAGACGTGTCTCTGTTCGACACAGACGCTGATAAAAAACACAGATGCTATTCTGTACTTCACAGACGCGTTTATCCGACACAGATGCGGTTTGAACAGACACAGACGCGTTTCTGTAACCTTAGTGCAATCTTTCCTATCTGTGAATTTGTTTTGTTGTGACCAAATCTGATTGTTCGACTGTTTTTCGTGACAAGAGGACACAGTGTTGATGACCCAATGTTTGCAGACTGGTTAGACTCCAAAAAGTGTGTTGTTTGATGTAAAAAAAGTTTTTGCATACACTTGAAGACACAAAAGACACAATGTTTTGCTGTTTTGTCTTTGAGTGTTTGAATGTTTATCATAAGTCAAGCACAATTCTTATGGCTGGCCAAGACAATAGTTGTTGATCCCACATGGGGTTTTACCCCCGAGGCTACGCTATTCAGAGCGGATACTTAGATGCTTGACCTCACTGGCTCCACCCTCGGCACTCACTTCTCAGGTCAGCCAAGCATCAGTCCCCATGAAAACTCCCCATGGCGAACTTTGTATCTCTACTAAGAACCGTATGTGTGTGGGCCGCTACCAGAGGTCCGACCTCCTGCCCCAACAACTAGAAGGATTTGGGCCTCTAAAACAAAATGGTGCTAGTAAGGGCATCCGCTCGTGTGGCCATACATGCGGCACTTTCAGCTCTGTAAATACAGAAGGCTCCCAGCCGGCAGGGGTTACGCCCTACAAATGATCAAATAAATTTGATCAAACGGGTTTATGGGGAGACATAGTGTCGGTATGAACTAATCAGCACACGTTATTCATAGTTTTCACCATGAATACATTTGATTATAGTGGTTTGGATGAGGTGGGTTTTCCTCGCTACCACTTGGGTCGTTCTCTTCTCACTAGTAGTCCTAATGACCACACGGGAAGACAGGCCCTCTAAAGAGTAAACAAAAAGAGCCTATTGCTCAAGACACAAAAGACAATGATTCAATTTTAGTGCACCAATTGAAGTGTTTGCTAAGCTATGAAACAAGGCACACAATAAAAATTACAAAACCCTAGCCAAGGCCCTGCAACAAAATTGTTAGTAGTTTGGGTTGTTTCAAATGATAACCCCTTCCTGCAAGCACACAAGTTAGGTAAATTTTTAGAAAACCCAAAAAGACTTTGTGAAAAGGGGCCTTCAACAAAAACGTATTTGTCTCCAAAGCAAGCTGCACAAATCAGGTTAGCTAGATCTGCAAAGGTTAGCCAAAAATAAACCAGATCTGAAACCCTAAGTACAAAATCCGAAAATCCGAATCGAAAAACTTGAAAAATTTGCAAAACAAAATACACAGATGCTGTTATACCAGACACAGACGCGTCTGTCCGACATAGATGCGCTTCTGTAGTTTACAGACGCGGCCACAGAACACAGACGCTTCTTTCGGCTACAGACGCGATAAGATGATGCACAGACGCGATTCGGAATCACAGACGCGACTTTCGGAAACCTGCAAAAATAGAAAATGATAGAAACACAGACGCGATCCAAGATGTCGCAGACGCCTCTGAAATACAAAAACGCGATCCGAACACTCGCAGACGCAAAAAAAACCTAAAATTTTGTCGAAATCGTCCGATCTGCAACTTCAAAAATACAAAATCTGCAACAAAAATGTTAAATGCAAAGGGACAAGAGTCCCACCGGGCGTGCCAAAATGTATATGGTGAAAATGGATAACAATAAACAACAATATTGAAAGACTAAAATGGATTCAACCACTAAACCCTAGCCTAACAATGAACAAAGATCCACCATAACATATGAAGATAACCTAAGACAATGCAAATAACTCAAAATCACAAAGATTATACCATCACATGTCCACTAGGGTTTTGATCTCCATTCTTCCTATCTCCATTGATCTTGCTTGATATACTTGCTCACAGATTTTTGTATGCACAAGAGCTCAACAAAGAATGGAATGTGGTTGCAAGTGGAATTGTAGTGTAGCCAATTGATCAAGTAGTTAGGGTTTGACAATGAAGAAAGCATCTCCTTAAATAGAAGACACAATATGAAATGGAGGGTTAAGATTGAGAGGTGTAAAAAGAGAGGTCGGCTAGGATTAGAGGGTAGGTATAAGAAATACCAAAATAATGAAAGGGGTAGGTAGTGTAGGAATTAAGAGATGAGTGACATGTGTCATGTGTAGAAAAAGATAATGAATTAATTAAATAAATAAAGATTTATTTAATTAATAGAAGAAGTAGGACAATTAAATAAATAAAATATTTATTTAATTTAGGAAAGGGATAATTTAAATAAATAAATGTATTTATTTAAATGAGAAATAAGGCTAGAAGAGGATAAATGAATTAATTAAATAAATAAAGATTTATTTAATTAATAGAAGAATTAGGCTTAGATAATTAAATAAATAAAATATTTATTTAATTAGACATGACAATTTTAGGTGTCTACAATTATGTGTGAAATATTGATATCTTTTGTCAATCGGTTTTTCAAAATTTTATCAACCATTTTTACACCTATTAATATTGTATGCATCGTTAAGCAGTGTATTAGGGTTTGTAACCCTAGCAGTTGAGCAATTAATGCAATAGGTAAAAAAGATAAAAGCAAGTTTTACTATGTTATTTTTACCCTAAATGCATTCAAAAGAGAATTCTTGAGCACTTGCAGAATGAAGAGAAATTTTCTAGCTAGTCTTAGATGAATTTGTGTTGTGAACTACATGATTAAAGTTGATTCGAAGATTAGTGAAGGTGGAACTAGTGTGTATTTGAGTAATCAATCGGTAACCAAAGCTACATGTGAAAATTAAGGTATTTCTTTGTAAATCCCTTTTCAAATCAAGTTTATCTGAATGGCTTCATCATCTAAGAAAGTAGTGAGACTAATGATCATATTAGAACATATGGAGGTTGTGGAATTGGAACGAATAATGTCTTACAATTCTTTATCTCAAGTTCCTGGCAGTGTCATTGTAAAAGGTTATTTGTCTAGCTATATTGATTGCAAAATCAAAGATTTAGGATCATTGTCAATTTATTCTTAATTAAAATTCCTTTGCGATAAGAGCAGAAAGATCCAACCCGAGTATATCAGGGTTTATGAGAAGGGTTATCATAATGAAGCTTATTTTCTTGAGGATTTTTAAGAGGAACACATCAAAATTACTCTAAGTCATGTTCATGGCAAAAAAATGGAAAGGACACACACTATAACCAAGGAAGCTATCCATGTTGTGACTGGTTTTTGGTCAACTGGTGAAGTTTCCAAGCTGAGGCGAATTTCTAAAGAGACTGTAACCACTTTAACCTCATCTATCTATGATGGGCATGCATTTTATGTTAATAACATTAAGGACCCAACGATTAAACTGGCTACTATGGTTATAGGCTACAGGATATTCTATTCTAATAGAATGAATAGTGTTCCATCTGTAATAGTGCATACAACCTATAAAATGATTGTTGAGAACATAGATTATGACCTATGTGAGGCCACAAGGAGTCAACTGATGTTGAATCTATAGTCAATTAAGAAGGACAACAGTCAGAAGTTTAAATTTGATTAGTTATTGATTGGTTTATTCTTTTACTTTCAGAATTTCCTATCGGGAATTGGTGATATTGAATGGTCTAAAGACCTATCAGTAACTGCTCAGATCAAGAACAACATTAAGGCTATTAAAAACACTTTCTCTGCTGCAATGAACAAGTACTTCAATAAATTTTAGAAGAAAATGAGTATGAGGGTAAGGCTACTTGAAGATGTGATGAAAAACTTTACTAAGAACATCATTTTCACAGTCACCACTAGTTTCTGTATGATGGAAGCTATTGAACCAAGAGAAGATGAAATGGAAGACATGAGATATGAAGTCAATTATGACCTATTGATTGGTTATGCCAATAACCTGTTGGCATCTCTAGTGGACAAGAAGAAGAAAAGACTGGATACTGTTGAGGAGCAAACTGCAAAAGCTGAAACCAGTAGTGCTCAACCTAGTAATGTTAAAGGAAAGAAGAAGAAGATTGAGAAAGTACCTTCAACACCTTTTGTACTTGCTAATACAAGAGTGACACTAAGTGTCCAAGTAAAAAAGGAACAGGTACCCAAAGTAAATGCTACAAAGCAGACTGCAACAAAGAAGAGAGGTCGTCAACTGATTCTTCAAGTAGAATCTAATGATATAGACACTGTGGAGGAACCCAAGAAAAAGAAAGCAACTAGTAAAGTAGCTAAACCAGTAAAAGAAGTGCCAAAGGAAAGTGTTCCTATTAATGTCTTATCTTACAAGCCTATGACTAATTTTGAGAAGACATTGAAAACATTAGGGAGGAATAGATTTGATAACATCAAAAAATGTTTTGATTCATTTGATGGAGACTAGAAGGAACAAATTGTTGAAAAGGTAATAAACTATTTATGTCAATACAATCGATTACCTTAGGACCTTAAAGATGATATTTTTGATTCTTTGTACTCTATTCTTGCAAATAAGTGGCAAATTGTTGTTGACAAAGATCAAGAAATTATTGATAATGTGTTTATTCAATATTTTCCTGAATTATCTAGAGATGAATTAGCTGCCTTACTTGATAATTACAAAGGGCAGTTTATTTCTAAGGCAAGAAGATTGAAGTTAATAAATGGGAAAGCTCAATCTGGTGAATTTGAAACTCACTAGATAGCTCAAAATGTTCAACGAATGCATAAGCATTCAAAGTCTTATAATGATGAGCAAACAGAGCCTGAAGTATGATAGGAAATGGATGAGGAAGAAATAGTGCAAGTTGATATTGTCTATCCTATCAAGAAGAAGGATGACACTACTTCCCAAATAGAAGGATCATCAAATAGAAGGATGATCTATTTGGGAACATTATTGAACTAGATATGTAGCCACCGGTAATTACTGATTAAAAGGTTAATGTAGTGGATATACTGACAACTCAACCAAGTGTGGATATTCCACCCCCACCTGTAAGAGATCAACCAGTGAAATCACAATTCCCATCGATTTCACAAGATACCCAGGAGAATCCTGCAAAAAAAGTTGCAAAGAAGTCCTCTGAACAAGAAAAGGAGAAAGATCAAGAGGAAGAGAACACTGAGAAGGAGAAATCTGCTGAACCAAAAAAGGCATTACATAAATAGTAGAATGATGGTGATAATGACTTGTTTGGCATCAAAGCACCTATAGATGTTGACAATATGAGTGCATCAGAATTATTGGAGATTGCAACTATGATGCAATCCAAAGAACAAAAGAAGAGGCTTAAGGAATATGGGAAGGAAGCAAAAACCATCCAAACTATTGTGAAGATTTTGTCAAGTCTTCTACCAGAAACTGCTATAAAGAACTTGTCAACTCCTATTGACAAGCTTGGATAGTTGGTTGTTGATTCTTCTGACCAACTCAAGTCCCTTGAGGAAGTAGCTCAGACTATGAATGAGAAAAACTACAGGAAGAAAAGAGGAGAACAATTAATGAAAGATATTGATATAGGGAATATTTCTTTATCCCTAAATAAATATCTTTTGAGAAAAGTTATTGAGGAAGGAGGTAGAATTATAGCCTACACATCTAATGTTTCATTTTTCTATACTAATATAGTTAAAAAGTGAACAGAGACAAAACTGGAAGTGGTAAAGATATGTAATGCCTACATACCTTTATAGGACTCAGTCTTAGCTTTTGGCAAATCTATGGATAATTTGCAAAACCGGTTAGATGTCTATGATTATGATTAGGCCAAGAGAATTTGATCCTTGAAAGAACTAAAGAACCGGTTAAGACCTAAAGCAAACATCTTACAATGAGTTTACAAGGACACATAAGCAATTTTGGTGACTCTAGAGATGTGTACAATTGATGCAATGGAAGAATTTTCTGCACAGATTATGACAACCATTGAGATCACAGAAACTTTACTGGAAACATGGGAAAATGATTTTTCTCAAATGAAGATTACTTTCAGTGACATTTTCTTGTAAATTGAAGTGAACACTCCTTACTACAAACTTTTAAGTTTTTGTATATGTAAACATTTAATGCAAATTTTTCTATATATATATATATATATGTATTTTACTTTTCAATTCGGCATTATTGTCAAAGGGGGAGTAGAAATATGTATGTGTTGTGAAAATTTTGTATGTATTATTAAGGGGGAGTAGAAATATTTTTGTACAATTTTTGTAAGCACACTTTGTTGTAAAGTTGTAAAATTTTCTAAGTGTTGCCATCAATGCCAAAGGGGGAGATTGTTGGCTTGATGATGATTGTAATGAATGGCTTCATGTGTTGTCATTGATGGAACATGTATACACACATATGTTCACATTGTCTACCGGTATTGGAAGATTAGTTTATGATGGTTTAGATAGTGTCAACCGGTACATGTAGACAACGGGTATATGCAAGAATGACTTGACACCAACTTGAAGTCTCAGTGGAGACCATCAAAGAAGCAAATGGAGGACAATCAGTTTACATGTTGATAGTGGTTAACTCTAATCGGTATCGGTGTTCCAACCGGTATTCATTGATTGTGTGATGAGTTATCACCAGTAATGAATTTTGGTAGTAATTTATGATGAGATGTTTGATTGTCCAGATACACTACACCTAGAAAATTGTGATATGATTTCTAAAGCCGACATGAAATCTAAATGTTTATAAAATGACATTATGATGATCTATTTCATATGAGATGATTTAATGCGAAGATAGAAGTGTTAAGTTGTTGAAGGCATTGAAGAATATGTTGGTGATGTAGTTTTGAGTGCACAGAAGAGGATCTATTCAAGCAAGTTGTGCTACTTCTAGATCACACCACCTGTTGTTTTCTAATCACTACAATAGTCAAATCCCCTAATTGGGTAAGCTCTAACAAGCTTCATTTTACAAATCCTTTAACAAGGTGATCCATTAGTTTGGATTTTGAAATCCTCTACTAAGGTTACTCCTAACAGGGTACTACCTTTAATAGGGTATAGGTCCTAACAGAGCTTTGGGATATTTAACAGGATTTGCTCCTAGCAGAGCACTTTTGTAGACCCTAACCGGTCAATTACCTATTACTGCAGATAGTTAACTTGTGAGTCCCATCTCACCATGGATTTTTCCCATTTAGATTTTACATGTATAAACACTTGTGCTATGGTGGATGTTTTACTTATTGTGGATGCTTTAATATCATTTTGGATTGCATGCATAGTGTTGAGTAAACTTATTAAGTATATCTACCGGTCAGTGTTTAAAGTAGTATTGTTTTTGTTGTCATTGATTCACCCCCCCCTCAATGCTTTATAAGTTTATAAGGAATATGCACATGTGCAAGGGAGAAGAAAACAAATTTAGAGAACAAGGTTGTGAAATGTATCTGCATTGGCTACAATTATGGTGTGAAAGGATACAAGCTTTGGGACCTTTTTGCACAAAAGATAATTATAGTAAAAGTGTTATTTTTAGAGAAATTAAGTCTCCTTCGGTTACATTGTATCCAAATAAGACTAAATAGGAAGATGTGATTCAATTCCCTTCTATGCCTAAAAAGGTTGAATCGAGACCACTTGATAGGCAAGAAGTAAAGGAGAGCTCATCTAGCTTTGAATATTCAGAAGAGGAGGAAGAACCTCCAACTCAGCTTGTTTGAAGGTCTACAAGACATAGACAACCACTTGAAAGATATTGACCTGATGATTGGAGATGTATTTTTGGTTTGAATACTAATGTGGATGAGTCTAGATCCATAGAAGAGGCATTAGGTATGAATGATGCAGAATCCTAGAAGAATTCTATGGAAGAAGAAATGACAGCTTTGAAAAATAATGATACATGGGATCTTGTACATTGCCTGAAGGAAAGAAGAATGCTGGTTGTAAATGGTGTTCAATAAAAATAGTGGTTTTGATGGAAGCATTGAGAAGTATAAAGCAAGGTTGGTTGAAACAGGCTACTCTCAAGGTGAGGGTGTTGATTATGGTGAGATATTTTCTCCTGTTGGAAAAATGACATCCATTGGATTTTTTATTTCTATTGTTATTGCTTATGATTTAGAGGTTGAGCAAATGGACGTGAAAACTGATTTCCTTGATTTGGAGGAGGATATTTATATGACACAGCTAGGGAACTATGTGGTGAAAGGTAAAAGTAATTTGGTCTATAAATTGAAGAAACCTTTGTATTGCCTCAAACATAGTCCTAGCATGTGGTACCAAAAATTTGATACATATGTGTTGATTTTGGGATTTGAGTGTTCTAAATCAAATCACTATGTTTATTATAAATCTAATGGTGATCATTTCTTGTACATTGTATTATATGTTGATGATATGTTATTCATTGGTAAAGGGAAAGGTATGATTTCATAACTAAAGTCTCAACTTGTTGCTAAATTTTAAATGAAAGATCTTGGTGCATTGAAACACATTCTTGAGATGGAAATTAGAAGAGATAGAGTAAACAAAAAGCTATGACTAGGCTAGAGTAAGTATGTGAATTAATCTTGATAGAGTTTCAACATGCAGGATTGTAGACCATTGTGTGTTACTTTTACAGTTGGAGCAAAACTATCTATTTCAGATTATCCTACATCTCCATCAGAGATGGAAGACATAAGAAGAGTGCCTTACTACAGTGCAATTGGAAGTTTGATGTATGTCATGGTCTATACTAGACCAAACATTGCCCAAGCGGTGGGAGTTCTTTTCAGATATATGTCTAATCCTGATAGAGTTCATTGGGATGCAGTCAAAAGAGTCTTCAGATATTTGAAGGGTACCTCAAAGTATTCTTTGTGTTATCATGGTAGTTTGGTTGGAGATGTGATTTCCCTTGATATTCATGGTTATGTGGATTTAAACTGGGCATGTGATTTATAGTAGAAAATCCACTGGTGCTTATGTGTTTACTTTATTTGGTGGTGCAATTAGTTGGATGAGTAAGCAACAAGTTGTGGTTACTTTTTCCTCTATGGAAGAAGATTATATGGCAGTTACTCATGCTTGTAAAGAATCCATTTGGCTTAAGAGACTGTGTTCAGATATTGGAATAAAACAAGGTGTAGTGATAGTTTATTATGATGGTCAGAGTGCGATCTGCCTAGCTAAGAACCTGACATTTCATGCCCGGACCAAACACATTGATGTTTAGTATCATTTGTCAGAGATATAGTCAAAGATGGCAGGGTGAAGCTAGTTAAGATTGAGACTTTGATGAAGGTTACAAATTCTTTAACTAAGGCTATAAACGCAAAGAAGTTTAGATGGTTTTCAGAGTCTAAGGGTCTCATGGACCCTAATAATTAATTTATTGTGTTGATACTTCCTTTTCTCTTGCAAGGTGTTCGAAAAGTGGGAGAATGTTGGGAAAATGGTGTCTCAACCTTGTATTTACATGAGGTTAGTATTTATAGCAAGTTTTTAGTTGAGCACAAAATGGTGTGAAATTCTCCCCAAAGCTTTAAATTGGCTAGATAAGCATGCCGATAAATTTTTGTCACAAGATCACAACTAGTTTTGAAGATATTAAATTTTTTATTATTGAAGGGTGCAATGAAAGGTTTAAATTTAATTTTGAGGACTTTAGACACTCCAAAAATCCCTAAAAATTAGACATAATTGGTGTAGCAGGTTACAAGGTGATAGAGCCCTTTGCGAGATTTTTGATGCATCAAATGGTTTTTCAATCGGACACCCGATTCACAAGTTATGGCCTTCAAAAGTTTGGACGCCTGCAATAGGAAATATAAAATTGCATTAGATTCTTAAATGAGATGTAAAAGGGAGGAACATGTGGTGATGTGTATTTTGACATGTCATAGGGCATATATAATGGAGATAATGTCAGCTCTACTTTATTGGGTGGCTTTAGCCCATGGTTTTATAATATCATTTGGCAGTTTCTTGTATTATATCTCCTATATATGAGGTGTGTGAGATAGAGGTTGTGTGTAAGAGTCTTATGGCTATTGAGTTACCTCTGAGTTTCTGATTAGTGGTACTCATATGAAGATATTTCTCTATAAGTATATTATAATTTGTTCTTGATTGTTGAATAATATATTGAGCTAATTTTGGAGTGTGGGGTTTTTCTCCCGAAAGGGTTTTCCTCATGTAAGTCACTATGTTGTTGTGTTGTGGTATGCATTTATGTTAAGTTTCTATAATTATTGTAATGATTAGTAAAAAATTTCCATTACCCTCCTCTCAAGGTTAGTGTAGGAAGTTGTTCCGCTACTTTAACTTCCTTACACTTGTATTGGACTTGCAACAAAAATGTCTCAAAAAGGGTACTCCTAAGAAGCCTCCTAAGGTGAAGAAAGATCAAGAAAAATTGAAGTTAATCAATGAGACATTGGTTGATTATGTCTTTGTGAAGACCATAGATTCTCATTTCTCTCCATCTTAGAAACGATTGTGCTATATATTATGGAATGTAAGGGGGTTGAATAGCGTCCCTAGACAAAAGACTATTCAAGAGTTGATTGCATTGCATTCTCCTAACGTAGTCTTTATTAAAGAAGATTAATTATTACTTAATGGAATGATAAATAAGGCTTACAAAATTTGGTCTCAAAGTCATTGTTAGTACATTGGGGCTCAAGGTAATTTAGGGGGTATGGCTTGCCTTAGAACCCATATAAGCTATTCCCACTTTGGTGGGTATCTAGTAAGTTTAATATCTCTATGGTTTCTACTATTGGAAAGAGACGCTACATTGATGATTAGATGTTGTCATTAATGGAAACTTGAGTCAGATATCCAATCCGCAGTTCATGATTCATTCATTCTGAAAGATTGATTGAGGTCTAGTGAGGTCCAGTAAGAAGAATAGTGTATCTAACAAAGTATACAGTTTGGTGGTCAGAGGATTATTTTGGTTGATTATGGTTTTTTGTGGATCTGGGAGATGTATTCTGGATATGCAATTTACGTTATTCCAGATTTGTGGCCTCTGGTGTTAGGTTTGGTGTTGGTTGGAAGATCCGGTAGATGGTTTTTCTAGTAGAATAGTGTTTTGGTGTAGTAGTGTGTGAAGATTTGTTGTGTGGGTCATGCAGAGTAATTTTGATGGTTTTTTGTGTGTTTGAGGTTGATAAGTTGACATATGGGAAGCATGTGGACATCTTGTTTTGGTCCGCTTAGTTGTTTTTTGTTCGGATTAAGCCAACTTGGGTAACATGTTTCATGTTGCATGTTATATGGTCTTTGGGCTAATATGGAATTGATTTAATTTGATGGTGTGAATATATTAGTCTAATTGATATGATCATTTGGTATATTAATGGTGATGGAAGAAGCATGTATGAGAGATTGTTCGCAATTGAGAGATTTTTGCTCTAGTATAATGGAAAATATCATAACAGAGCAGAGTGCGATCATGTGTTTTGTGCTTAACCAGAACTATAGTGAAGCATTTGTTGATGCTATTAATTAGTTCAAACTCTCTTGTATCTCTTATAATCATTTTGTAAGGTAGTGAGACTTCTAGGTTGTATCCCTTATTTGTAATTGAGTAGTGAGCTCTAGGCAGTGTACCTAAATGTATGTGCATTCCCCTTATGTAATATTTTTATACTTCTAACAAATTATATTAATATTGTGTTTGAAGCCCATCATGGTTTTTTCCTTAACCAGGTTTCCATGTAAAAATCTTGGTGTTATGGTATTGCTGATGTTGGCTTTGTGTTTTTGCACTTACTTTTTTTATTTGCATAAAGTGGTTGTAAGATCAGGTTATTAAAGTTAAATTTGTTGAACATTGATTCACCCCCCTCTCAATGTTCCCTTGATTCCAACAATTGGTATCAGAGCCTAGTTCCTTGGAAGGAGCCTAACAGCTTGAGGGAGATCCAGGAAGGTGTCTTAATTGATTCCAATGGTCTTAGACAATAGCTACTTGTTGCACTTGATGATCTTGATCAGTCCAAAGCCAAAGTCTGGGAATTTAAAACAAATCTCAATGATTGTAGATATTTATGATAGATTTCTAGAAGAATCTAAAGGTCTACAAAAGATCTTTATGAAATGAAGAGTATTCAAAATTATTAGGGTTAAGTGCATTTATTGCAGTGAAAAGTTAGGTATGCGAAGGATAAAAGGTGAGTTAGCCATTCATTTCTCACCTTTCATTCAAAGTGGAAGAGTAGAAGAGCATAACAAAGAAGAATTTGCAAAGATTCTGAAGCGATATCTAGATTTGGTGTGCAATATTATGTCTAGTTGAGAGGTATTTAACAATGAAACCCCTTTTCGGTTGAAGTTTGAAATTTGAATTTGATAAGATGGTTGTGTCTGGTCCTATACAACTCCTCTAGTTGTTGAAATCATTGAGTGTGAATGTCCAAGCTTCAAGAATCATCCATTCATTTTGGTGGAAGATAATCCTGAGAGCACATTTTCATCGATTCCCTACAAAGTACTGCATATTGAAGATACTAGGGTATATGCGCATTGTCCCATTAAGGAATTGGGTATCTCACAAATGCTGAATTTGTATAACAATCAGCTAGTAGACAAGAGTTCAGTTTTGAAATCAGAATTTCAAGAATTGGAGAACAAGGGTTTTGTCTAATTTGTCATATTTCT
Organism: Cryptomeria japonica; assembly: GCF_030272615.1. Taxonomy (NCBI): domain Eukaryota; kingdom Viridiplantae; phylum Streptophyta; class Pinopsida; order Cupressales; family Cupressaceae; genus Cryptomeria; species Cryptomeria japonica. The sequence continues at coordinate 280,938,828 of NC_081407.1, read as the reverse complement.
GATGTTATATGAATAGGAATGGATCTGATTCATCTTGAGTCAAGTTCATGACAAATTTGTCTAGTTGGATAAGCCCCACAAAATCACCAAGTTAGTCATTCAGGTCATAACTAGATTGTGTGCAATCAAAGAACTGTCATCCCTAAAAGATATGAAGAATGACATTGTGACCAATGCGACATGATCAAAATTTGAAAAATAGGCGATGACAATTAATGATATTCTGGAACACGATATCAAGTTTGCATCAATGGTCATTGGGTACAAAATCTATTTTTTCTAGAAATGAAAATTCTGATTCTGATACTATCATTTATACCGCATATGAGATGATGAGAGAGAACAAGAAATATGATCTTTGTGAATTTCTCTAGGGTGAGCTTATCAAGAATATTAAGAAGATCAAAGAAGATAAGAAACATCCTTTCAAATTTGGAACACTACTTTTATGTCTATTTTTCTACTTTATAAAAGAGGTTTTGGGTGTTGGTCCAGTGCAATGGGCATTTGATAGACCTATAGGAGTTCAAATCTAGGAACACCTATACAATTTTGGTGACTCCAAGGTCCAAAGCAAGGGTCTATGAGGTTATTTCAAGAATTTCCAAAAGGAAATGCATGATAGGGAAAGGATAACTAAGTCTTTTGTAGAGAAATGTCAAGATACTATTTGATTCATGGTAGATATTGATCAATGTTTGATGGAAGTTGTAGAGCCCCAAACCATATGGATCATACCTATAGGTTATGAGGTCAAAGAACAAATTTTGGAACTGTATACACAACATATGTTGAGAAATCCAGTGGACCCCAATGAGAAAATATTCAGAACATACAAGGAGAAAAGTTTAAAAATTCATCACTAGTTTAAGAAACCAGTAATTCAAAAGAAGGTTCAGAAAGAAGTAAAGGATTTTGTAGAAAGTATGGGGATAAAAAAGGAAGTTGTCTGAAAATATAGAGAAGAAAATATTCTCTCTAAGGTGAAATGTGTGAAGAAGGAAGCAAAACCGGAAGTGGCTAAACCTAAGCCTAAGCCTAAGCTAAGGCAAGTCAGAATTACAACTATCTCCTCCAATCCTGCAACATCAACAAGGAAACCTAAATCTTTAATCAAGACATCCAGTGGTGAAAAGAAGAGGAAGATAGTCAGGTTTATGTTTGTGGATGAAGAAGAGACTAAAGCTAATGAAGTCATGAAGGAAGTGAAGGCCCAAACTCCAAAATTCTCCAAGATCACAAAGGAGAAACCTTATGGTAGACCAAGATCCAGTAAGAAATATAAGGCATCTGAGTTTGATGAAGCTTTGAAACAAGGAAAATTTACTATTATTCCTCCTATAACATTAGAACAAATTTTTAATGAAGTTGTTAAGAGTGGTAACTTGAAACTACTATCTAAGTGGTATGACAATTATGATTAATCTGGTTAAAGAACACTAGAAGAGGCTATTGTAGAATACCTTAATGTGTATAGTAAAGAATTGATTGAACTAATGTAAATCATACCCAAGAGATTGTATGACATTTTGGATGCTAGAAGACAAACAACTAATAAGGAAGATGAGAGACTAAAGGAATATGTGTTGGTCAACTTATGTTTAGTCATCACTACATAGGAGATATATTGCTTAAAATAATAAAGATCAAATTCAGGAGTAAACATAGGGTAAACAAAATCATGTTAGGAAAAATAGATGAAGTTGCCAAGGAGAATGAAAAGATTTTGACAAAAAAATTGTTAGATAATCAGTATTAGGTAAATAAGGCTAAAGGGCAAGAAGAACTTCATCCGGAAGAAAAAGAAATAACATCACAAGTCAATCTGAAAGCCAAGTAGATAGTGGATGACACTTTTGAGCATGTAGAGGTCGGTGTGAAAGAAGTTGGAGAAGAGAGTTGTTGAAGAGGACACAGGGAAAGCAAACAAAGAAAAGGATAAGGTTGAGAATCCTCTGGTTGTTGCAGTTGACCCTCTGGTTCTTGAGAAGAATGCATAAAAAGAAAAAGTGGAGGTCAAGGTTGAAATCAAGACTGAAGCAAAAGACACTACAGAGAAAGTAAAGGGAAAGATAGTCATTGATGATCTAAAATTCATTCAAGGTTAAATCAACCTCACTTCTTTGTCCCCAATTAAAAAGCTTCAACTTGTATCATTTGCACAAGCCAAAGCCAACAAAGATATTTTGAAGTCCCATACTAAGGATAGTATGTTGCTAAATATGGAAAAAGTTGTTTTTAAAAAGTTGATACCCTCATTTCAAAAGGATACTTCAGATACTCCATCTGGGCAATTAAAGAGTTTGATTAATTCTATAGACACATTTTGAGTCTTTTGAAAGGTCAGCTGAAGAAAAAGTCCAAAATTAATTTAATGCAAAAAGGCTTCAAAATTTGAAAAGGATGATTGCCAAAGATAAAGCCACATTAGGAGAATATGTGAAGAGAATGCAAGATACATTGCCCGAAGGTGGGAACTTGTACAAATCATGTCTATCCTTAAACAATTTCACTATAGATATTGAGAAGAAGTCTAAGGTGCATGAGAATGAGTTTGAATGCATATCGCAGCTAGATGATTCCCTGATTGCATCATTAAGTAGTCATGAGAATCAGGTAATATCTCTACTTGAGAAAATCAGAAGCCTGAACCATGATCGAGAGAAAATAGTTGGGAGAGTTAGTAAAGTTAGGAGTCTTATTACTCCTAAGCTGGACATTATGTAAAGTGCCTTCAAAGATAGCCAATATGCTCTAGCTAGTGGTGATCTGAATGATGTAAAGATAGTAGAGGTACAAGCTTATTTGCTTAGTAGGTTCATAACTATATTGGAGAATCTACAGAAAAGTTGGAACAACCACTTGGACTCATTGAAAAATTCTTATGCTAATATCTTCAAATTTTTGTGAGTATATAAGGACTGTGAGTGCATGCATGTAAATAGCATTTTTTAGTTTTGGAACTATACCTTTTTCATTGATGTCAAAGGGGGAAAATAGATGAGTCAAAAAAGTTGGTCTTAGGTGGAGATTCCTAATTCTTTGATTCTTTTGAGTTCAATAGTTTGATTTTGATTTTGGTTTTGGTCTGACACTTAGTCATTTTTCACTAAGTGTTTCCATCAATGACAAAGGGGGAGATTGTTGGCAAGAGACACTGAATTGATGATCAAATGATTCTATTGATGGAAACTTGAGTCAAATATCCAATCTAGAGTCCATGATTCATTCATTTCGGAAGATTGATTGAGGTCCAGTAAGAAGAACAATGTATCTGACAAAGTGTATAATTTGGTGGTCAGTGGAATATTTTTGTTGATTATTTTGCTTTGCGGATCTAGGAGATGTATTGTGGATATGCAATTTACCTTATTCCAGGTTTGTGGCCTCCGATGTTAAGTTTTGTGATGGTTGGAAGATCTAGTAGACGGTTTTTCTGGTAGAATAGTGTTTTGGTGTAGTAGCATGTGAAGATTCATTGTGTGGATCGTGCAGAGTAATTTTGATGGTTGTTTATGTGTTCGAGGTCGATGAGCCAACATATGAGAAGCATGTGGCCATCTTGTTTTGGTCTAATTAGTTGTTTTTAGTATGGATTAAGTCGACCTGGGTAATACGTTTCATGTTTTGTGGTCTTTAGGTCTATTGGCAACAACAATGAGAGAAAACTAAGAGGAGGGGGTGAATTAGTTTTCTATCGGATCTACAAACTCAACCACAAATACAATTCTGGTAAATTTAGCAACAAAAAAGATAAGAAAATTGATAGCACAACACACAACTCCACAATTTTGACATGAAAAACCTGGTTAAGGGAAAAACCATGATGGGAACCTACCCACAATAAGATGATACTCTATACTAGTATGTGAAAATAATTACAATGGGGAATGCACCAACATTCAAGTACACTACCTATAGCTTACAACTCAAGATACAATAACCCAGAAGGCTACAACTGTCAGGGAAGTCTCACTGACTTACAACAAGATTCAAACTATAATCCAGGAAGAATGAACTACAATAATGGCATCTGCTAATGCCTAATGACAGTTCCGGTTAAGCACATATGTCTACTCTACAACACCAATCTCTACTTAATATACCACACCTAAAGATGAATCCCTGGTTCACACATGTATCACTCTTTGATAATGTAGACACAACCTCGATACCTAAATTACATGACTATATCACCTATTTATACAAATAATCAACCTTGATAACAAGGTCGACTAAACCCTCAACTCACAATTACAAAATTACATCACATAATATTAAGATCAACCACCAAACCAATATCATGATATACATGATATAACATGGACCTAATTCAAATGCTCAAACATGCAACACCACCAAGAATCACGCCAAGATCAACCGCAACACGCTACACTACCAGGATTACCACATAACATGAAGAACATCACCGGATTAGAAAAATCATCAAGAACTCACACAATGATCAATGTGGATCATCAAAACAAATAGGAAACAATTAGAAAACACCAGCAAGCATGTTAGAATCATCAGTATCAGTTGTACCAACAACACTTATCAAATCTTCATCGATCAACATCCGAAACTCAAGAGTACTCTGTTCGCAATTAAAACTCATATCTGGTGGTTATCAATTCTTTATTAGTGGTTTAGGGTTGTCATTGATGGAAACTCTTCTTGATATTCCTATCCGGTAATCACAAATCTTGGTATCCAGAAGCGAACATCAACCGATAGCCAGTTTTAAGCAGTATTTCAGGTTGAACAAAGTAATTTTGATCTAGAAGCTTTCCGATGATTGTGGTGTTGTGAATCATGTATAGGATGATTGGGCCGACATAGAGACATCATTTTGTCATCATTATTGCGATCCACATTTATTTTTGGTGATCCGGTCAAGTCAACATATGACTACATGTTACATTAGCAGACCAACTTGGTAAATGATCTATTTTGTGATTGTGGATATATAAGTCTAGTGTAGAAGATCTTTTTGGTGTATGGTATGATTGTATGTGAGTGAGTGGTGATAAATAATCCATTTTGGTGTAGTTTCATGTGTGCATTCTTGATCCAGTAGATGACTAAGACAGAAATAGAGCAGAACAGTAGAGGTGATACAGTCAGAGTATTTGGCAATTAACTAAAACTCATCCAGGAATTGTAGATGCTATTTTGGAGTTAATTCATTGTAATACATCTTTATAATTGATCAATAAGGTAGTGATCCTTCTAGGGTTGTAGCCCTTATTGTAATTGAGTAGTGAGCTCTAGGTAGTGTGCCTGAATGCTTGTGCATTCTCCCCTCATGTAATATTGTTTTGCTACTGGCCATAGTGGAATAATATTGTGGTTTCAAATCCCACCGTGGTTTTTCCCATTTGGGTTTCCACATAAAAATCTTGGTGTTATTATTTTGTGGTTGGTTATTTTAATTTTCTGCATTTTAGTTTTATGCTTGTGCTTTTGGTGGCTTAAATTAGAAAACTAGATAACTGGTAGAACACTGGTTCACCACCCCCCCCCCAGTGTTCCTTGATTTTAACATACTCAAACAATAGTAACTGTCATGAAGAAAGATAACTTGCAGAGAACCAAATCATGAAGCATCTAAAATGAAGACACATAAGACCATCCCAAACAATCTCCCAAAATCTAAGCTCAAGATATGATCACACCAGAATTTACCGGATGAAATACTGAACTCTGCAAATAACTGATCAGAAAAATAATCTACAAACCAGATCATATGATATGATCAATTGAGCTTTCTATATCACCAAAACCAATACAGAAAGATAATAGAAATACTCCATACACTAAATCATGATCCCAATAAACCAATCTGCAATCACTAGAGCAAGAATATGTTGACATCAATGACAACAACATATCCTAGCAGCAACAATGCCCATAAATATCCCCTATTGGCATTGATGGCAACATATGAATGTGAAAAACAATCAAAGCAAAGAAATAAAACATATCCAACAAAATCCCCCTAAGATCAAGTAGATAAAGTTGTTTTTCACATGCTTCTCTCCCCCTTTAACAACAATGCCAAAGATTGTCAAAACAAAAAACCAAACTTACTATCCCCCTTACATAAGAAAATCATGATTCTCTCCCCTTTAAACATATAACTAATCCAAAAGACTACTCCACTAGAGGAGCAACATAAACTCATCAATCTGAATAAAAGGATAAGACTGTGAAGTCCACCGGATTGATGCAACTCAATGCATATAGTTCTCACCAGGAGGGGTAGATACCCCTAACTTGTCTCTCAAATAGACAAATGTATCTACAAGTAAAGGCTTAGTAAAATATCAACAATTTGTTCCTTTGTAGACACATATTCCAACTTTACTTCCTCTTCACTGACTTTTTCTCTCAAGAAATGATATTTGATTGACACATGTTTAGTCTTTGAATTTTGTACTAAGTTCTTTGACATATTAATAGCACTGGAATTATCACAATATATGATAGTAGGCTCATCACAGATAACTCTAATATCTTTCAACATTTGCTTCATCCAAACTACCGGAGTGTAGTTACTAGCAGCAACAATGTACTCAGCTTCAATAGTAGATAAGGAAACTAAATCTTGTTTCTTACCTGCCCATGAAACCAATTTATTACCTAAATAGAATGCACCACCGAAGGTACTCTTCATGTCATCAACATTATCATCCCAATCAGCATCAATGTAAGCACACAACATGAAATCATCATTCCTCAGATACCACAAACCATAATCCACAATCCCTATCAAGTATCTGAATATCCTTTTAGCAATAGTGACATGACTCTCTTTCAGATCAGCTTGATATCTAGTAGCCATGCACACAACATGCATAATGTTCAGTCTAGTCTGAGTAAGATATAGCATTCCACCAACCATAGATCTATACAAAGACTAATTAGCTTTCAGTGATTCAACATTTTTTAGATAATTTGCAGCTAGTCACCATAGGAGTTCCAATCGGTTTGGAGTCATCCAAACCAAAATTCTTCAACAATTCCTTCACATATTTAGTTTGAGATATAAAAATACCTTTTCCAATCTGTGAAATCTGCAAACCTAAGAAAAATTTCATCTCTCCTATCATAGACATCTCAAACTCTTTCTGCATATCACCAGCAAACTTCATACTCAAGTTATCATCTCCTCCAAAGATAATATCATCAACAAAGACTTCAACAATCAAGATGTTATCATTTTCAATTGTGAAATACAGATTACTATTAGTAGTTTCTTTATTAAATCCCAATTTCAGCAAATACTTATCCAATCTAGCATGCCAGGCTCTCGGGGCTTGTTTCAATCCATAAAGAGATTTCTTTAGTTTGCATACCATGTCAATATCATCCGATAATGAAAATCCATCAGGTTTCTCAATGTAGGCTTCTTCCTCAAGATCGCCATTTAGAAAAGTTGATTTGACATCCTTTTGTTATACCTTGAAATCCTTACATGCAACATATGCAAGCAACGGTCTAATAGCTTCAAGTCTAGCTACCATAGAAAAAGTCTCCTCATAATCAATTCCTTCTTTCTATGAATATCGTTTGCATACCAATCTTTCTTTATTTTTGAAAACTTCACCGACTTCATTCAATTTGTTCCTGAATACCCATTTAGTACCAATCACATTCTTACATTTAGGTCTAGGCACACCTTCCCATGTGTTTATTCTTTTCATTTTGATCTAATTCTTCTTCCATAACCCTTATCCAATTTTTTATCTTTGCAAGCTTCAACAACATCTTTAGGTTCAATTTTAGAAATCAAACATACCTCTTCAGTAGCTAGCCTTCTTCTAGTCACCACACCTTTATTTTAATCACCAATAATCTAATTTTCAGAATGATTCAATCTTACATACCTCAGAGTCTTCTGATTATTCTGAATTACAGGTTCATGTACCTCTCCACTGGCAGCACCAATATCTAGATTAACAGTCTCTACCAGATCATTCTACTTCAATTCTTCAGTTTGAATAGGAGTTAGAACAACATGCTGACCATCATCATATCTACATGCTCTGATCTCTTTTTCATAGTTCTAATCAACCTTCACATTTTCACTTTCCACTATCTTTCTTAGTCTCTTATTGTAGCATCGATAGGCTTTACTCTTTGTTGAATATCCCAAGAAAATTCATTCATCACTTCTTGCATCAAACTTTCCTATATCCTCATCTCTCTTGATATAACACTTGCTACCAAAAATTCTAAAATATCTCACAGTAGGAACATGACCAAACCATATCTCACAAGGAGTCTTATCGGTATCATCTTATATATGAAATCGGTTGAATGTGTAAACAACAGTGCTAACGACTTCTCTACAATATATCTTCGGTGCATAGTTCTTGCAACATCCAAGACAAACTCACATTGGTTTCTAGGAGAAGATCATTGTCTTCTAATTCCATGCTTCTCATATAATGAATCAAACTCACCAGAACAAAATTCTCCTCCTCTATCAGATCTCAAATATTTCACCTTCAGTCCTATCTCAATCTCAAAATTTTCTTTGAATATCTTGAATTTGTCCAATGCTTCTGATTTTTCCTTCAAAAAGACAACCCACATCATCCTGGAATAATCATCAATTAGAAACATAAAGTATTTGTCACCCTGCACACTTCTAATATTTGTAGGTCCATATAGGATAGTATGCACAAGATCTAGCAATCCATCAGATGTATATTGACTACTCCTGAAATAAATTCATGTTTTCTTACCCATTTGACATTCTTTACATACCGGATTAGCAGGCTTAACAATTTTAGGCAAATCTCTAGAAACTTGTGTAGAACTAATCTTAATCATTGAATCAAAATTAACAAGGCAAATTCTCCTATGCCACAACCAACTTTCATCAATATGAGAAATCAAACAAATTTTCTCACCAGCATTTCAAATGAAAGATATTGCCTTCAGTCTTAGTTCCAGATGCAATCTCTATACCAAAGGCATTTAGGATCTTACATTTTCCATTCTTGAATTGTAAATCATAACCTTTGTCAACCATCTATCCAACACTTAAAAGATTATGTTTCAAACATTCAACATACAAGACATCATCAATGTTATGCTTACCATCAAAGTAAATAGAACCTCTAACACGGATCACACAAGATTTGTCATCTCCAAATCTTACTATTCCACCATCATATCTTTCCATACTCACAAATTTGTTTTTATCACCGGTCATATCATGTGAATAACCACTATCAATCACCCATTCATCTTTCTCTTCAACTTTAGTAGCTAAAGCTTTCTCCACAATAGTGCAACTTGTGGAATCAACAGGTACCGGTCCATCTTCTTTGATACCAATAAACACCACTTCATCTTCTTTTGATTCTTCATCTATTACACCTTCATCAACAACATAATAACAGTTCTTCTAGTGCTTATACTTCTAGTTAGGCTTGTAAGTCTTATCATATTTCTCATGCTTTTCATATCTATCATTCCTCTCATGCTTATCAAATTTATCATGCCTATCATATTTAGATATTCTCTCTAGGCATCTAGAAGCAAAATGTCCTATCTTATTGTAGGAGAAACAGTTTAGAGGTAATTTTCTATTATAAACAGATCTAAAAACTCAACCACAAATATGATTCTGATAAAATGCAACAACAACAAAGATAAACAAATTGATAGCACAACGCACAACACCAAGATTTTGACATAGAAAACCTGGTTAAGGGAAAAACCACGATGGAAATCTACCCACAATAAGATGATACTCTATAGTAGTATGTGAAAATAATTATAATGGGGAATGCACTAGCATTTAGGCACACTACCTAGAGCTTACAACTCAAGATACAATAACCCAGAAGGCTACAACCCTCATGAAATTCTCACTGACTTGCAACAAGATTCAAACTACAATCCGGAAGGTATGAACTGCAATAATAACATCTGCTAATGCATGATGATAGTTTCGCTTAAGCACATATGTCTACTTTACAACACCAATCTCTACTCAATATACCACACCTAAAGATGAATCCCTGGTTCACACATATGTCACTTTTTGATAATGCAGACATAACCTCGATACCTAAATTACATGACTATATCACCTATTTATACAAATCATCAACCTTGACAATAAGGTCGGCTAAACCCTCAACTCATAATTACAAAATTACATCACATGATACAAAGATCAACCACCAGACCAATATAATGATATACATGACATAAAATGGACCTAATTCAAATGCTCAAACACACAACAACACCAAAAATCATTCCAAGATCAACCGCAACACATTACACCACCAAGAATACCGCATAACATGAATAACATCACCAGATCATCAAAATCACCAAGATCTCACACAATGATCAATGTGGATCATCAAAAAAAATAGGACACAATTAGGAAACACCAACAAGAACGTTAGAATCATCAGTAACAGTTGTACCAAAACCAATTATCAAATCTTCATCAATCAATGTCTGAAACTCAAGAGTACTCAAACAACAACAAATATCATGAAGAAAGATAAATTGTGAACAACCAAATCACAAACCATCTAAAATAAAGATACAAAAGACCATCCCAAACAATCTCCCAAAATCTAAGCTCAAAATTTGATCACACCTGAATATACTGAAGGAAATATTGAACTCTGCAAAGCGTTGATCAGAAATAAAATAAAATTGCAAACCAGATCATATGATATGATCAATTAAGCTTTTCGGATCACCAAAACCAATACAAATAGATACTATAAATACTCCATACACCAAACCATGATCCCAATAAACCAATTTGCAATCACTAGAGCAGGAATATATTGACATCAATGACAACAACATATCCTAGCAGCATCAATGCCCAATAGAGCCAACATGGAATTGATTTAATTTGATGGTGCAGATATATTAGTCTAATATACACGATCATTTGGTATATTAATGGTGATGGAATAAGCATGTATGAGTGATTGTGTGTAGTTTCATTTGTGTGGTTGAGATATTTGTGCTTTGGTATAACGTAAAATACCAGAATAGAGTAGAGTGTGATCATGTGTTTTGTGCTTAACCAGAACTATACTCAAGAATTTGTTGATTCTATTAATTAGTTCAAACTCTCATGTATCTCTTATAATCATTATGTAAGGTAGTGAGCCTTCCAGGTTGCAACCCTTATTTGTAATTGAGTAGTGAGCTCTAGGCAGTGTGCTTGAATGCATGTGCATTCCCCTTATGTAATATATTTATACTTCTAATAGAGTATATTAATATTGTGGGTTTTAATCCCATTGTGGTTTTTCCCTCAACCAGGTTTCCACATAAAAACTTGGTGTTATCATGTTGCTGATGTTGGCTTTGTGTTTTTGCACTTACTTTTCATCATTTGCATAAAGTGGTTGTAAGATCAGGTTATTAAAGTTAAATTTGTTGAACACTGATTCACCCCCCCCGCCCCCCCCCCCTGTTAGTGTTCCCTTGATTACAATAGCTACAAGTTGTGAACCTCATGAGAATATCCCTCTCACTAATGTTTATGTTCCAATTGATCTTCTAGGAAAATCTTTTTTTTGGCCCCATAACTGATACGTTTTCTCTCTTGCCCCTTTTATTCTCTTGGAACCTAATAGGGTATTTTAATGCAATTTGTAGTATGGATGAGAATAGGGGAGGCAATATTAGGCTTAACCCTTTTGCAAAACTTCTTAGGGACAATATTGAGTTCCTGAAGGTGGTAGTTTTTGAAACTACCAATGGATTGGCTACATGGAATAGTAGAAGATGAGGAGATGAGGCTATAGCTGAGAGATTGGATATATTTTTGGTCTCTTATTATTGGTTGGGTGATAATTGGGTAACTAACTTAGAGATTTTATATTGGAAAGGATCTTGCAATTAGTTGATCAAGTTTTTTGGTACTCATCTCTAAGTATAAAAAGCCCTTCCTTTAAATTTCATCTTATGTGGCTTCAAGAGCCACCCCTTCAAGACCTTATGTTAGAATGGTGGTGTGATGGGAAGCCTACTTATAGTACTGCAATGTATTCATTTTTCAAGTATAATAGTAAAAGGTGGAATAGGAAGTGTTTTTCTAATATTTTCTTGGCAAAGGTAAATGTTCAATCTTGGGTAGATTCTATTGACCACCAAATTAGATATCAAGTCTTATTAGAGGATTTGTATATAGAGGAATATATCATGGTGAAGGAAAGATAGGAATGGGAACTCCATGAGGATATTTATTGGAATCATGGCACGTGTTGATTGGATTCAAGAAGGCAACAAGAACACAAAGTTCTTTCACAACTTAGTGAAGGATGGAAGATATGGCTACTTTATTACTTCTCTCATATCCTCAGAGAGAGTTCATCTTTCTCATGCTTGATTATATTTCATCTATTATTTATAATGAGATTAATGAAGACCTTCTTAGACCTATCTCTTTATTTGAATTTAAATAAATTGTGTATGAAATGAAGAAGGATAAAGCTCCTAGTCTAGATGGCTTTCCTATATAATTTTATCAAGAATTTTGGGAGATAATTAAGCTTGACCTTTTGGAAGTGAAACAAGGTTCTCATAGAAATAAACAAATCTTAAGAGTCTTCCTTGACCTCATTCCTAAAAATGAAGGAGCTATCTGTCTTGACTCCTTTCAGCCTATAGCTTTGTGTAATGTAATTTATAAAATAATCACAAAGTTGAATGCAGAAAGAATTAAGCCATGGCTCAATAAATTAATCTCTAAAGAGAAAGGAGGTTTTATTTTTGAAAGATAGATTCTTGATAGGATTTTCATAGTGGAAAAATCTATTCATTCTATGGCAACTTCTAAGGAGAAGTATATGTTCATAAAAGTGGTTATGGCCAAAGCCTATGATAGAATCAAATGGACTTTCCTACAAAAAATTCTTGTAGTCAATTGTTTTAGAAATAAGTGGATTAGCTGGATAATGAGTTATATCACCTCTTTTGCTTTTTGTTTTCTCATCAATAGTGAGCCTACAAAGATGTTTGGAGCCTTTAGAGATCCTCGGCAAGGTGATCTCCTCTTCGCTTGTTTATCTTAATGACAGAAGGAGGCTGGGATGATTTATTAAGCCTCATGTAAGGGAAAGATTTATTCAAGAATGGAATTGGGGTAATGGAATTCCTCATTCTCATCTTCAATTTGTAGATGGCATGGTTTTCATGTATTTTGCTAGAATTGTTGAGGCAACTAACTTTAGAAAGATTCTAGATATTTATTTGGAAACTTCAAGGAAAAATATTAATAAGATACACCTATCGTATTATTATTTAATACCTCTTTACTAATTCAGGCCAAGATTACTAGGATTTTGATGTTTCAAATTGGGGAGCTTCCATTTGTTTATCTTGGAGTTCCTCTTTTAGTGGGACCTGAGCCTAGTGGGTTTTAACGAGATATTTGGATAAGCTTTGTAGGAAGGTTTTAATTGGACATATAGATATCTCTCAACTATTGGGAGAGTGATACTCTTGAATTATATGATTCAAGATCTCCCTATCTATAGATGCTTCGTGTAGACTACTCCAACAAGCTTTATTAAGGAATTTGATTCCCTCTCTAGACAATTTTTGTGGACTAGTAATCTACTTTCTTCAAAGTTGAGTTTGTGTAAGTGGGATTTTGTTTGTAGGCCAATACAAGATGGTGGTCTTGGTTTACGTCAAGAAAGCATGAATGGCCATTTTTTTGGCTACTACGCTCTTTTGGAGATAGTACATCAATCAAGATCAAGGTTGGGAAAAAATCCTTAATATAAAGTATTGGGGGAATGTATAGCAAGAATGTTCTTTGGCTTAATATGGCAAGTAAATGTTCTATGATCTAAAACACTCTAAAGAAGGGAGTGCAGATAGTTAAGAAAAGTTTTTTTTGGACATGTAATGAAGGTGTTTTAGTTGTGTTTAGGCATGAATCTTGGGATGGGTACCCACCCACTGTTCCTCAATTTCTACAGTTGTGGTCTTTATGTGATAGCTTTGTTGAAACACATTGGAGTAGAGTTGAGGATTTTAAAGCTATCTTGAACTTGAGGAAAGGGGAAGTAGCTAGATAGAAAGCTCTGCAAGAATAGCCTCCCAAAAGATAAGTGGAAGCTCATGAGGAACTTACTTAGATTTTGGAAAAAAGAATGTGTAACTCAATGTAACTCACCGAAGAGAAAGGAAGTTCTAGCCTAGGGCCCAAATTTGAAGGGTAATTTTTTGGTGGATTTAGACTACATGGATTTGGATAGATTTAAATACAGGAAGGTGAATGTCCCTTGGTGGAAGTAGTTGTGGAATAGGTTTTCTTGGCCCAAGTGTATTTTTTTCTTATGGCTTGTTGTGGTCTTACCTGGGAGAATCTTCAAAAAAGAGGGTTTTTGGGGATTTCTATTTTTGTTCTATATAATAATAATGAGGAGAATACTTCACATATTTTCTTTCATTGTTCTTTCACCAAGAAAATTTGGCATTTTTTGTGGGGATCCTAGAAGAATTCTTGTGCTCATATTAATTCTTTGATTGAGTTTTGGAATAGCCTTGGAAAAACCCCTACTAAGACTCCTCTCCTCCATGTAGCTTGGATTATTGGTCCCTCTTTTATTATATGGCAGTTGTGGTTAGAAATAAATCGCATGATTTTTTGGGATAATAAAATATTGGTGTAGAAAGTGTGGTAGAAAATTATTAATATGATCCAAGAAACCTTGATGGTGAAGTGTGATCTTTTTTTAGATGTGGATCCTAGTGACATGTCTATAATTAAGAATTTGAATATTTTTTGTGGGGATATTAGAGACTCTTTTTTTTAGGAGGACTAGACATGCTAAGAAAAAGGTCTAGCAGGATGGAAAGTGGCCTCCTCCACCATAGGCAGTCCTAAAGATTAATATTGATGGTTCTTCTAGGGGAAATCATGCACATGCAAGGATGAGGTGTTGGCATAAATAGTTTGGGAAATGTAATTTTCCTCTTTTCTATATATAAGGGGCAACAAACTAAATTGTTATGGAGGGTTATGTTGTTATTTTTGAACTTGAAAGAGGGTGTGCTCTCAGATGAAACGAGATTATTTGTAAATTTGATGCTCAAGTTTTAATGGGTATGATAAATAAGTAGGGGTTAGAGGATGTGGATTGGCATCTAGCTCTGGTTGTTATACAAATTTTTATTTTAAGAGAATCTTTGGAGTCAGTTTCTTTTTGTTATGTTCCTCAGGCGTGGAATAAGGTGGCTATTTATTTGACTAAATGGGCTTCTGAGCATCTGGATGGACAAAATGCTAAGGAATGTGGCCAGCTTAGACTATGCTCAAATGTTTGATAAGATTCTCATGAATGACATGATTGGCTATTTATGGCCCCTTTTTGGTCATCTTTTGGTTGGTATTTTTTGTTTTTCTCTATTTGTTGGGCTGGTTGCCCTTTGGTATTACAATGGTCTTTCTAATTTAATAATTTTTTACCCCCTTTTTCCAAAAAAAGAAGAAGAATATTATAATTAATATGGGGAATAACTATTATACAATTAAATTTGTGAGTATATCTAATGAAGCTATTTCTATTTAATAGAAGAATATTCTAAAGCTCTACTATGTTCCAAGTTTAGCAAGGTTGAGAATGAGAATTATCATGATCAAAAAATGTTAGCCTATCTAATTCACCTAGAATAAAATAGGTTCGATGCCAAATACTCAAAGCATGTTGATATCTACATTATAAAACTACAAAATGTGGCTATAAATGAAAATTCCTATGACTTGAAATGGCAACACTTCAAAGTGGATTGTACATGACTAAACAATATTTTCCTATCCTTCAACATACGGAATTAATATGAATATTAATAATATGTTATACTATATTTAAAAATAATAATAATAATAAGTGTAATATCCCATCTTAAATAATCAAACATGAAACTACTTTTTGGTTTCCTTTCTTGCTAGTTAGCTACAACCATTGCACTACCTATCAGTTGCCTTTCTTAATGGTTATCGTTATATTACATGGATGAAGCCATCTGTGTGTATATTTTTTGAATTTACTAGGTTTTATGTAAATTTATAAAAATTCATGCATGATAATACATAGTGAATAATTCATTTAGTCATATGTGGGGGCACATAACAACAATAATTTAATTAGGATTATGTGTAGTGGAACACAATGAAACAACATGTGGTTTCATGCATTGTAGTATGTAATGCTAAGTATTATATGATGCAATGCAAGTTCTTATAAATGATCATGAGAGGTTTTTATAAGGTTTTTATGGTATTGTATGAAACAACATAGGAACTTGTGTGGAATGTAAAGTGCCATTTTAGCTTGCATAGCGATAAAAAGTGTCACAAGTATTATAATGTTCCTCCTAGTATTGTTTCAGTGTATGAGGGATTCAAATTGGTCTTACACTAGCATGTAAATGTATGAATATAGTTACAACATATATCTAAGGTCCTCCATGTCATTTACTACCTTGGATAATGTCAATTGAGTGAATTGGAAAACTAGGGATACTCGAAAATAAGAGAAATAATATAGGGTGACTCATTTGAATGGTTTGCATCATCTTGAGATGGCATAATAGTTTCGTGTTGCACAATGGACACTAATATTTTACACTTCTCTAATAATGTAGGGAATGTACATCAAATGTAGATGTGATGCAAGAAAATTTTACTACAAACTAGATGATTGTGTTTTGTAATTAGGTAGAATTTTTAGTGGGACCCCTTGTTCTCAAACCAATCCTCACTAATTGATGATAAAATGATCCCCATTGTGTTTAGTTTTTTGTCCCTAGGTGATGGCCTTAAAATAATGTTTTTGATGTCAATACATATAAATGTTGAAGAATGCATTATGATATCTTTGCACTCTAACACTAAGAATATAGTTTCATGTATACCCTTATTTCCTCCTCAATGAATATGTGAAGAATCCTTGTAGGTGAGAGCATATTGCATGAATAGTCAACACTATTATTATCCAATATTATAGTTGCATTAATTTTGGATAATACAATCAAAATATCATAAAAAATGATGTGGTACATATTCTAGGGTAATCCAAATCCTTCAATATACACTATCCCTCTTATCTATAAATCAGAGGGATTTAAACAAATATAAAGGATACTTTATATCATAATTAAAAAATAAGAATAAGAAGTGTAATGACTCATTTTGAACGATTGACCTTCCAAGTAATTTTAAATTACTTTTTTTGATGATTGGTAATATCCATGTGTAGATTTATTGCAGTCTCTAAGTGTTTATGTTAAGTTGCACAAAGTCATATGTTCATTGAGGCATACACAATGATATGTACAATAAGAAATACTTGCACAAGGTCATGTATATTGATGCATGATTAAATAATGAGTGGGGATATGTATAGTAGCATGAAATGACAAATATTGCATGAAATATATGCAATTATTGAATAGTAATACAAGAGGTTTTTGCAGTTTTCATAATAATATATAAAACAACACAGTGCCTATATTAGTCATGAAGGATTGTTCAAGCTTGCATGGTGATGTAAAGTGTTGCAAGTACTATAATGTTCATCTCAGTTTTATATTGTAATACAAGAGGTTCAACTTAGTGATATGATATTTGCATATAATTACAATCTATAATCCTAGGTGCTTCATATTGTCTACTACCTTAGAGTATGCCAATAGAGTGAAGTAATAGGTTGTGGATAGTCAGTTGGGATGACATCAATTTGGGTAATCCATTTAGATGGTGCATTGACATTAATGTTGCATGTATAAAATTTACCTATTGTAATCATTTTCTCATTTAAGGAGTGTATATCACAATAAATAGTTGGGATGTAGAATAATTTGACCATGACAAAGAATTAGGGTTTTACACTTAGTTAGAAGTCCTTGAGCCCCCTTTGTGTGTGAATCACTATGAAAATATATATGTAACTAATGTTGTAAGTAAATATAATTCAATCCTAGATCTATATAAGGAGCTTAAGTGCCATAAATGATTAAGATAGATTAAACAAGATAAAATTTAAATATGTGGGCTAAAATGAAATTGAAAGATATTAGGGCTTACATTGAAATGAGATATGATATGTATGCAAAAGCATCCAAGGTGTAAAACAAATCTTGAATCGCCCAAAAATATTGTTGAATTTTTCAATAAGGGCTAAAACTGGCAAGTTTACTATTTTTAGTAAGTTGGTAGTTTTGCACAAAATCTTACACATACCTCTTGAATGGTGAAATGAAGCCAATTTAGTAAAAGAATCATCCCAATATCCTATGACATTTAAGAGATATTCGATTTTTTTGGAAAATTTATCCAATATGGCTTCAAATGTAATTTTGAGGAACTTAGAGGCCTCAAATGGGCTCAAAAGTTGACATGATTTACATCGGCACACTCCACCATTGCAGGAATCCTCAAAAATTTTCAAACAATATATGATGATTAAAAATCTAATGATTGATTTGAAAGGTATGGTTCTTAGAAGTTCAAATACCAAAAATCTAATAAAATATTGTATTAAGTGGGAAAGTGGTTAGTTAGACTTTTGACATCCAAAAATAGGGGATTTCACTTTTTAGAACATTCTGAGGTGGTTACACATTCCAGATAAAGAAGGTGAACGATGGTTACAAAAAACAATTCCAATAGAGCAGATTGTGGTTTTGGCTTGTAGGTTATTGTAATGAGAAAGCCCATGTGACTATAGCATGTCATTTTGAATGTTTTAGTGTCATTTAATTGGGATAATAGAAAGCAAGTGTTTTGTTCTTGCATTTTCTGTTTATTTCTCTGTAATTGTTGTATGTTTGGGTTTGTAAGGGGAGTACCCTTCATCAAATATCAATTTTGATTGATGTAACATTGTGAATGAGACCTACAAATTGAGAACTAATATTTGATTTTGGAACAAAGGGCTAAGATGATAGAAGCCTTAGAATATGAGAGCTTAAGATCTAATTTCAATGCTACTATCTTGTATAGTTGGTGTGATCATGTCCTCTATGAAAATAAATATTTGACATTTACAAAAGTGCTTTGCTTGATCTATATATCTTAGAGATAAGGAAAATAAAGTAATTATAAAGAGTGTGGTTGGAAGCATGTTATGCTAGAATTAACGTATCCAACTTCCTTAACCTTAATTCAGAATCCTAGAATTGAATTAAGAATAATGAAAAGAGATAAAATATAATAATGAATATCGATTTGAAAGATGACATATATGTCATTAAACAAATTAATCAATACAAATAAATAAATACTTTTGATTAATAAACACTTTTATAATATATTTTAAAAATAAATACCAATTATTAAATATCACTTATTATTAATAATTGACATTATACTCATACCTCTAAAACATCAATTAACAAAATATTGCTACTCTACAATTATTGGAAAAATAGAAAAAGCTCAATAAACAACTTGATATTACTAAATCTGAGACCTTATATAATGTACTTTGAAAATAAATACCAATTATTATATATTAATTATTATTATTAATACTTGATATTAAAATTATACCTCGAAACATCAATTAGAAAAATACTATTACTCTACAATTATTGGAAAAACATAGAAAATCTAATAAACCACTTGAAAATTAATATTAAATTGAAAATGAAATTTAACACTAACTTCAATAATTTAACCTCCATTTATTGAAAATATGTGTGCTTATTACCACTTTTGTTGTTAGGGAATTTAATATATGAGAGAAAATCCACCTTTGATTAGGGTGGGCCATAAGCTTATAAAAGGAGTTATCCATTAGCCATTTTTTATACTGATAGTGGAAAATTATAGACATGTTTATATTCACTTAATTTATGAGACATAATGATTAATATTATTTATTCGCCCATTATCATACTTAAGTTCACACTATCTCTTTGAAACTTATTTGAAATTAAGGAGTGGATATACCACTAAAATTAATTATTAAATAAAACTATTTGTCATTGTCCTTTTTCTATCATTGTCATAATTAACAATATGGTGGAGTCAATTTCACTCAAATTTCATTATGGTTCCCATTGTTTAATTCTATTCTTTTTTTTAATGAGTGGAAGGGACTTCAATTTATAATTCAATTTATGACAATCTCACACATTCATAGGAAATACTTCAATAAACTAACTCAAAAGTCATGATGTTCAAAAATTATATGATTAAATAAAATTATTACATAAATTAGCTAAGTGTTTTGAAATTGATATTTTTAAATAATTATATAAAAGTAATTTGTAATATATAATAATAACAAAAAAAAAAAAAAAATTTATAAAATTATTTTTGGCTAATCCAATGAAATGTATACAAATTAGTTAATTTAGGCTAATCAATGAATACATTGTGTATGGATATTTTGATTACTTGCAATAAATTAATTATAAAGAATGTAGAAATAAATAATGGTATCTATGTCCATGATTGGGAATACCCAAAAACTAATTTAGATACCAACTTTGATATACCTTTCTCAATATATCTAAAGATTGGTAGTATTTCGAATACCTTTTGTGAGATATCATTATGTCATGAGGGACATGTTCTCCTAGATCAACCCTCATAAATTTGTACAAGATAAAAAAAAAATAATTAGAGATACAAATACTCATTCATTAGTGTTTCGAGATTGATATTCTTAAATAATTATATTAAATCAATTTTCAATAAGTTAATATGATATATAGTAATAAGAGAAAAATAAAAAAATTATAAGATTATTTCTGGCTAATCTAATGAAATGTATGCAATTAGTTAATCTAGGTTAATCAATGAATACATTGTGCACAAATATTTTGATTATTTGTAATAAATTAAATATAAGAATGTAGAAATAAATAAAGGTACCTATATCTATGATTGAGAATACCCAAAGACAAATGTAGATACCAACTTTGATATACCTTTCTCAATATATCTAAAGATTGGTAGTGTTCAAAAATACCTTTTATGGGATATCATTATGTCATGATGGACATGTTTGCCCAGGCCAACCCTAAAAAAAAAAACAAAAAAACATTCATTAGAGATGCATATACTCATAGAATGTTTGTGTAGATCTAGATTTCTTTTATTGCACCAATTGAAGTGTGAAAATATAAATTATATACAACTATAGCTCAAAGAAATTAGATGATTAAATGAATGCATTAAGAGCCTTTGAATACAAAGACAATAAACAATCACACATAAATATACATAATTGACTCTTGGAGGGAAAGGTTCAAATTTGATTTTGAATTCTCAGATTAAAAATATGTGCATGGATAAATACAATTGGGACATGAATAAGGGAAGCATACCAATAGCCATTAAAGCTAATTTCATGCGCCCACAAATTCTAAATGGTACATCAAATTTTGACAATTTTTTTGGTTGTTTCTACATGCGACTTAACTGCTTATAGCTATTATTTTGGCTTTTGGGTAGTAATGATGCACATTGTGGGATTTGTTATGCACACAAGGGTAAAAAAGTACACTTTGCAAAGTGTTGTCCAATACTTGCTTAAAGATGCTCTAATAACAATGCACTTAAAATTGTTAATACTAATGCACTAGTGCCCCAATAGTTGTGTACTATGGGTACCAATAAAGATGCACCAATGGACCAATTATGATCCAGAAAAGCTAAAAAAATGAGTAGCTATTGGTACATGCATAATTTATTAATGATATTTTAGTTATTTGTTTTTTGGTGTTTTTATAGTTAGTAATTAGGGGGTTGGGTGTGCAAGGAGTGAATGGTAAATGGTGCTCTTCCCAAAGAGAGAATGTATTGGGATGTGTAAGCATAGGGGTTGGATAAGGGGTAGGTGTATAGGAATATGTGAATCATAAGAATGAGTTAAGAGATAGATGTATAAAAATGTGTATGGGAGACATAGGGTAAGGAACCCAACTTTACACAAATTTACACAATTTATTGATATGTCTATGTATCAAATCATTTTTCCAAAAATAGACATAATGTAAATGATAAGTATCATGGGCATGCAAATTTCACTATTACATTCTGCCCCCAATTTGAGGTGCATGTGAATCCTAGAATAATCATGCATCTAAAAGGATGTAGCACTTACAAATATACATTTGAAGTAAATATTCAATCATTAAAGGATATCATCATGGGGTCCACAAAAAGAAATGGAACTTATGATGTGACATTATGTAGATTGTCATGTATTATCAAGGGGAAAACTATAACATAGAAGAAAAAAATATTCCACTAGTAGCTTTTGGGACATTGACATAAATACAAGCAATTGCAATTTTAAATATAAGTTTTTTCAATAATCATATAAAGAGAAAGAAAGGTGTTAGGAGAATTTTTTTTTATATTAGAACATGCTACTAGTCTACCTCACTTGGTTGTCAATGGTTGACAATGCATAAAGCACAACACACCACTCACTAGAGATGAGTCTATATAAGCTTATATAGTTATCTAAAAAAACTCACTATCAAAATGCTAGAAATAGGAAATTCCCTCAACATAAGGTTACATGTGTATAATATAAGGGAATAGAGGAAAGGGGAAATAGTAAATGAAAATTAAATGTGAGATTATAAGCAAATTATTATATAAAATAATAATTGTGAACATTTAAATAATATGGTGAAAATGGGGTATGCTAGTCTAAACATACAAACTAGGAATTAAACCCAATCCCATCAATATATTAGAGAACAACCAATTAGGACCAATTTCAAATCCTCTAGAGAGCTAGGCACTTGTGATTTGATTGTTCTCCTTTGTGTTTTATTGATTGGATAAGATTAAACATTGAAAATGCAAGAACTAGGAAAAATGATGCAAAAGTGGCAATAATTAGCATAAACTAACAAATGAAAATCTAAGAGTCAATTGAGATGTATATAATTATAAATGGGATGTAGAGTATGAAATCTAAGCTCAAACTAATTGGACACTATTTAGGTGCTCTAGTTCTGATAGATGTCCAAGTGCAGAACAATGATTCAACTAATCTCAGGAGTTTCCAAACTATCTTTTGATCAAATTGTACGTCAAAAAACAAGGACTATGGCGCTATGCACCCTAGTCCTTGCCTTTTTTTATGTTTGGTTTCCTTTGTCTATATCTACACTATCCTCTTGTACCTTCAAATTAAGTCTAAAACCTAATTTTGAGCCTGCACATGCACAAAAGGAGAGGAAAATTGTGTTGGGTTGTATAGGGGCTTGCCAAAGTCAAACTCAGGTCAATATTAACCCTATGGTGAAAAGAGAGCTTACCCTTGGTTGGGTAGAGGATAAATATGAAATGAAATGCTTGAATAGAAATTCTAAAATAAAATGATTATAAATTTGATAGATGATGCAATGTTCTTAGTATAATTCCTACAAGTGTTGATAAAATAACATGATAAATCATCACAAAATCTATCATGAAAACACAATTGAAGATAACTTGTTGTATCTTGATTCTCCTTAAACTCATAAATTATCTTGAAGAATAATAATTTCTCTTGAACTGGAAATGATAAGATGATTAAATGAATTAGGAATGATGTCTTATATAGGGTTCTCAAGGTAATTTAACTTTTGGGCCAACTTACAACAATCATATTCAAATTTTGAGACCAGGTCTAGAAATGTTAAGGTTGACACATTACTCTTTCAAAATCTTAGCCAAAAAGCATTGAATAGTCCAAACAAAATAGGCCCAAATTTTAAGAGAAATAAGATATTAGGGCCCTAATATCAAATAGGGAATTTATATTAGGATTGACGACATTTAAGTGGTGAATAAAGTGCATTGAAATTTAAAATGTGATAGGACCCATATGGACTTAATAATGTATAGGAGAAAGGGCACACTTAAAGTAAGGTCCCAAAGAGGAATGTGTTGAAGCTTTAAAATAGGATAGGACTCATATTATTGACTTGAGGGTTAATTCAAGGCAATAAATGGTCCCAAAATTCTTATAGGAAAGGGAAAACTAAAATGAGTGCTAGGAGAGTGTGGAATTGGACTTAATTATTGAAGGAGTACAATTTACAATACAACATAACCATGGGGGATGTTGTGAATGTGACATATAGACATCGTAAGCATAACATGTAAAGGGGAGAAGCATGAAGCTCTCAATAAGATAAAAATATGGCATAATAATTATAATATTTGTAAAAAGGAAGGCGCGCAATGCACCTACTATAACTTGAAATATAAATAGAAGTATGATTTAAATGTAATTATGTTAATAGGTAAGCATGAAATTAGAAGAAACAATATGTGACGATGTGATTGTGAATGAACATGTAGAGCTAGTTGCCTCCAAATAGTAAAGATAAATAATGAATCTCATAAAAGATGTAGGGAACGTGACAATAATAAAGGTATGTGGAAAAATATCCTACAAGAAAATTTAAGATTGTTGTGTAACATTAATATTTTAACAATAATAGAAAAAAGAAACATATATAAATATAAAATAAATAATATTTTATAAGATAGGTGCTTGTGGGGTAATCCCTTTCAATAAAAAATGTAAGACTCTATAGTGTTGTAAATTGTACACCCTTAATTGGGTGGTACAGTTTCACACTTAGGCTAGCACCCACCTTAGTGTGTTGTATTTTGCATTTTAAATTCCCTTTAAGCATTTAATTAATTAATTTAATTAAATCTAAAGTCCTCTTTTATCACTCCACACATTATAAAATTGAACCCTTAACCCTAAGTGTGCCCCTTTTTATTTTATCCTTTTAATCAATTAATTTGTCAAAACCCTGATTAAGTCCTATTTCAACCTTTAAGGCCTGATTTCACATATCTAAACACCTCAAATTGTCGCACTAATATGGAATTGACTTTTTAATCACGAAATCATGCATCTCTAAAAATTTGAGAAGGTCTACCAGACCAGAGCACGACATTCTGGTCCCAACATTTTTCCCCAAATTTTGGGATCATGTTTTGGTGGTATTATAATGTTTAATTCCAGATTTGTGCAAAATAATATCAATTCTAGGTTGGCCTTTGATCAAAAACAAAGTTAGGCTTTCATATATATAACCTTCCCTTTCCTCATTATAAGGATCCAACAACTCTAGCAATTGAAAGAGCCTCTTGTGAAGTGAGGATGCAAGTTATATGAAGTCTTGAATTAGCAAATGAAGATTTCATTAAGTTTACATCAACCATTTTCATCATTAATTGGATCTTTGAAGATATTAAAGAATAATAATAGATCACCGATTGTTGATTGGGTTGTACCTTACCCTTAGGGTTTGGTATAGTGTCATGTTATTTTCATACCTTTATATGAGCTTCACAACACTTGTTTTTAGATATACATTATTTCTTTAGAACCATTATTGAATTTGTGATTTGAATCATTCTCATTTACATTTTGTTCATTTAGGGTTTATACTCAAAGCATAGGGTAGAACTCTAATTCTTGCATTTTAGCTCATTTAGGATCTTGTAAACACATGAGATTATATCACACATACATTTCAATACATTATTGGCTATTTGTGGAGGTGGAAATCACCAAAACAAGGGGTTTGACTAAGGTAAAACCCTATATAGCCACCCAAACACCATTTTCAAGTTGCAAGTGTAGGTATAGAAATCCAACGGAGTTGTGATCTTTGGGAAAGCTGAAATTTGCAAGTATAGGTCTAGATCCAGAAGGAGACCCCAAATCCTTGAGACCAGAGAACTCAATTCTTTGGTCCAAGACTAGAGCACCTATTGCCCTAGTCCTTAGCACTTTTGGGCATTCTTTGGTAGTTCTGCATCCCAGGGCTTCAATAGGCAAATTCCAAAAGTCCAGTTTAGTACAACAAAGGGGAACTGGAGTACCCAACACCCTAGTCGGACTCAATTAGGCTTAAATTCTAATAACAAGTGCACATCATAATTTCCCCTTCATCTATGTACTTTGTGTCTTAGTTTTAGTTTCATATTTCTCTGTTATTTCAGTTTATATAGCCATTTTCCTTCATCTTCCTAGCCTATTTTGTCATTATTGCATATTTATCTCACTTCCCTTTCACAACAGAAAAGGAATAGAAACCCTAAGAGTATTCCTTGACTCTCTTTTACAAGAGTTAGTCAAAGTGAATCACTTCCTTAGGAGCTTTCGTATTCCAATGTGTGGAGGAAAGTGGGGTTAGGTCCAAAACTACTCAATCCCATTTTTCACCATCACAGACTCTAAAGAAACTCCATGTGTTATTCAATAAATAAAAAAGTTAAAATACACTTGTAGAGAAAGCTTTAATGAGAGTGTCACCAATAGAGATCTAGAGAAATTTTGACAAATGAGCAATATCTACAAAATTCTCACACAACCTCCATCTCAAGCACCTAATATATAAGATATACAATACATGAAATCATCAAATAGTAATTAGAAAACCATGAGATAAAACCACCTAAAAGTGGTGCCCAAATTATTATCTTAGAAAGCCAACATCCAAATCTCAATATTTCTATAGACTAAAAATATCATCTTTCTTCCAATTGTCATAACCTTATTATAATACATTCATGAAATTAGGCATTCTATTTTGGTCACATTATATCCAATCAAGTATGCCTTATGATATATAATTATAAGAGACTGATTTGTTTTTCAGGGATTAATTTTGGATAATCTGATGAAATGTATACAAATCAGCTAACCTAGATTGATTAATTAATACATTGGGCATAAATATACTTGCAATAAGTTAAATAGAAAATTGTTAAAAATAAATAAATATACTTATCTCTCTGATTGACAAATACCCAAAGACTAGTTTAGATATCAACTTTGATTGCCTTTCTTGATAACTTATTTAGTAATACATTTATGGGGATGTCATTATGTCATGGGGGATATGTTCTCCTAGGTCAACCCTCATAAACAAATAATAAAATAGAAATTAAACATGTTTCTTAGGTGAGGGAAATAAATCCTAAAACCAAATATAGAAGGTGGAATGGGTGAAAAATAACAACAAACAAGGAAGAAGTAAAAAAAAGTTCAAAGTAGACAAGAAAATAAAAAATTAAAAGATAAAAAGTGAAATCTAAGCTATATTTATAGATGGGTATATGCTCTATTAAGGCTCATATCTCATGTAACAAATATAAGTAGTCTTGTCTTTTCTTCAAATGATCCAATACATCATTTTCATCCCAAAGCAAATCATCAAGTTTTTCTTCATGGCTTTGTATTTCTTCCTCTTCTTTGCTTGATGTTTCAATTTGAGTGTCTCTTGTTGCACACTAGGTGGCTTCTCTTTTAATTTATGTGCATCCTCGACATGGGTTGAGTTAGGACAAATGTTTCAATGTCCCTGATTTGTGTTAATGTTCTTAATATCATAAAGAAAGGGGATTGTAGACTCATGGACATGCTTAGTTTTTATATTTTCTTTATCTATGAGGTCTTGAACTTCATGTTCAAATGTGATTCATTAGACTTAGCATGTCCAATTATGTTATGATAAGTACAAAATTTTGAAGTCCTATGTGATGTAATCTTAGTTATATCCATTGACTTAATTGGATGTAAGGTAATAAGATTATGTTGTAAAATTTATTCCAATACCATATGTGAAGGCTCTTCCAATGAGACAAATTTAATTATTTTGTTAGGTTGGAGGTATGCATTATGACCATCATTTGATACATCCTCATTGTCTTGATTTCTAAATATGGTAAAGTACTATAAATGCATTAATGTAAAAGTGGATTCTTAAATAAAATATTTTCATGCTTATACATAGTCATACATAAATAAAAAAGAATGGATGAAGAGGCATTTACAAAACTTCATCTTTAAAGCCTAGAAGTAAACCATCCTTAAATATTTCTTTAATTTCATCATCATCTAAGGCATAACTCATGTAAATAGGTAATGTGATGTATAATCTCTAGTTTTCTTCTGTTTTCTTTCTTGAATTTCATGACATCAAGAGCATGACTTAGGTTTAATATTATACTAAAAATATTTTATGAAATCACTTGTTGGATTTTCAAAGAAAGTAATAGAATCATGTTGTAATGAATATGACCATATAAATGCATGATCTCTCAAACTTTATGGGAACACCTTCACAAGAAATTGAACCTTATATAAATAAAGGAGGTGCATATATCTTGTAAGTATTGTAAATGTTGTAATGGATCACCCTTACCATCATACATTGTGAAAAAAGATGTCATAATTTCACTTGGTGTAGGATAAGTTAAAATATCACATGCCAAATGGATGTGTAATTCTATAAATTTCACTAATGAGGTAGTTCGAATAAAGAGAAACATATTTATTGATGTCTCATATAATATGAAATGGTAGGAGTGTTACAAGCTAGGGTTGTCGTTGCACCAAAAGATCGACATGTCAATCCCCGATACAAACACTAGACTTATAGAATCCACAGGAGGTTGTTAAACCATGTCGCGAATCCCCACGAGGGACACTGGCCCACTACCAACAAGGAGATGTTATAAAAGATATATCATCAGCTAAAGGTGCCCCATCCTCACATATACCAATTTAAAATTACAAAATATACTAATGAATTGTTTTTATCCTTAGGTCTATTTGAATCATATTGAAGATGGAATATAGGAGGTTGTACAAAATTACTAAAAAATATTACATGTGCAAATATGAATGGATCTACATGAGTGTATCCATTTGAAAATGATATATCAAGTAATGATGTATATAAAATCAATGAGATGTAATACAAAAATGTCATTAGAAGTGGAAGAATAAGAATCGTTAGTAAAAAATGATCTAAGGACAATAGTAAAGTTGTTAGGAAAAAGGTGTCTTGACATTGAAATAATAAAAGGCTACTATTGATAAATGAGCATGAGAGATTTCAAGGGGGGTACCACCCTTGAAGGGTCCTAGGGGGATAGCCCCTCAACAAGGGTCTATGGGTTGTGCACCACAACAATGGTTGGGGGAAGCGCCCCCAAAAGCCACATTTTATGTATAATTTAGCATTGTAAATCTTGATTGTCTATCATTAGGTCATAGATATAACAATGGATATTTTGTGTTTTTTAATTTACTTAGAAGGAAACCCTACTTTATGAGGCCATTGTATTACAGTCATGTATTGTGATGCATTTTAAGTGTCTGATATTTGTTGAGTTCCCCCAGATCATCATTGGTGATACTCCTGCAAGAAGATTGATTGGCAAGTAGATTGCAATTTTTTGTTGATTTCTGAAGAAGAATTTCTTCTGATGTGCACATCCATGTATTCATCAGTTATTCATCAAGTTGATGTTTAAATGTCACGGGGATGCAGAATCTCACAAACAAGATTTCTCTTTTTTTTTTTCATCCACATGTGCATAGGCGAGCTAGAAAGATAGAATCAAAGCCTCTCCTAAGTGCATGATCTCACCGATTTGTCCACATTGGTATTGTCAAGTCACTGGGATTGATGATCTCTCGGTGGGACCATGACTTAGGAGTGACTTAAATAGTGTGCAACCAGGTGGCTAGCAAGAAGGGGCCAATCAAAAAATGATGTGAAAGGCTTAAGTTATGACTTAAGAGACCAAAAACCAGCTACAGGAAGTCACCGCGAGATTATAACAAAAAAAGACAAGGATTGCATAGGTAACTTTAGGGTTTATAGGGAGGTCTTTGGGCTTAAACCAAAAAGATGACGACTCTATTCCTTTTAATCATTCTCCTCAAAAAAAAAAAATTTCTCATTTAATAGTGATTTAATATTTGGTTGAACTCCTTACATTCTTACCTTCCCCTCACACCTGCTGATGGACAAATAATGTATGGTGCGACTGAGAAGATTTTGTGATGGATATGTTTTTGGATTTTGAGGAACTCTAATCATAGCACATTTATTCCACATTTATGATCTCTCTTTGAATTGTTTAGTTTTCTAGATATATTTAGGTATTTGTAATTTCTCTTTTTGGTGTCTTTTTGCATTCCATTTCAATTCACGTTTCAATTCCTTAATTTTCTTGTGATTTTCTCACCATTTCCCTCGTTGTTTTTTTTAAGCTTTGCATCTATGGATTCTCCTATCCGATTAATTTCTATGAGACAACAAATGGATTTCTTAAGGAAATTTTAAATAGGCACCTCTTAGGAGTTTTGAATTATTCTATCCCCCTCATCATTCATGAAGTCAAAAAAATATTGGGGGAGGATTTCATCACTTCTCATAGATATAGAGTGAATAAAGACATCTCTATTGTATTCCTAGCTTTAATTATTAGGTCGGGAGAAGAAAAGGTGACAACCATGCACTTGTGTCAAAATATCTTTGACAATAATTTTTTGGGAGAAATTGAAATCACCATTGATAATATTGATGACTGTTTCACCATTCCACTCCCATGGGACTATTATGCAACTCGTCATGGGAATCAACAAGTTCGCAAGATGCCTATTCTTTCTTGGATATTGGTGGATGTGTTTGCAGAAATAACAAAAGAAATTCTCAACATATGAGATTTGTGGAGAGAGTTTTAAGTCTGAATTTCAACAAAGGCAAGGATTAGCTCAAGGAATACATCAATGAGGAAGAATTTGGCACAAACTATGAACCAGAGTATCATGGACTGGTTATTGAAGATGAAGTTTGGCCTTCTAGTTTTGATAATGAACCATACTTAGGACTCCAGGTGTGGTATGGGCAAACATTCCAGGACCAATCCATTCCAGGTCTAAGGATTGTTTTTCCCCTTCATTTCTTCTTCCTACATGTCACTGCTCCAACAATTTAAAGATTTGTTTTTTTTGTTTTATAATCCGAACAATGTATAAGCCTGCAGGCTATATTTTGTAAGAGACTTTTTTTGTTTTTCTTTTGTTTTATAATCTGAAGAATGTATATAGGTTTTATAGTGATTCTACTAAATCATTCTTTGTGACACATATAGTTTGGATTCCTGAGGTCTTTCCAAAATCCTTACAAATTTTGTAATTGTAGGCATCTAAAAATGGTTAATGCTTGTGGAGTCATACTTTCACATGTCTACATTACCTTTTTTAGGGTTTTTGCATCTTATTAACATTTCTTCTATGTCATGCACTTGATCTTTATCATTTTTCAACATCTTGTCATTCTTCTTCATTTCTTCCCTCTTCGATTGTGTTTCCTGCAATTTTCAATTAGGTCTTGTCGACATCATCTACGACTTGGAAGATATGGTCGTGATCAATCTTACCATGTCAATTGGAAATCATCAATCCTAATTGATGTTGAATTAGGGTTTTGTCCTCGATCCTTTTAATTTTAAATCATCTTTGACTAATTATTATCATTTTCGATCCTTTTGGATCCCTTGTCAATTGTCAATTTTTGATCCCTTATCAATTTGCGACCAATTTGTCATTGATCTTTGTCAATCAATATCAACTCTTTATCAATTATCAGTTCTCATCATTTAACCATGATCAAATTGACCTTATATCAATTGCATCAATCATTCCAATCTTATCATGACCTAATCAACATCCTTTCATCTCTAATTTTCTCCTAGGATTTTATGATTTATTCATCTAATCCTATTCATCATTTCCCTTTTAGGTTAAATAAATTTATTTATTTAATCCTAAGTCTCCTCTTGTCACAATTAAATATTCATTTAGTTGGCTAATTATTCCCCCCTTTGTGAATTAATTAATAAATAAGAATTTATTAATTAATGTCATCTAATTTCCCAATTTCCACCTCATTTTCTAATTTTCTAAATTCAATTTCCACCTAATCAAGTCCTCTCTAGTCTCTCCCTATTTTTGTGCTTTGGTGGAAGCATGAATTTCTCATGCGTCATACCTTTGGCATAGCAAGATGTCATAGGATCTTAGTCTAACCTTTGCATCAACAATATGTGATAATTCATGACATAGAAGGTGTCATAGCCTTCTCTTTTCAATCCAATTTTCTCATTTTCGAATCAAATTGTCTCTTTCATATCTTTCATGCTAATTTCATCCTCTCTCCAAATTACCTATAAATTGGATGCATTTATTCAATATTTTTAATCAACCACAATTCGAGCACCCTCATGTTGTTGCTTTAGAATCCATCACTTACAATCATCTTGCTTGCTAATATTTTGTATTTGTAGGTGACACCAACATAATTTGGAGGAGAAATAATAACAATGGAATCACATGGAGGAGATTTAGTGTTATGGTTTTCATTTTATTTGTTTTGAATCTTGTCTTCATGCTTCTATTGAGTATATTAGGATGATTTCTTACCTTATTAGCATTTGTGGTTACCTAATTGATGGCTTTGATGTTTTCCATGATTCCTACATACATTTCTTGGTGAAACCAATGTGAAGTGACCTATTTTTGTCTTTTGCGTGCTTTTGGAGTGTTTTTCAGGTCCAATTTACAAAAAAGGAGCCTTTTTTAGCAATTTCAGGACTTCTGCGCTTGTGCAAGCTACTCCTGTGCCTGTGAAAACTATTTATGTGCTTATGCAGGGTAATTTTGCACCTGTGTAGGGTAATTTTTCACTTGTTTAGGGTACTTTTATGCTTGAACTGGGTTGGTTTGCGCCTGTGTAGCCCAAAACTGTGCTTGTGCAGAGAATAGGGTTTTTAGTTCCAGGATTCAAAATTTTGATTGCAATGATACTTTTGAAAGTTTGAAATCTGCAAATTGGTTTATATTATCATAAATCATGACTTAAAATGAATTCACATAGTCTTAATTAGGCCTTGGTCAATGAACAACAATCTTCACATTTTCAATTTTGTGCATACAATTGCCTAAAAAGAACCCTACATCTTTTGATTTGAGCTTTAAAAAGAATCCTAATTCACTTATTTGGATGCAATTTAAATGAAATTAGTCTAATTAGGCCTAAAATGAACTCATATAGCATAAATAAGATGGTCAATGGACCACAAATTCTCACATCTAGTCATTAGGGTTTAAAATTTACAACTTCTGCATCTTGTTTTTTAGTATCATAAACTGTTGCAAACCAAGATTTATGGATTTAATGGCCTATTTAATACTTAGATCCATCATGGGTCTTTGTGATTGAGCCATAATTTTGTCATCTTGTTTCATTTTTTACTCAAATAGGTCAAATTTGTTCAAAATTAGGGTTTACATGCTTTCTAGGGTTTCAATTTTGCTAAATTGACCTTCAAATTGATCAATTTTCTCTATTTTGTAGGTGCAATGAACTTTTGTGCCTATGTGTCCTGATTCTATGCCTATGTGCCCTGATTTTGTGCCTATGCAGGGTACTTTTGCACCTGTATAAGGTGGTTCTGCACCTGTGTGCCCTGAATTGCGCCTGTGCAAGGATAGAACCTAAGGTATAATTTGCCAATTTTATTTGCAAAATATGATCATTTCTTTTGGTTTCATGCATTTTGTCTTTCTATATTACTGAAGATTTGTGCAGCACCTTGGCAAAATGTTTTATGAAGACTTATTCACAAACTACTAATGTGTTTTTTGCAAGACACAGCCAAAGAATTTCATTAAAACTGAGTGTCTACGATTTTTAGGGTAGTTTCACACTTCCTTTCCTAAAGGTTAATGAACACAATGTTTTCCATGCGTTATTATGTTTCGTGTGTGTGCTTTTACCCTTAGAAGTGGGCATGCCTCCCAATTTGCCTAGAACTTCGCACAAGCATTGGTGAGAGGGAACAACCCAAAGTGGCAACAAACTAAAGCCAAGCTCTTCTGAGCCACTATAATCAAACGTGTTTGCAACGAAAGTTGTAAGAAATGGGTGTTGGAATGGCATAGCGATGATTAAATTTGTCGGATATATGCCCACCCAAATAGATGCCCTAACTAAAAACCTTTGTTCTTAGAGACCAAAAACCTTCTACTTGTTGACTCAGATGTTGTGATACGTGCATGCCAAAAAAACCCCTCATGTGCCTTGCAATTCAAGATAGTAAATTATTGGGAAGTGATGCCCCTTGAATTCGAAGCTTGGTATGCTCGTAGAAGTGAGTGTCGTGGAGGGGAGCCAATGGTGCCAAGCTTCTAACTATCCATTTGAATGAGGTATTCTAGGTAAGGGAATTCAACAAGTATTGTCCTTGCTAGCCTTAGTATTTTGTCACTGAATGTGCATGAGTGTCTTTTGTCAAAGTCAAACAAACATCTTGTCTTCTATGCTTGTTAAAAAGTGAATCATAAACAAAGGACATAATCAACCTTGCAAACATTGGCAAAAATAATTTTTCAAAAGTATTCATAATCAACTTTGATCATAAAACCTAAACAATTGTCCAACAAACTTCAAACAAAGTCAAACTTGGTCCAAATAACTTCAAAGTATTCATCCAACGATTTGCAAATATTTTATCAACATGGCTTGTCAAAATTTTGGGTACCCTTGTTTCAACATTCATGTCACTTAGGGCTAGGCTTTGCATAGTCCAACTTAGGTCTTAGGACATAATCATTACTCTTCATTTTAGTCCATTTCATTTGTAGTGTCCTCATTTTGAACTTAGGTTTAAAAATCATTTCCCTAGGTCTTCATTGCATTGTCATACCCAAACTAGGTCTTGGCTTAATTTGCATCTTGCATTATTATTGTCATCCCAAAATTAGGTCTTCACTTAGGTCATGTTATTTCCTTGCATATCCTTCTTGTGCATTGCATAGTCCAAAACCATAGGTCTTCTCTTAGGTTATGTTTGTCACATTTGCAAACCATTGAGTCATATCATATCCCAAGTTTTGTCAACATTTTTGTTCATACCCCAAGTTCATATCATATCATTAGGTCAT
Source organism: Cryptomeria japonica (assembly GCF_030272615.1). NCBI lineage: Eukaryota > Viridiplantae > Streptophyta > Pinopsida > Cupressales > Cupressaceae > Cryptomeria > Cryptomeria japonica. Next base: position 280,904,005 of record NC_081407.1, on the reverse strand, counting down.
ATCATAATCGTAGTTCACATCATTGCATAACTTTGGTTCATTTCATACCCTTAGGTCATTTCATTTCATCTTCTTAGCTCATATTCATATCATATATTGGGTCCATACCCTAGGTCCTTGTCAATAGTCATTGTCCTTTTGCATAATAGTCCCAAAATTAAGATTTTCCAAACTTGAAAATTTGAATCTCTAGATTAAACCCTAAGTTGTTGATTAGGGAGTCTTGACCTTGTCCAAAATTTGTCCTTTTGTCAACATCATTTTGTCAAACCTAGCTTAGTATCCAAGTGTATAGGTGCGACATTGTCATTTGTCCTATTGTCATTTATTCCTTTGTCCTACCAAGGTCTAGACCTTATTTCAATTTCCCAAGGTTACGTCTTTAGGTTTGCATTTCAAAAATTTGTCTAAAACCTTGAAATACCACAAAAACATAGGTTGCACTTTCGCCCTAGGTTGCATTATCATTTTCTAAGGTTGCACTTAGTTGCATCTCATTATCATTTCAAAATTCAAGAAGACCAAAACACAAGCTGCATTATTGGCCTCTTAGGCTTCATTTTTCATTCCATTAGTTGCATTTCATTGCAATCTTAAAATCAAAATCCCAAAAAATGTTGCATTGTAGCATAGTGACATGCCTATTAAAACAAGGTCCAAGTCCAAGAAATCACAAGAATCCACATATCAAGCCATGCCTTTTCCAATGGATGATAACCAGTTGAAACAATCACAATTCTATCCAACAAAACAATGAGACAATATCATATAACCAAATTTCAATCCAAATGTTGGTCCACATACAAACATGCTACCAGAACGTATGGAATCATTTAGTTGGGACCACCACCAAATTTTGAACCAATATTCATACCAATTTAACCAGGACTTGGTAGTGTTCAACCAAGATCACCCTCAAATAAAACATTCATTAAAACCAAACCTCAAGTTTTCATCCAAAATATCAAAATCTTAGTGTGAACAAGACTGATCCTAACCCACATGCAGTTTAGTTAGAGAAAATGATGAGAAATAATCAAATACCACCAATCATAAGAGAACCAGACTTAGACTTAGAATCATAATCAGAAATGGAATTTGAGTCATACCAACCTTCATATTATTATGAGACTCAACCTTCAAAAGTAATCTATCCTTCCTACTAGTCCAACTTACACATGGTCAAACAAATCCAACCAACACAACCAATGATGAAATTTCAACAATATGCTCAACCAGACACACAATGTCAATAATTGGTTGAACCAACTGTCAAGTATCAACATCCAATTCATCCCACAAATCAATATCAACAATTACAACAAAAAATTCAAAAACAAAAGTTGCAACACACACTAGGTCAAATTTTGAACATGTCAAACCAACTCAACCAAGTCCAAAATCAAAACAGTAAACCAAATCAAAACCTTGCAAGGACTCAAATGTGTCTCCAAAGAAAGGTGGCTTTATTTCACAACTCTTAAAGAGAGTCCTAAGTGATCTCTATGAGAAATATCAAAATCATACACTTATGTCTAGCAATGGATCATCCCCTCATAAGAAAATTGAATCTCCAGTGACATCTATTCCTACACCTCTTGAAAATTCACAAAAGCCTTATGTATCATCCCCATCAAATGATACACCTAAGGATGAAATTCCCCTAGGGAAATCAACAATTCATTGCCAAGATAATCCAATTCTCGATGCACATCCCTATCATGTTTTAGAAATGCCACCATGTGCTTCATTACCCATCAAACCTATTTCAGAGGATCCCATACAAATTCCATCTCCCCCATGTCAAAGCACCGATTCCTTGCTAAATTCAACCACCAATGTTGAAATTCCAACCCCATGTCAAGAGGATAATTTAGAGCATGAAGAAATGAGTCCTAACACAAATCAAGATCAAGATCCTGAAACCTTTTCATCGCATTCAATTGTTGACAAAGATCCCATATCCCGAAACACCCATGATGATCCCCCTATTCCTATCCATTCTATCCCAGAACATAATGCCTTTTTAAGCCCCGTTGATATTCCACATCCTGATCAAGGTCTAGATATCCCCTCCAACCTTTTTGATGAACACCTCCATAGAGGAATCTAATGATCTTCCTCCTTGTCAAGATAAAAGTATAGTTTCAGATTCATGTCTACCACAAGACCCCATCATCCCTTTAAATCCTCTACAAGATCCCTTTGTTCCTCCATCTTCATGTCCTAATCCTCCATATACACCTTGAGATCTCATTTCTTTTGATGATCCCATTCATCCTAGTCCCCCTCATGATCCTAGTCCCCCTCATGATCCTGATCCCCCTAGTGATCTTGATCCCCCTCATGATTCTAAAATGTTGGTGCAAGATGTTCATGAACCCCCTACATGCACAATGGGTTCCTCCACTTTGGTCCACTCTGATCCACTTCATAATAGACCCGCGTCTTCTTCCCAAAGAAAATAGTATCATACGCATCATAAAAGAAAAGGGGTATACCTTCATGAGAAAGAACCCCTCCATATCAAAGAAAATATTAATGGTCATGGCTACCCAACTCACTCTCAAGGCGTTGGTGTCCCTCAATCAAAATCCAAACATATGCCTTCCCCTTCATCCCTTCCATCCATCTTAGGTCCTTATATCCCTTAGTCCTCTATGCAAGGTCAGAAAAGGAACACATCTTTGAGCACCTTACATCCATCCAAAATACCTGCATACCATTCCTATCCATCAATGCATTCCTTTCCCCCTCCAAGCAATCTGGATGCCAAGCATAAAGGTCATAAGTCCAGCAATCCACATGTATTTAAGGATCAACATGTCCCATCTAATCGACATGTCAAAACAAAAAAAAATGATCCAGAAAGAAAAAGAAAAATCCAAAAGGCCACAAAGGCCCATCGCTCAAAAATAAAAGTCAAAATCTATATGGGTTCCTAAATCCCTTGTGCAAGCAATGCATTCTAAGGAACCACAAAAGAATGAAAAATAAAAAACCATGTGGATTCTCAAGCAGCTCCTTAAAGCACAACATTCTAAAGAGAAATCTAACTTGGCATATAAAATTGCTATTCATCCCTCCAAAACTTTCAAATATATTCCTCCATCACCTCCTTCATCTATTTTGGGTCCTTATGTCCCAAAATCCCCATCCTTTCCTCCATCAAAATCTCAATATCCAAAATCCACTTTTCCTCCATCAGTCCATCACCTCTCAAGGTGTGTGCCCAAGTTGATCTTGTCAACATTTCCATCTTCTCAAGCCCAATTCTTCCAATACCCTATCGATTATCCAATGCAGATTTTCCATCCTTTCATCCATCCTATCCAATCCTTTGCATAAATCCTGGCATTAGTCCCATTTCATTTCCATGTCATGATCCTACAAAATATTTTAGCATATATTTAATAGTCAAGGTCCATTTTTCAAGGCTACTATCCAAAAAACAAGATTCTTGAGTCCTTCTTTCATCCCCTATCAAGTGTCCATTTTCTATTGCAAGTCAAAAAGTCAAAATCAAAAAGTAAAAAATTACCAAATTTTTTTTTAAAAAAATGAACAAAAAGAAAAAAACGTAAAAAAAAATCATTCGTCCTCTGGTGAAAACCTGGCAAATAGGAACCTTGGGAAAGTACCATGATTAAAATGTGGTAAATGGGCATCATGCGTAATCCATGAACGTCTTGCATACTATACTTGGGGGCAAAATTTGTCCTTCCTATCCTATCCTATCATACCCCTATCATGCCCTTTATTATCTTATCGTACCCTTGTCATATCATCCATTATCCTTGTAATTTAAAGCACCCTACTATTGAAAATGGTGGTCACTTCATGGAAATGACACATAATGGATGATTAATGATTTGAACACCTAGAGTAAAGGAGGATATGAATAAATTAATTCCAATGGACCCCATGAAAGACTAGTGTTTTTGATCTATAGAAAAGATGATATGAACAAAAACTTAAAATGAATGAAACATGAAAATATAATAAATACCCATTTCAGAAAATCAAGTTTCCAAGCTCTAGTAAAAATATTAGATCTTTAAAATGTGTTTTTGGCTATAGACCATACAGAAGACCCTAAGAAGGCTGAAAATCCTGTTATTTCAACTTGCATGAAAGAAGATGTCAAATTGGAATGAAAATGTATACAAATGTCAAATCTGATGAAGACCCATTTTAGCAGTTTATGTTTCCTACTACCACAAAAAATTTCATATTCTTATCTAAATTTTAGATATTCCGACCAAACAAAAACCCGAAGGATAGCTTAAAGCAAGGTTATTGACTAACTAGTTTGCATATTAATTTCAAAGGGTTTTGTTAATTTTAATGTAAAATGGTGACTTTTCACCCAAAAGGGCTATGGTGCCCATTCAACCACATATATAAGTGGTTAAAAAATGTAGATAAAAAGAAGAGGATAAATTAGAAGATGGAATACTAGACAAATACTATAGCCTCTGGCATACTATTGTACCATTTTGAAACTCTAATAGAATCAGTTGTTTTCTCTGCATATGTGTTGTGGATCATCTCATCTTCTATAGGCAGTTGTTTGTGATATTATCTAAAGTAGATAAGGTTATTCGTATTCTTACAGTGAAGTTTATGTTTCTATGTTATAAACTTGGATTAAAAGGATCTACTTGTGAATTGTAATTATTCCTTGTAGTTCTTCCTTGGATGGTCCTTTAAGGTTAAGGTTAAATTCATTCAAGCGGTTTATGATATAAAAATTTAGCATATCTCATAAGAAACAGTAACTGACAGATTTACCAAAGGGGATAAGTTTAAAAACTATCTCACAAATCACACATTAAGTCCTAGAGAAATATAAGACTCTGTAGCCCAAATAATAGGAAAGACACTGGTCATCCACAAATCACAACTTTTTACCATATCAATTACCTTTACTTTAAAGCAATAGGAATAGTTGAGTAGGAAATATAGAATAAACTAGAAATAGTGTAAATATATAAATTTCAAGTGCAAATATCGAATAGCTTTCACAAATAACCATCTTGAACTTATCTAAAAGCTACCTATGCCATTCTGAGACAGGGAAGAACTTAGATCAAGACACTCAATCTACTATAAAAAGAACTAGTCATCGAAAGCCACTAGTGAATAGGTATACCCGTCTAGGTCTTGCAGAGCCGAAAGTGAGGGAGTTAGTAACCAAATAGGTTCACTCTATAAGTTGGCCAAGTCAAATTGGAGGGTTTGATCATAGGAGTTGGCATTTCCTTAGAACCTATCCAGTCTATTGATTTGAGATCTAATAGATTGGCGACTCTGTTGGGGAACATTCATTTAAGAAAGACTCTGTTGTGGGAAAGAACTCATATACAAAATATTATTTCCTTTCAAGAAGAAAGGTGGCGACTCTGAAATAAGAAATTTTATGTATGGAAGAAGGTCATTAACACAAGGTCATCCCATTGTGCAGTTAGAATTTAACAAGAAAAGAAACTCAGAAGAAATAAAAAGAAACTTTGTCCTCTATGAAGGAGGTGGTGACTTTGTGTATAATTAATGAAGAAAAGATCAGTGGTTGATAAAATATCAATCCAAAATGTATCAGTATCCATATTCTTATGAAGCTCCTTGTTTAGGGATACAACATACATCTACACGATGGCAACTTTATGAAGCATACAAGCCGTTGGATTTTAGTAACATCCCTATGTATCCATATCCATTCCCCTATGAGCTTAAAGCTCATATACTGAGGTTTCTTGGAGCGGAAGGTGAATCACCAATTGAGAATTTGAAAGAATTTTACTGGTTTATTGAAAATTTTCAGATTTGTGAGGAGGAATTGCTCATGAAATTGTTCATGATGAGTTTGGAAGATGTTGCAGAGAAGATTTTTTGGTTCTTATCCCCACAAAGAATCTCATCATGGGAGGAACTTGAATGGTGGTTCCTAGAGGAATTTTATGGCATCATTGAAGAAAATGTATCTATCATCAATCCATCAGTCCATTCTCCACAATGTTTTACATTCCATAATCAGATTCAGACAGATCATTATATTGATCCCTTGGCACATGTTAATGCATTCTTCAGCATAAGGAGAAAGGAAGGTGAATCTATAAAAGGATTAATTGGTAGAATGATGACAACTTTTTTGCAAATACCTGATGATATAAGGCCTAATATATCTATGCTCATGGAATTACTCATGAGGGAATGTGGACTTGATAATTTGGAATTAGCGTGTGCGGTTGCTATGGAGATGATCAGGGCACTACATGATTTGTGTGATAAGAGTAACATCAACATAAGAGATGCAAATGAAGATGAATATATAGGAGAACCAGTTATCCCTTTGGAAGTCTCATCTAATGAAGAAGCAATTGATGATGTTTGTGAGTACAAATCAGAACCTGAAGAAATTGTTGCTAACATTGATGAAGAATATTGTACCAGTCATGAGGAAAGTGAATCCATGCCTGAGTACCTTGATGATACAATTGATAAAGAAGAGGTATGCGAATTTGAAAATGGCTTTCAAATATTTTCAAACCCCTTATGTGATGAAGTGATAGAGGAAAATCATATTCCCTACTGCCATGGTATGTGTGGAAAGGATTTTCATGTATTCTCAAATCCCTTATATGATGAGGAAGAAATATTTTCAAGTAATACATTTTATACTAAGATAGAATCAACTGCACCAAATCAACACACTATAGCATCACTATTGCATGAAGAATTGGGAAATATTTTAGAAGCAATAAATGGCATGGCTGATTGGGGTAGTACCAAGATGAATGATCATGATGTTTTTTAAAAATGCAATGTTAATACATGCCCAAAATTAAGTATTTGATAGAGGGAAAAATATATTTTCACTATTGGGGCTTGAGGCCACCAAATTAGGTCAATGAATAAGGCACATGGTTTGCTCCACTAGAGATCTGAATTCTTGCTATGCTCGTAAGGGGCATACACCCCTAGACAAAGCCACTATTGGGGCTTCAAATTTACAACTAATTTCAAGAACCCTACTATTTAAAATGATGGTCACTTCATGTAAATTACACATAATGGATGATTAATGATTTAAATACCTAGAGTAAAGGAGGATATGAATAAATTAATTCCAATGGTCCCCATGAAAGACTAGTGTTTTTGATCTATAGAAAAGATGATATGAACAGAGAATTAAAATGATTGAAACATGAAAATATAAGAAATACCCATTTCAGAAAATCAAGTTTCCGAGTTCCAATAAAAATATTAGATTTGTACAATGTGTTTTTGGCTATAGACCATACAAAAGACTGTAAGAAGGCTGAAAATCCTGTTATTTCGACCTACATGAAAGAAGATGTCAAATTGGAATAAACATGTATACAAATGTCAAATCTGATGAAGACCCATTTTAGAAGTATATGTTTCCTACCACCACAAAAAAATTCAAATTCTTATCTTAATTTTAAGGCTGCCGACCAAACAAAAACCCGAAGGATAGCTTAAAGCAAGGTTATTGACTAACTAGTTTGCATATTAATTTCAAAGGGTTTTGTTAATTTTAATGTAAAATGGTGACTTTTCACCCAAAAGGGCTATGGTGCCCATTCAACCACATATATAAGTGGTTAAAAAATGTAGATAAAAAGAAGAGGATAAATTAGAAGATAGAATACTAGACAAATACTATAGCCTCTGGCATACTATTGTACCATTTTGAAACTCTAATAGAATCAGTTGTTTTCTCTGCATATGTGTTGTGGATCATCTCATCTTCTATAGGCAGTTGTTTGTGATATTATCTAAAGTAGATAAGGTTATTCGTATTCTTACAGTGAAGTTTATGTTTCTATGTTATAAACTTGGATTAAAAGGATCTACTTGTGAATTGTAATTATTCCTTGTAGTTCTTCCTTGGATGGTCCTTTAAGGTTAAGGTTAAATTCATTCAAGCGGTTTATGATATAAAAATTTAGCATATCTCATAAGAAACAGTAACTGACAGATTTACCAAAGGGGATAAGTTTAAAAACTATCTCACAAATCACACATTAAGTCCTAGAGAAATATAAGACTCTGTAGCCCAAATAATAGGAAAGACACTGGTCATCCACAAATCACAACTTTTTACCATATCAATTACCTTTACTTTAAAGCAATAGGAATAGTTGAGTAGGAAATATAGAATAAACTAGAAATAGTGTAAATATATAAATTTCAAGTGCAAATATCGAATAGCTTTCACAAATAACCATCTTGAACTTATCTAAAAGCTACCTATGCCATTCTTGGACAAGGAAGAACTTAGATCAAGACACTCAATCTGCTATAAAAATCACTAGTCATCAAAAGCCACTAGTGAATAGGTATACCCGCCTAGGTCTTGCAGAGCCTAAGTGAGGGATTTAGTAACCAGATAGGTTCACTCTATAAGTTGGCCAAGTCAAATTGGAGGGTTTGATCATAGGAGTTGGCATTTCCTTAGAACCTATCCAATCTATTGATTTGAGATCCAACAATCCTATCGTACCCTTTTCATATCGTCCATTATCCCATTATCCTTCATGTCCATACTCCCTTTTTCACCTTTGATCTTGACAAGGCTGAGGATCTTCATGAGCGTCATGCTTCCTATTCACAGTTTTCAGCCTATCATATTTTTTGGTCCTTTATCCATTAGCTTATTAAAACTTGTCATCTATATGTTGTTGGCTTATTATAACCTTTTGTCCATATTCCTTGGCTTATTGCAACCTTTTGTCACTATCCCTTAGCCTATTGCAACCTTCAGTCCATATCCCTTATCCATTTTTGATCTTGCTTATCCTATCCATAATTGTCCATGCACTCTTTTTGTCCCTTGATCTTGATCTAACATAAGGATGTAAAATGCAAACCATGGTTTCCAAAGCCTCTTTACATGTCCCTCATGCCCTTCCATTGCTTTACATTGTCATCTCTTGTCCCTTATCCCATCGCGTGGTACCCCTTGGAATTTAAATCTATTTTATCTTGATTATAAATGGCCGTTGTCTTCCCTTCTATCCACCAACATTTCAACGGGCTTATTCATCCCTTCGCTATATTCCTTCCCTTGCTAGACATTGGGGGCAAATATCATTAAAAATCAATTAAAATAAAATAAAGTCTTGAAAAAATCCAAAAAAACAAATAAAGCCTTGAAAAAATTCAAAAAAATTGTAAAATGTCCTGAAATAATCAAAAACATTTGTAACATGTCTTGAAAAAAGCACAAAAAAATCTAAAAATTTCAAAAACCCTAAAAATTTGAAAACATTAAAATCCAAAAATAATCGCTTTTGTTTCATTTTGCCAATAAACTATCCTTTTGTACATAAACACTCATTTTTGTTTCATTTCGCTAATAAACTATCCCCTTTGTACATAGACAAACATTCAAGCAAACAACAAACATATGACATATTAAACATTGTGCCTAATAAATCATGCTTTAACAAATGAACTGTTCAACAAACCAAGCATTCAAACCGATCTAAGTTGTCGTATCAATCCAAATGACATCAATATTATTGATGCAGAGCCAGACAACAAACTAAGTGAAAACCTTCTCTCACCCACAAATACAATGTCCAAAACAAGTTATTTTGTTGTTCAAGGTGTGAAAAACACACCTACCAAATGCTCAACTCACACAACAATTTGTGTGACTGGATCCATACTGGTTTAGTCTCTTTTGGTACTAGTATGATGAAAACACTCTACCCTTGTGTGAACCAGTTTAGTATCTTCCAATATTTGTGGGATGGAAACCTATTAGATTTTGTCTAGTGGTGGTCCAACCAACACAAAACACCCATAAGATCTGGCTATCAAATGTGTTAGGGAATACTTGCCTCACAACTGTCCTATTGTCTAGTAGCCCTATCGATAGCCTAGTAGCCCTACCGATTGAGTTTTCCAAACACAACTTATCAAAATCTCAAAGGAAAAGACAAAATAAAGGTATATTCATATACCCTTTATCTAGTTACACAATTCCCCAAAATATTAGGCTCTAACCACAAGTTGAAAGGTTTGTACCCTTACTATCTTTCGAGACCTAATTAAGCCAGGCTTAATTTACAAAGAAAGTACCCCTTGTATTAGTCCCCCAACTAAACCAACACTTTTTCAAGGTGGGGTAATGTGTCAAAACACCAAATCCAAGGTTTCAAGACTTTCTCCCATCTTCTTTATCTTCTGCAAGTGATTTCCACTTCTACAGTTTAGTCGGTCACATAGAGATGCTCGCCTAGGGTGAATTCAATATCTTTGAGCTTGGAACCTCCCTGCAAACCAACACCAAAATATTATGATAGAATTTCCCTTCTAACATTTTCCCACAATTTATTTGGTCCTTTGGCGAAAATGTCAGATTAAGGGCATCTTTACAGTGAAACCCTAGGTGTTGGTAGGGTTTGTGACCAGTCTGGTTGGATTTGGATGGATCCCTAAAAATCGATTGTTACAAAACCTCAAACTTGATTCAAATTAAAGGTAAAAGACTTCCCTAACTCATCCAATTAGTTTTAGACATCCACCAATTTGTACTGATTAGAAATTAACAGCAAAAACACAGAATTTTAGAAAACTCCAAGTATATTTTATTGCTCCAAACTCCAAAACATCATCAAATTTCATCAACTTCAACAACTATGTCGAAAACAACCTGAAATCAATCCAAGTGGGCATAATATAACCTCCCTAATAGTTTCCAACCACTTTTCAAACTTTGGAACCATTGGAGGAGTAGTTATCCCTTTTTACAACATTTTACACTGACAACAAAAGTTGTCAACTTGCACTTTTCAAACTTTGGCAACTCCAAGGTGTATTCAACCTATTCCAAGGATTGGTTTGATATTTCTAAGACTAATATTTATTTTCCTGACTCATGCCTAGAATCCTACTGACCCACATGGTCATTTATCCATGGTGGCTTATAAAATGCAACCATGACAATGCCTTACATCAATTGGGTCTTATTGACTCACAAAACTATCAACGTATTACAAATGATCATTTTCACCTCATGGGTTATATTAGGCTCTTTTAGACTTAATTTGTGTCTTTGGGTGCTACTACACCATACTCCCCGGGTGATTGAATCTCGAGTCCACTTGAGATGAGTTCCGACAATGTAGTCCCATGTTTCTTCATCTAGTCTTCATCTGCCTCAAGGAGTCCTCACCACTTGACAAGGTATTATTTGTAGACCTTATTCTTGGTTTTCTTCACAATCTTGGTGTCCAATATCCTTTCAAGTTTGGGTGGCCCTTGACTTGGAAATTCTTTCAGTATGTCTGTAGTATCCTCCACCAGAAATGTGCCATCTTCTTGCACTGCACCTTTGAATGGTGTCAGATCTGCAACAAAAAAGAATGGGGATATACATATATCTAAAGGTAATTGGATTTCATATGCATTGTTCCCAAACTTCTTGATTATTGGACAAGGTCCAACCTTTCTCATCATGAGCTTTGTGTGTTTCCCTTTTGGCAATCTCTCCTTTTTTAGATTTGCCCATACCATGTCTCCAACTTGGAACTGCACATCTCTCTTTCTTCTATCAACCTACTCCTTTTACTTCTTCACACTTCTCTACAATTGCATCTGGACTTGTTCACAAATCTCCTTTATCCCTTCAATAAATTCTTCTCCACAAGAACTAATATGTTCAGTTGAGGGTAGATATCTCAATTCCAGCACACCTCTTGGATTCAGTCCATAGACAATTTAGAAAGGGCTTCTTCCAGTACTCCTATTGATAGAATCTTTATAGGCATATTCTTCTTGGGAGATGATGGAATCCCACTTTTCACCATGCTGCTTGGTGAGGCACCTTAACAAATTTTTGAGTGACCTATTGAACACTTTTGTTTGGCCATCCATTTGGGGATGATAAGCTGAACTAAAAGACAAGTTTGTGCCTAACTTCCTCCATAAAGTCCTCCAAAAATGTCCTACAAATTTCATAGCTCTTTCTAACACGATGTTCAAGGGTAAACCATGTATTCTCACAACTTCATTAAAGAATAGGTTTGCAACATATGTAGCATCACTTGTGCTCTTGCATGGCAAAAAATGTGCCATCTTGCTAAACCTGTCAACAACCACAAAAACACTATCAAAACCTTTTTGAGTTCTTGGAAAACCCATCACAAAATCCATGCTCACACTTTCCCATGGTCTTGAAGGAACGAGCAATGGCTGGTATAGTCCTACGTTTGTTGTTGTCCCTTTGGCCTTTTGACACACCACACATGAATCCACAAATTTTCTGACATCTGTCTACAATTTAGGCCAATGATAAAATCTTCTCACCAACTCAAGATGTAGACACCTAAAATTAATATTTAGTTAATTTAATCCTGTCAACATAATTAATTAACTTAATTGTGTTATCTTTATTCCTCCTGGTGTTAATTAAATCTAATTTAATTAATCCTGTCTCTATTGTCTATTAATTAATTTATCAAATAAATTAATTATTCCCCAATTCTCCTAAAGTCATCTCAATGATTATTTCCTCTAAACCCAATCAGTTAATAATTTTAATTAATTAACCTATTCATGTGATTCCTACAAATCACTCTTTCTTAATCCCTCTTAACCTAATTAATCCTTCTAAAATCTCTCATAATCATGCTTATCATTATCCCTCAATTTTTAATTCTCACTCATGTCACATCAACATTGAGTCTCTCAAAGAAATTCAAATTTCTTTGAATCCCTCAATGCATCCTTAGTTTGGAATTTTTTAATTCCTCATGTTTGAAATTCAAATTTCTTCCCCCCTTTCCCAAGGAATTTTATATTCCTTTTTATTTTCCAAAGGCACCCTTGATCCATGCCTTCTATCTCAAATCAATCTCAACCCTCCATAAGGAAATCAATCTTGGCCCTTAATTGGCCTTCTCCAATCTATAAGTTGGATGATCATTTCCTCTCAAAAAATCCACTACTCATGCATTGTCATGCTGCCCATTTCTCTTGGATCCACTTCCTCTATAAAATTCTCATGTTGCTCATTCCTCCTCACTCTTCCTCCTTCAATCTTCCAATTAAAAATCTATCATCCAAATCCTATCCATCATCCAAATCCAATCCAATAATCAATCAATCTTGTTGAGAAAAGGAGAGATATCCACATCCATCGAAGAGAACATCCAATCAAGTGGAGCAAGAAGGGTGCATCTTCCACTTCATCCATAGCTCAATAGGACAAAGAAGGTAAAGGAAAAGGTATAATGATATTTTGATGTTTTAATGTTTTATTATTTATCTCATTGTGTTTTGATCATTTTCCTCCTTTCCTCTTTTACCCTCTTCACAAGAGTTTTGTCTAATCCAAAGTGTCCCCCCATACAACCACTATGCTTCTTCTTAATTATGTTATCCCTCATTGAACATTTAGGAATCCATAACTGACATCCTTTGAAAAGAAGACCATCTTGAATCAAGTAATCAGAATACTTTAAATGATACCGGCTACAAAACTCAGTGCATACCTTGTCGATGTCTTTGAAATCTTCATCTACAACATACATACCTTTGAGGGAATCAACTCCTACACTCTCCAACTGGATTTCTAAAACTGTTAGTGCCCTCCTACTAAGAGCATCTGCAACTTTGTTTGAGACACCTTTCTTGTGTTTGATTGTAAAGGTGTAGGCTTGAATGGACTCAACCGACTTCATATGCTTATGGTTCAATTTCTCCTGACTATTTAGGAAACTTAGTGCCTGATTATCTCTTTACACAACAAACTCTTTGGGGAGCAAATAATGCCTCCACTTCTTTACTGCCTAAACTAATGCATACATCTCCAAATCATAAGAAGAATATTTATTTTTAGCATCATTCAATTTTTCACTAAAAAATGCAATTGGCCTACCTTCCTGACTAACTACTGCACCTATTGCCAAATGACTTGCATCACATTCAATCTGAAAGATTTTGTCAAAATCTGGTAAGGAAAGAACCAGTTGTTGAGATACCTTTTTCTTCAACATTTTAAATGCTTCATCCGCCTCCTTGGTCCATGAAAATTTTCACTTCTATCCACCCCTGATGGTCTCTAACATGGGAGCACAAATCTAGCTAAAATTCTTGATAAACTTCCTATAAAAGGTAGCTAGGCCATGAAAACTCCTTAAATCACCAATTGTTCTAGGAATTGGCCATGTGAGAATGACATTCACTTTATCAGTATCCATTTTTCAAATTTCCTCTGGAAATCACAAACCCAAGGTAAGTCAGTTCTTCTTGCAAAAACACATACTTTTCCATGTTTATCATTAGTTTCTCTTCATTCAACCTTCTCAAGACCATATCCAAAAGTTTTAGGTGCTCCTCCTTTCTCTTTCTAAACACTAGGATGTCGTCTAGATACACTATGACAAACTTACCACTGAACTCCTTCAACACCTCATTCATGAGTCTCATGAAAGTGCTAGGGGCATTTGACAACCCAAATGGAATCACCCTCCATTCATACAATCCTTCGTTTGTTTTAAAAGTAGTTTTCCATTCATCACCGACTCTAATCATTATTTGGTGATAACCACTTTTTAAATAAATCTTGGAATAATACCTTGCACCTCCTAAACAATCAAGCAAATCTTCTATTCTAGGCATGGGGAGTCTATACTTGATGGTTATCATGTTAATGGCCTGAGAATCAGTGCACAATCTCTATGTTCCCTCCTTCTTTGGTGATAAGAAAGTCGGGATTGCCCAAGGGATCAAGCTCTTTCCTATCAAACCTATATCAAGCAACTCTTGGATGTTCCTTGCAACTTCCTCATTTTGTTGGCGAGTCATTTTGTAGGCTAGGTTGTTTGGTAAGGTGGCACCAGGAACGAAATCAATACAATGGCTTATCTCCCTTATTGGTGGCAGGGTTCTTGGCAACTATTTTGCAACTATGTCCTTGTGTTTTCTCAACATTTTCTCTACCTCCTTAGGGACTATCACCCTTTTATTTTCTACCTTGCCATCTAAAATGGGCTCTTCTTCTTGCCTTGGTACTAACATCACTACAAAACAAGGTGTTCCCTCTTCCTTGATTGCCTTGAGAAACTCCTTTCCTTCCATAAACATGATCTTGGCCTCCTTCTCCTTCTGATCCTCACTGTTATCAGGCAGGGGTATCAATTCGATTACCTTTTCATCTTTGGTGATGGAGTAGGTGTTCTTGTGTCCATCATGATGGACCTTGAGGTCATATTGCCATGGTCTCCCAAAAAGAAGATGGCAGGCATCTATCTCAACAATATCAAACAGAATTTTGTCTTTGTATGCTCCTATCTAAAATTCAACCCATGATTTCTCTTTTGCTAGGGTCTTCTTTCCTTTAGTAAGCCAAGAAACTTTATATGGAAATGGATGAGGAATTATTCTCAATTTTAGTTCTGATGCCATTTATAAGGATACTAAACTTTAGTTGAACCTGAATCTATTATAGCCTTACTTACCTTGCCTCCTCCTTTGCTTGTGGTTTGGAAGAGTGTCTTCCTTTGTGGAGGTTCAATATTGTTCAGTACCTTCAAAAATGTTCTCCTCACCATCAAGGCTTCTCCTCTCTCTATAAGTCCATAGGAATCAGGTGAATTGACACTCTGATAATCAGTGTCTTGAACCAAATGTGTTCTCCTCTCTCCTTGGGAGATTTATCTAGTCTTCTTAGGGCACTTAGCTATGATATGACCTACTTGATTGCAGTTGTAGCATCTGAAAGGCTCCAAGCTTCTTCCACCAAATCTACCTCTATGGTTGGGTCTTCTTCCTCTGAAACCCCCTCTTGTGTTACCATCTCCATGTTGACTTTCTTGATAAGCCTCTCCTTGTGGCCAAGGACTCTATCCTCTACCACTCATAGGGCCTCTTCCTTTGAATTTTTTTCCCCCTCTACCTCTATTATTTTGATCATTATTTCTCTTTAGCTTCTCCTCTTCTCTTAGTGCTAGTTGAAAGCACTTGTTCACTGTCTTCGGTGCTAGTATGTTGATCTCATCTTGGATACTATATTTCAATCCACTAAGATATCTTGCCACTTTCTTTGATTCCTCCTCATGGTGTTTGGTCCTTAGACTCAACCTATGGAACTCCTCAGTATATGTGCTCACATCAAGGTCTTTTGTCCTCAAATCTTTCAACTTCTTGTAGACTTGGACTTCATAGTCTATCAGGATGAATTGCGCCTTCACTTTTGGCAACATTTTATCCCATGAGGTTATCATACATCTACCTTCCTTCACCCTCTTGCCTTGGAGGTAATTCCACCAAGTGAGAATTGATCCTTTCATCTTGGACTTAGCAAAGATAACCTTCTTAGTCTCAGGGGTATTTTTGCATTCAAAATGGTTGTTCAATGCCTCAATCCAATCTATCACTTCTTCTGCATTCATTTTCCCACTAAACATAGGGATGTCATCTTTACCTGATGAGGATTCTTTGCCAATGGACTTTAGGACCTCAAAAAATTCTCTCTGATTTGCAAGTAACTCAACTTCCTACCTTGGGGTCTCTTCTTCTCCCCCTTGTTCTCCTTCTTCATCAGAGTCACATTCACCCTCCTTTCCTTTGCCTTTTGCCTTCTCTAACTCCCTCACTTTTTTTTCAAACATCTCTTCAAACAAATTCTTGATGGAATCTTGAGACATACTCTTAGGAGGCATTTTGCTAGCCTCTCCCTCACTTCCTTCCACAGACATACACCACAAATCACTTTCCCCAAGCGATCCAACTCATGCTCTGATACCAATATGATGTAGAGCCAGGCAACAAACTAGGTGAAAACCTTCTCTCACCCACAACTACTTCATCCAAAACAAGTTATTTTCTTGTTCAAGGTGTGAACAACACACCTACCAGATACTCAACTCACACAACAATTTGTGTGACCGGATCCATACCACTTTAGTCTCTTACGGTACCAGTATGATGAAAACACTCTACCCTTGTGTGAACTGGTTTAGTATATTCCGATATCGGTGGGATGAAATCCTATTGGATTTTGTCTATTGGTGGTCCAACCAACAAAAAACACCCATAATATCTGGCTATCAGATGTGTTAGGGAATACTTTCCTCACAATTGTCCTATTGTCCAATAGTCGTATCGGTAGCCTAGTAGCCCTACCGGTTGAGTTTTCCAAACACAACTTAATAAAATTCCAAAGGATAAGACAAACTAAAGGTAAATCTAGATACCCTTTATCTAGTTACACAATTCCCCAAAATATTAGTCTCTAACCACAAGTTGAAAGGTTTGTACCCTTACTGTCTTTCCAGACTTAATTAAGCCAATTAAGCCTAATTTACAAAGAAAGTACCCCTTGTATTAGTCCCTCGACTAAAAAACACTTTTTAAAGGTGGGGTAAGGTGTCAAACCACCAAATTCAAGGTTTCAAGACTTGATCCCATATTCTTTATCTTCTGTAAGTGATTTCCACTTCTACAGTTCAGGCGGTCACATAGAGATGCCTGCCTAGGGTCAACTCAATCTCTTCAGGCTTGGAACCTCCCTACAAAACAATACCAAAATATTATGATAAAATGGGCCTTCTAAAATTTTCCCATAGGATTTTTTGTCCTTTGATAAAAATGTTAGATTAAGGGCATCTTTACAGTGAAACCCTAGGTGTCGAAAGGGTTTGTGACTAGTCTGGTTGGATTTGGATGGATCCCTACAACCCGGTTATTACAAAACCTCAAACTTGATTCAAATGAAAGGTAAGAGACTTACCTAACTCATCCAATTGGTTTTAGACATACACTAATCCATACTGATCAGAAATGAATAGCAAAAACACAAAATTTTAGAAACCTCCAAGTATATTGTATTGCTCCAAACTCCAAAACATCATCAAATTTCATCAACTTCAACAAATACACCAACAAAAACCTAGAATCAATCTGATTGGGCATAATATAGCCTCACTAATGGTTTCCAATCACTTTTCAAACTTTGTAACCATTGGAGGAGTAGTTATCCCTTCTTACAACATTTTGCAATGACAACAAAAGCTGTCAACTTGCACTTTTCAAACTTTGGTGACTCCAAGGTGTATTCGACCTATTCCAAGGATTGATTTAATGTTTCTAAGACCAATATTTATTTACCTAACTCATGTCTAGACTCCTACTGACCCACATAATCATTTGTCCATGGTGGTTTATAAAATGCAACCATGACAATGCCTTACATCAATCGGGTCTTATTGACTCACAAAACTATCAACCTAGTACAGATGATCATTTTCACCTCATGGGTGATATTAGGCTCTTTTAGACTTCATTTGTGTCTTTGGGTGCTCCTACACCAATTATCAGTCCTTTGTCAACCATTATCATGGGTCTTATACAGGGTGTGGTATACTCGAAACCAGACTATGTCCTATCTTAGACGGGGTATTGCATTCCCTAAAACTAGACAACATGATCATCCTTTTAACACAACATTATCACTTTTGACAATGCAGATCAGAATATTTGTTTGAATTGTTTGAATTTGTGAGTCTTATCTTTCATTGATTTATCTTTGGCTTTGACCATGTTCCTATGTTGCTCGATGATGTCACTGAATGATTTAGAGTGACCAGGATGGCTCATGGTCCTTTCATATTTTTGTCTTCTATTTGTGGAGTGTTTCATCACATTCTGGGGCAAGTATGTCTCGAGTGTCTGTGATAAGTATGTTCACTTTGTGAATGTCGCACATACCTCGACCCTTCACACATGTAATGTCTTAGGTTTTTTTTGACTCATTCCTTGTCTACAATGTGTCTATTTTATGCAAAAGGATTGCATTATTGTCCTAGCCTTCATTGCCATGGTACACTGCATTCATTTTTCCATATTAAATAAAGGTTCTCACCTACTATTTGTGCATTTTTGAAAGAAATTTTTTCTTCACCACTAACTATTCTTTGTCTAATTTCTGCTTATTAAAATTTCTTCCCCCAGTCCATCTTGGTCTAGTCCTGGCATTATTCTCGACAAATTGGCCTCTTTTCTAGATTTTTTTGGCTAATTCCTCAAGGGGGCATACATATATATTAATTGTTGTCTAGGGCATATTTCTTGATTCTTCTTTGAAAAAGCACCCATAATCGCATTGTCTCAAAGAGGGGAAAAATGTAGGCATCTAAAAATGGTTAATGCTTGTGGCGTCGTACTTTCACATGTCTGTGTTACCTTCTTTTAGGGTTTTTGCATCTTATTAAAATTTCTTCTATGTCGTGCACTTGATATTAATCATTTTTCAACATCTTGTCATTCTTCTTCATTTCTTCCCTCTTCAATTGTGTTTCCTGCAATTTTCAATTAGGTCTTGTCGACATCATCTGTGACTTGCAAGCTATAGTCGTGATCAATCTTACCATGTCAATTGGACATCGTCAATCCTAATTGATGTTGAATTAGGGTTTTGTCCTTGATCTTTATCATTTTCAATCATCTTTGATCAATTATTATCATTTTTTATCCATTTGGATATGTTGTCAATTGTTAATTTTTTATCCCTTATCAATTTGTGATCAATTTGTCATTGATCTTTGCCAATCAATATCGACTCTTTATCAATTATCAATTCTCATCATTTAACCATGATCAAATTTACCTTATATCAATTGCATCAATCATTCCAATCTTATCATTGTTGGCATTTGGCATTATAACAGACAAGGAGAGATTGTTGGCATTTCAATAAGGATATTGAGAAGGTTGTTGATGATTATGGATAAAACTAATTAAGGATGTTTACTGTCTTAATATTATTATTTTGTCATTGATGTCAAGAAATTGATTTTCTAATTCAGTATGATGTTGCCATATCTTGAGAAGTATGATTTGATGAGTATAAAGATGTTGGTAAAAGACACAGAAAGAATATGATGGATAAGGGGTGAAATAAGTTATTCAATGGGCAACTATTACCGAGTTAGACAATGATGAGATCATGATGATTAGATTGTTTTGATATCCTACATATGTTATTGATTGTAAGGTTAATACTATACTATGTTACCAAGCAAAGATCCTAGTCGGTAAACCCTAAGGTTATCGATATTGGTTAATGAAGGCAGAATGCCTACCGAGTGAAGTTTAGTATTTACCGAGTTGCAATCAAGTAATAACAGAATGCATTATTTAATGAAGGAAGCTGATGAGTTGGCTATGATTAAATGATTGGTATGTTGTGAATGAAGTTTGTTAAAGAATCTATGGCAAAGGAAAATTGACAGGAAGATCTACAACTTAGATTGAACTGCAATACCCTAGCACAAGTTCTAAGAAATATATGCAAGTTCCAAGGTGGGGTAAAACGTTTTCAGATCGAAGGATACATTGAACTTGGTCAAAGTTTAAAGATCTGATGGCTATGATTGATCATGGGAAATGTGATCAAGGAGATTAAGTGGTTGGCGAATTGTTTATAAATAGGGAACTGTTGATAAACAATGTATGCGGGCAAGTGTATGCACAAGGATGCTACATAGTGATTACCGAGCACAAAAGATTGAAGATCTATTTTGAATAACAAAGTATAGAGCCCAGCAGATGGACAAGATTAGTTCTATGTCTATATTGTATTGAGAAAATAAGAATCTACTTTAGCATTTTAGATGTGAAGTTGCAGATAGATTTTTATTACTGTTATTTTGTGAAGTGACAAAAAATCTCTTAACCGAGTGGACTTAATAGTCTTATTTGTAAAACCCTCTAGCAAGGTGACATTCTGATTGAGTGTTTGAAATCCTTTAACAAGGTCACTTCTAACAAGGTGAAGATCCTAATAGATCTGAGGGAAATCCCTTAACCGGGTCACATCTAGCAATGTGTTTGTAATCTTTAACATGATTTTCTTTTAACTGAGCATACTCTAGAAGAGTATATTTCTTAGTGGGTCCAAAATCACACAGTGGTTTTTCCCTATTTGGGTTTCCACGTTAAATCTGGTGTTATGAGTGTTATGATGTTTATATGCTTTTGAGTTTGCATGTTTAGCAGTTTTGGTTATATTACTGAAGTATATGTTACCGAGGTTGAATCTGTTGTTTTTATGGAAGATTAAGTGTGTATGATTCACCCCCCCCTCTCATCTTATTAGCTTGGCATCTGTACTTATCTTTAAGTATCAGAACTATCAATTGGTATCAGAGCTTTGAACTCTGGAAGGAAAAGTTTAAAGGTGCTTGAGGAAAAGATCCAAAGATGTATAAGAGGAATGCACCGAAGCTGAACAAGTCAAGTTTCTATACATGGCAGAAAAGAATGAAGTTGTACCTATCAAGAGTTGGAGAATATGTTGTATATTATCTAGAGAATGATTTCATCATACCGAGCACCTATCCATTGAAAATGGAAGAGATAAAAGAAAAGCAAGAACATATCCAAGCAATGATTAAAATAACATCTGCATTGACTGATTCAGAGTTTAATGATCTAGAAGGCTACAATGATGCAAAGGCAATGTGGGACAAGCTCGTATCTGTGTATGGAGGAGATGAACATGTTCAAAGAGCAAAAGTGGATAGTCTAAGAGGACAACTTGAATATATGAGGATGAATGAAGGTGAGAACATAACACAGTACAATACAAGACTAAAGGAGATTGTCAATCAAATCAAAGGAGCAGGTGGAACTATTGAAGAAAAGGATATAACAAGTAAGTTGTTAAGAACCCTTCTACTAGCTTATGCAATCTGAGTCTCTGCAATCAATGAATTGAGGTCTGTACCTAACATGCCAATTTCTTTAGATGCTACTATTGGTAAGCTACATGCATTTGAGTTAAGTAACTTTGATAACAGTGGGTCATTGGTAAATAAAGTTGAATCTGCATTTAGTTCTTTTCATATTGGTGAATCTGATGATTACAATGATAGAATGAGTAAGTACACTAAAGGGGATCACAGTGGAGCAAGTGAAAGATTTCGCAAGAACATGGAGGAAGTATACAAACTGTATGAGGAAATCAGAAAGCAAGAAGAGTTTGAAGCACTATTAGCTAGAAGGTTACCAAGAGGCAAATGTAAGTATAAAGGAAAACTACCTTTGAAATGTTTCAATTGTGATAAGATAGGACATATGGCTTCTAACTATCCTGACAGAGATTCTACTAAAAAGAGAGATTATCGAGATGATAGATAGAAAGATAATCATTATAGAGGACACCAAGACTTCAAAAGAAGAGATAGAAAGTCATGCTTAATAGCCAATGAGGAATTCAATGATGATAAATCAGATGAAACTGATACAGATGAAGTAGTTTATATGGCTATCAAAGATGGATCAGATGAAGAAAGGTATGAAGAAAAATCCCTAATATCTCACATAAATACTAATGATTCTTGGATCATAGATAGTGGATGCTCACATCACATGACAGGTGATAAACACAAGTTTGTTATGTTAGAAGACTATGATGGAGGCTATGTAAGAATTGGTAATGATGCACCATGTCCGATAAGAGGTAAAGGATCCATAACACTTCTTGATAATGCAAGATGCAATGATGTATATTGGGTTGAAGGTTTGAAATACAATTTGTTGAGTGTAGCATAGTTAAACAATACATGATACCAAATAGAATTTCAGAAAGGAATTATCAAAGTTCATGACAAGCATGGAAAGTTAGCTGCTACCAGGACACAAACAAAAGGTAACACATTTCACCTTGACTCAACTTGGAATAAATGTTTGTATGCAAAGATAGATGATACCTGGTTATGGCATACAAGGTTTTGTCATGTAAATTTTGATAATCTGATTAAAATAAGCAAGAAGCACCGAGTAAGAGGTCTACCGAGTCTTGAAAAACCTGAGAATGCTATGTGCCGAGGATGGCAGATGGGTAAAATGACAAGATCAAGCTTTACAAGTAAGTCTTACACTTCTAAGGGAATTTTAGATCTTGTGCACACTGATCTTTGTGGTCCTATGAAAGTTAAAAGTTATTATGGTGATAAATATTTCATATTATTTGTGGATGATTACTCAAGGATGATGTTAGTAATGTTTTTAAAAGAAAAATTAGAAGCTTTTCAAATGTTTAAATGGTACAAGGCAAGAGTTGAAAATGAAATAGGAAGACAACTGAAATGTCTTAGATTAGATAGAGGAGGAGAGTTCACATCTGATGAGTTCAACTTATTCTGCAATGATCATGGTATAAAAAGACAAGTCTCTGCATCGAGAACTCCACAACAAAATGGAATTGCTGAAAGAAGAAACAAATATATTGTGGATTGTGCCAGAACCCTGATGATTGAAAACAAAGTGCCACAAACATTTTGGAGAGAAGCAATAAGCATAGCAGTTTACACCCTGAACCGAGTACAACTGAAGAAAGGTACTTTGAAGACACCATATGAAATCTAGTATGACAAGAAACCTAATGTAAGTTATTTTAAAATCTTTGGAAGTAGATGCTATGTACACAAGGATGATAGAAATGGCAAGTTTGATCAGAAAAGTGAAGAAGGAACATTTCTTGGTTATTCTTCTAGAAGTAAAGCATTTAAATGTCTGATCAAATCATCTAACAAAATAGTAGAAAGCGAAAATGTGAAAAATGATGAATTTGCAGAAAGAAATGATGAAGGAAATTCCAAGGAACTAGAAGATTATGATGAATTTGTCTATGTTCAACTGACAAGTCCTACCAAGAAAACTACAGAAGGAAATGAAGAGAATATCCAGTTACTGAGTGATGAAGAAGATCATACAGAGCCTACTGAGCCTGTATTAGCCAAATATGTCAGAAGACATCATGCACCAAGTCAGATTATAGGAGATAAGGATGATCCAGTGATGACAAGGAACAAACTAAGACTAAACACATGTCTAATATCTGAATTTGAACCGAGAATAGTAAAAGAGGCATTTAACAGTGAAGATTGGATAAATGCTATGAAAGAAGAGATTGATCAAATCAAGAAGAGTGACACATGGACACTGGTCCCAAGACCGAAGGACAAAAAAGTAATCGGTACAAAATGGATTTTTAGAAACAAGCTGAATGAAAAAGGAGAGGTCATTCGAAATAAAGCAAGACTAGTTCGCAAAGGTTATGCCCAAGAAGAAGGAATTGATTATGGTGAAACTTTTGCACTTGTGGCTAGACTTGAAGGAGTAAGAACATTATTGGCATATGTTGCTTAGAATAATTTCAAGGTATATGAAATGGATGTCAAATCTGCATTTCTGAATGGAGTATTAGAAGAAGAAGTTTTTATTGAACAACCTGAAGGATTTGCTAAAGACAATAATAAAGATCAGGTATATAAATTGAACAAAGATTTATATGGTCTGAAACAAGCACCTAGAGCATGGTATGAAAGATTGCACTCTTATTTAATCAAGATTGGTTTTATAAGAACAAGTGAAAACAACAATATTTACATGAAGAATGATGAAAATGGAATACTGATCTCAACAATATTTGTTGATGATATTATATTTTGTGGGAATGACTCTCTATGTAAGAACTTTGGAAATGAAATGAGCAAAGAATTTGAGATGTCATTAATTGGTGAGATAAAGTATTTTATAGGTTTATAGATACTGCAAATGAGAGAAGAGATTTTCATTACTCAATCCAAGTACATAAAGGAAATCTTGAAGAAATTTGTAATGGAGGATTCAAAACCAGTAAGTAGTCCTATGACTACCAACTGTAAACTATCAAAGAATGATGAATTTGCATCTATTGATGAGACACTTTACCAATCTATGATTGGAAAGTTGCAATATGTTGTTCACAGTAGGCCAGACATAGCACATGCATTAGGTATAGTTGCAAGATTCTTTGCAGATCCTAAGGAAACACACATGACAACAATCAAGAGAATTTTCAGATACTTAAAAGGCACTGAGGATTATGGCTTAGTATATCAAAAAAGAAATGATTTTGATTTAAAAGTTTATACTGATGCTGATTGGGTAGGCAATATTGATGACAGAAAAAGCACAAGTGGAAGAGCTTTCTTTTTAGGAGAAAAACTAGTGAGTTGGCTTAGCAAGAAACAAGGATGTGTTTCACAGTCAATAGTAGAAGCTGAATACGTTGCTATAGCATTGAATTGTACCAACATAGCATGGATCAAACAACTATTGGAAAGTATAAATGAGAAAGTTACCAAGCCAGTAACTATATTCTATGACAATACTAGTGCCATTAACATTTCAAAGAATCCTGTTATGCACTCTAAGGCAAAGCACATCTCTATCAAATATCATTATCTTAGAGAAGAAGCCAAAGAGAAGAAAGTGGTGTTGGAATATGTTAGCACAAAGGAACAAATAGCAGATATCTTCACCAAGCCACTACCAAGGGACACTTTTGAGTATCTCAGAAGTAAGTTAGGGGTCCTACCTCTATCTTCTAATCACTGACTGAGTTTGGTGAAAGCATCAATTCAATGACTCTACAGAATATATTTTAGGATTTGATGTTGATTTACACACTTTAGGATTTTTTCTAAAGGTGTACAAGAAACAATACATGAAACTATATAGGAAACAATACAGGAAACAATACAGGGAATAGGAATTGAAGACATAATGCTCTGATCGAGACTAAGTTGACACATAACAACAAGAAATCACTTCATACAGGAAGAAATTATGTTTTAGTTCTTTACTTTTTGGCATTGTTGTCAAAGGGGGAGAAGATAGAAGAGAAGAGGAGAAGACTGAAGAAGAGGAGAAGACTAATGTATGGGGGAGAATTCTAATGATAGGGGGAGAGCATTTCAACATTTTAGAATCTCACAGCAATTTGAATCAATTAGGTCAAATCAATTGGTTTTGCCATGAATGCCAAAGGGGGAGATTATTGGCATTTGGCATCATAACAGACAAGGAGAGATTGTTGGCATTTCAATAAGGATATTGAGAAGGTTGTTGATGATTATGGATAAAACTGATTAAGGATGTTTACTGTCTTAATATTATTATTTTGTCATTGATGTCAAGAAATTGATTTTCTAATTCAGTATGATGTTGTCATATCTTGAGAAGTATGATTTGATGAGTATAAAGATGTTGGTAAAAGACACAGAAACAATATGATGGATAAGGGGTGAAATAAGTTATTCAATGGGCAACTATTACCGAGTTAGACAATGATGAGATCATGATGATTAGATTGTTTTGATATCCTACATATGTTATTGATTGTAAGGTTAATACTATACTATGTTACCAAGCAAAGAACCTAATCGGTAAACCCTAAGGTTATTGCTATCGATTAATGAAGGCAGAATGTCTACCGAGTGAAGTTTAGTATTTACCGAGTTGCAACCGAGTAATAACATAATGCATTAAATGATTACATGCATTATTTAATGAAGGAAGCTAATGAGCTGGCTATGATTAAATGATTGGTATGCCATGAATGAAGTTTGTTAAAGAATCTATGGCAAAGGAAAATCAATAGGAAGATCTATAGCTTAGATTGAACTGCAATACCCTAGCACAAGTTCCAAGGTGGGGTAAAACATTTTCAAATCAAAGGATACATTGAACATGGTCAAAGTTTGAAGATCTGATGGCTATGATTGATCATGGGAAGTGTGATCAAGGAGATTAAGTGGTTGGTGAATTGTTTATAAATAGGGAACTGTTGATAAACAATGTATGCAGGCAAGTGTATGCACAAGGATGCTACATAGTGATTACCGAGCACAGAAGCTTGAAGATCTATTTTGAATAACAGAGTATAGAGCCCAGCAGATGGACAAGATTAGTTCTATGTCTATATTGTATTGAGCAAATAAGAATTTGCTTTAGCATTTTAGATGTGAAGTTGTAGATAGATTTTTATTACTGTTATTTTGTGAAGTGACAGAAAATCTCTTAACCGAGTGGACTTAACAATCTTATTTGTAAAACCCTCTAGCAAGGTGACATTCTGATTGAGTGTTTGAAATCCTTTAACAAGGTCACTTCTAACAAGGTGAAGATCCTAACAGATCTGAGGGAAATCCCTTAACCGGGTCACATCTAGCAATGTGTTTGTAATCTTTAACATGATTTTCTTTTAATCGAGCATACTCTAGAAGAGTATATTTCTTAGTGGGTCTGAAATACCACAGTGGTTTTTCCCTATTTGGGTTTCCACGTTAAATCTGGTGTTATGAGTGTTATGATGTTTATATGCTTTTGAGTTTGCATGTTTAGCAGTTTTGGTTATATTACTGAAGTATATGTTACCGAGGATGAATCTGTTGTTTTTATGGAAGATTAAGTGTGTATGATTCACTCCCCCCCCCCTCTCATCTTATTAGCTTGGCATCTGTACTTATCTTTAAGTATCAGAACTATCAATCATGACCTAATCAACATCCTTTCATCTCTAATTTTCTCCTAGGGTTTTATGATTTATTCATCTACTCCTATTCATCATTTTCCTTTTAGGTTAAATAAATTTATATATTTAATCCTAAGTCTCCTCTTGTCACAATTAAATATTTATTTAATTGGCTAATTACTCCCCCCTTTGTGATTTAATTAATAAATCAGAATTTATTAATTAATGTCACCTAATTTCCTAGTTTCTACCTCATTTTATAATTTGCTAAATTCAATTTCCACCTGATCAAGTCCTCTCTAGTCTCTCCCAATTTTTGTGCTTCAGTGGAAGCATGAATTTCTCATGCATCATACCTTTGGCATAGCAAGATGTCATAGGATTTTAGTCCTCTAACCTTTGCATTGGCAATATGTGATAATTCATGATATAGAAGGTGTCATAGACTTCTCTTTTCAATCCATTATTCTCATTTTCGAATCAAATTGCCTCTTTCATATCATCATGCTAATTTCATCCTCTCTCCAATTTGCCTATGAATTGGATGCATTAATTCAATCTTCTCAATGAACCATAATTCGAGTACCCTCATGTTGTCACTTTAGAATCCATCACTTGCAATCATCTTTTGTATTGGTAGGTGACACCAACATAATTTGGAGGAGAAAGAATAACAATGGAATCACATGAAGGAGATTCAGTGTTATGGTTTGCATTTAATTTATTTTGAATCTTGTCTTCATGCTTCTATTGAGTGTATTAGGATCATTTCTTAGCTTATTAGGGTTTGTGTAATTGATGGCTTTGATGTTTTCCATGATTCCTATGTACAATAATATTTTTAAATCATTAGTAATATATATCTTTTCAATCAAATACAAGTGAAAAATTACAGAGATTATGAATACATTTTTTTTTACTTCAACAATTCAACCCTACAATTATTGTTGACGACGTCAATTTTATTAAAACTATTTAAATTTTAAAAAAATTGGAAACTATAGGAATGTTAAAGTAATGGAAAACTATCTACAATGATTGGTTGATTGAAAAAAAAGCTGTCGATGGTCATTCATTCTGATGTGTCCATCAACATGTGCATCGATGAGTAGGAAAGATGATTTTTTAATATTTTTGAGATAGAATTTCACCAACATGTGGACATGTGGATGGACACATGGACATTGTCAAGTAGTTGAAGCTTCAAGAAGGGTATCACCGAAAAGATGCTTCTATTACGAATTGCCTATGTAGCACCTAGACTATACCATTGACAATGCTTTTAAATTAATTAAAAATTCAAATATAACAAGTTTTTGTTTTTCAATTAATTATTAAGCATGGTCAATGGTACAATTTGTTTGCTAGATAGACTATATCATGGACTTCCACATCAGCTCGGTGGATCATTTGAATTCTGTAACAAAGGAAATTTTCTACCTCAAGGATGATGGAGTCTTGAGAATAAACTATCGCTTTGATACCTCCTTGAACTAGCACTAAGATGAGCCAGGGGATAACAGAGTTATGCTAGGATGTCAGACACCTGAGAGGCATATCTAGATGGCTCTACAGAGCCTTTGTCCTCAGGATGAGAACATAGATCTACGACACCAACATGGTCCATTGTCGTCCTATACAAACAAAGTGCAGAACGCGGACATAAAATATGGGATGCACTAACAAAATTCGTAAAATGATCAAACAATGCTAAAATGACTGGAAAGAATGAATCACGAAATAAGATAAGAAAATACTAAATGAGTAAGAAAATATCACAACAGGTTCACGCTATGAAGCCTCTTGCAACTCAATGTCCTTGTAGTGCCCAAACTTTAGGGCAAAAACACAACAACAATTTATTTTAAAACAAGGCTTAATTACTCGTGTTCACGTAAAGTGAAGGCATGGATGCTCACTGAGTTTTACCAAATTGATTACCTTAGCATCAACTTAATGTGACCTCAAATGTGAACGGCTAAATATTATTTAAAATTCAATTAAAATGGCAACGTGTAACATACTTTGACTATGTGGGGTAAATTAAGCCCTTAAGCCATTGCTCTATGTTGCACCTAATGGGGAATAGTTCTTTGAAATAAATTAAAGATACCATCCTAAGGGTTAACAACATTACTTTACTTTGATTAATAAGATTATTTATTAAATCACATCTAAGTGTTTGAATAGCTCCATTCATTTGAAATATAACCTTCCTGGGGATTAAAATCCGATTTCCCTACAAATAAATATTTAAGTCCCATGCCATTTAGAGTTAATTAAATTAACTCAAATAATACCATTTTATCTTTAATACTAAATGTATTATTAAATTGCGAGTGTTCCAACTTTATTATAATAAGATTATTATAAAATCTTTATATCAATACTAATCTAATAGTCATGAGTATCTAATATCTAACAGGGTCGGTATACTATATTTAAAATTGCTACGATCCCTGGGTATTAATATTATTTTATTAACCCAATGCATCTATTTATATTTTCCACATATATATATATATAATTACCCATATATAATATAAAACAAATACATCCCTTTTTTTAATATTTAAAAGTCTATATTCAAATAAATATCCATATATATATTTAATTACATACCCCATGGGTATGCAATTGAATACACATAAATATCCCCAAAATGCCACTTTATATTAATTCCACCCTAAGACCCTTTTTTTATAATACTCTTATTAGGGCTCCCTTTTATTTTAAAATGAATCCCCTTTTTTTTATTTAGTTATACCCTAACATGTGTTAGGGTTTTTATTTTCTTGCAAAGGGAGATTTGAAACAAAATTTTGGAGGGGCAAAATTACTTTTGGGCACCATTGTTGAAGGTGCCAACCCTGCAATGTTTGCATATGTGCAGAATATGTTGACATGATGATATTATGTTGTCATTGATGTCAATATACTGAAAGAATGAACCAGTAATATGTTGAAAGAGAACCGGTAATATGTTGAAGAGTGAACCGGTAATATGATGAAGAGTGAACAAGTTTATTGAAGTTAAGCAACTGGCAAAGTGAACCGGTATAATGATGAGAACCAGTATATGTGCTAAAGGTGAGGCGGTTTAATATGGTATGACTACCAGTTGGTAGTCTCAGCTTCAAGGTTTCCGATTGAAGTGTTTCGAGCCTGTGTGATTCAACTAATGGCATTGTGTGATGAGTTAGCATTGTAATGGAAATCAGATTGTGTTTCCACGTCAGTCTCATGCACGTGAAGGATCTTGCATGAAGGATATTGATCCTATCTACCTCAGGAATGTGTGAAGTCTCTGCAAATGGTGGAGAACGTGTGATGGGTTATCGCCTCCAAGAAGCGGTAAAGAACGAATGATGGAGAATGTCTTGAGATCTGTTCAAGACCGTTGTATTCAAATGCAAAGTGTTCAATGGTCAAGATTGAACTAACTAATTTGCTCAACCTAAATATTTAGGGTTTACGGTTTATGTTACCAACCTATCTATTTCCTATAAGGTCAATGTTGTGTTTCACGTTGAAGTTGTTGGATGTTGTGTGTGTATCTAAGTGCAAAGATACATGATTCTTGCCAGACCAGATAAGAGGGTTGATACCTGCAGAGTGTGTATGCAGAAGAAAGGAACTAAAGCGGGTTTGCATTGGCATTGAGTGCTATTACCAAATCATTGTAATACCTACTGATCTCTAATCACTTCAAAAGTTGGAAAATCCCTTAACAGGGTAGCTTAAACTAGCTTGTTGTAAATCCTTTAACAGGGTGACTCAAAGTCATTGAGTTCATAAAATCCTCTAACAAGGTAACCCTTAACCGAGTATTCTAGCCATCCCTTAACCGGGTGATCCCTAATAGGATTGGTTGCTAACAGAACCTGTTGTAACAGTCTTTAACTGGATTAGGCTTCTAATAGAGCAAACTTCTAAAGAGTTCAAAACAGCTTGTGGGTATTCATCAACACCATGGTTTTTCCCAGTTGGGTTTCCACATGAAAAATATGTGTGTCATATGTGATGTCTTTTTCATGTGATGCTATCTCATTTTTTGTCAAGTGGTGAATCATGGTGATCTAGCATGTTATTATATTTCTAATGATAGAATATTTGTTTATGCACAAGGATAATGTGGAAATGAGGGTGTAGTTTGTGTGGTAAGATAAGTGTTTCCAATTTATATCTTTCACAGTCTCATTGTACTTAACTGGTAGTATTTTGGTTTATGACCGGTGTTAGTGATTGTCAGTCAAGTTCACTGTTTGCAGTCAAAGTAGTTCAGGAAAAGTTTTTGTACCTGTACTGATTCACTCCCCCTCTTAGTACCGGTTTGGTACTCACTGTTCATCATTGTGTTATCATGCAACAATGGTGACGTTGTTGTATAACAGTGCAGTGAGGCTTTTGGGCTGGAAGCACTACTGTGGGTCATGTTCCTCGGTGGTTTCGCTCCCCACAGGGGTGGGGTGGAGCCTTCAACTCCTTCCACCCCCCCTTTCCCACCTGCATTTATTTCCAAACCGCATATATTTTTATTTTTAATAATATATATAAATATTTATATATATAATATATGTATATGTGTTGGCAAATACACACTCCAATGAGAAATTGTAGGGGATTGAAGGTATTGTCATTGATGGCAACCTTGCAATCCTATGGCACTGGCATCGACAGACTCTACATCGATAGATAGTTTACCGGTAGTGACAAAGATGATTACCGGCACCCTAGCCGACATGATTTTGATTATTACATTTTGTATTTAATTGTAATATCTTGTTTGTAAGCTGACAAGGTGATTTGTAATAGGACTCATACCTAAGTATGAGATCTTGTAGATCATTTGAGATGCGAACATGGTTAGATTATTGTAGAAGTAATATGTGAATATAAAGGTAGATTTTGGAGTAAGGTTTATGGTTATTGTATGAGCTTAAACCGGTACTAAACCTAGCATAGCAGATGCTGAACCGAAGAAGTACATGATATTGGATTTGCATAATCCATTTTTGTAAGTCAGTGAGACTTCCTTTTGTAATTAAGCAGTGAGCTTTAGGTAGTTGGCCTTCCTGCATGTGCAGGCCCCTATTGTAAGTAATATTCATTTATTGGCTAGTAAGTGAATATTGTGGGTCACAAATCCCACCAAGTTTTTTCCCACACTGGGTTTCCTCATTAAAATATTGTGTTATGGTGTGTTTTCTATGTTGTGCTTATTGTTCTTATTTACTGCATTAATTTTGATTTACCGGTACACTATTTTGGAATGCAATTTATTTAATAAGATCAGAAAATCTGCTAACCGGTTAGATACTGATTCACCCCCCCCTCTTAGTATCTTTTGGAATCCTAACAATATGTATATATATGTATATATATATATATACATATACATATATGTATGTATTCATATACATATACATACATATGTATATATATATATATATATATACATATATATATATATATATATATATATATATTTGAACACTTTATTTTTGCTCAAGTAGATATCTAGTCTTTAACAATCTGTTTCTTTTGAGTAACAAGTTGAAGGTTTTGGAGCAATAAAATATATAGAAGGTTGAATAAATTTTAGATGTGGGTTATTGTTTCCTCTTCAATATGAATCATAAGAAGATTTTGAAACATTTACAGTTGTAAAGTGGGTAGATTTAAACTCTTTTATTTTTAATAGTTGTAGGTTCTTTAGATCTTTTTTTTTTAAAGTTTAATGTCGATTCAATGTATGTTATAATAGAGAATAGAAAGGGGAAATGTGAAAGAGAGAAGGACTCCCTTCCATGGAGATCCTTCCTCCTTTCTATTGGTATTATGGATGTGTTGCATTGGTTTTATCATTGATGTCAACACTTGTCAACACTTGAGAACACTTATCAGCACTTAGAGATCTTTTGTTATGTTCACCGACATGTTTAGTGACTTATGTAGTCACTGGTATCTGGTTCACCGATAGGTTATATTGTTCACCAACACTTAGGATGATCTGTTATCATTTGGAGATTACTTGGTTATGTCAAAGACATTGTTTGGACACTTGGTTTTGGTGATTTGATTATTGGTACAATCGAGTTTGCATATTTGTTGTTACCGACAAATAGGTCTAGGTTATGGACCGGCAAGCTTTATCTATTCCAGATCAGCACAACACATTATGGAGATGATTTGTTATTGTTGTAAATGCATTGAGCCAACATCATGCATCACATATTGATTCATTTGTAATTGATTTTATTGTAATATCTTAGTGAGACGACCTACACATTTGGTCTTAGGTTTTGGTATATATGTAAGATCTCATTTGTGAGATTATGTAGAGAAAATGAATAAAGGATTGTAATAAGGTATATGTGAATATAAGTAGAGCTATAAATGTAGACATCATTTGAAGATTCAAGGAAGGTATGAGGAAGGAAAATCAAAGCTTAATCGGTACTGAATCTAGCATATGAAGATGTTATTTTGAGCAGTACATTATCATTGGATTTAACCATCCAATTGTAATCAGTGTGACTCCCATTTTCTGATTGAGCAGTGGGCTCTAGGCAGTTGGCCTTTCTACATGTGCAGACCCCATTTGTACACACATACTATCTCTAGTAGTATCATCTGATTGTGGGTAAGGTTTCCCACTATGGTTTTTCCCCTTATAGGGTTTCCACATACAAATAACTATGTTATGTGTTGTGTATGTTATTTGTCTTTCTGTTTCATGCATTAAACTTTACCAGTACTATTATTAACTGCTAAATTGTCTACCGGCATTAAGTTTGGTTAAGTTATATTTGGGTTGAAATTAATAGACAACTGATTCACCCCCCCCTCTTAGTTGCCTCTGGGTCCTAATACTTTCTAGCCCCAAAATAAAACAGAGAGCTTGAACACTCAGCTCTCAAAGTATTTCCTTTTCATTCCTAATGTTTTGTTTAAAACTACTAATCTTTTATTTCAGTTTCTAACAAGAAGCTATGTAATGTAGAACAGAAAATGTAAAGTATCCTTTTTTTCTATTGTTGTAAAGAAATCTTTCTTATTGTAGCATAAGTTTGAACTACTATTTTATTTCAAAATCCCTCTATTTTTCTACAAGTTTACAAAATTTAAAATAGAAGATAGAATGAAACCCTTTCTTTTATTTTGCTGAAATAAACTCCTTAACAAACTTAAAATACAAAATACTACTATATTTAAAATTCAGATTTACACAAGGATTCATTTCTTGTTAAAACTTGTTCAAGGAAAATATAGGTTTAAGGAAATTATTTCTCTTCCTAAGTTGACATTTGAAATACTCACTATGAATAAATTAAAGCATGAAGTTGTAATTGTTGGCATGATGATGATTTTTGTATTGGATGACTTTATGTGTTGTCATTGATGGCACACATATGTTTTGATTGTCTTAGTTAGGTCAAACTGGTACCATATGTATAAGAAGTCTAACTGGTATGAAGGTGTCTAACCAATATATATAGCCAAGACAATTGGTTTTGATCAATTCCACTATCTCCAGTTTTGAGATGTAGCAAAGAGTGACAAGGAGGCACTCGGAGACAATCAGTATATGAGTTGGAAGCAGCTAACACTCAATTAGTATTGGCGTTCCAACCAGTTTCACAGATTGTGTGATAAGTTGTCACTCGTCATGATGTGTTATCTCTAACCCACAATTTTGGTGGTGATTTGCGATATGTTATGAAAGATTGTCTAGATTCACTAAACCTAGCAAAATGTGTTGAGGTTCTTGAGCCGACATGAAATCTAATGTCTATAAAAAGACACTATGATGAGTTATTTTGATATGCAAGATACAAGTGATGTTATGAGTTAGAGTTGATGTGATTTATTGAAGGAGTTGTAGAGTATGTCATTGCAGTATTGAGTAAGCAAAACAGGATCTATACAAGAAGAATGTGTTATTCCTAGATCAACCACTTGTTGTTTTCTAATCACTACAGTAGTTAAATCCCCTAACCGGGTAAGCTCTAACAATATTTATTGTAGAAATCCTCTAAAAAGGTGATTCAACTTGGATCTAAATCCTCCATTGAGGTTACCTTTAACCAAGTATAGCTTCTAACAGGGCTTTGGGATCTTTAACAGGATTTGCTCCTAACAAAGCACGTTGTAGACCTTAATCGATCAGTTCCCTATTTTTGCAGATAGTTAACTTGTGAAGCCCATCTCACCATGATTTTTCCTAGTTGGGTTTTCCACATCTAAACACTTGTGTTATGGTGAATGGTTTACTTATTGTGAATTATTTTGTAACATTTTGGATTGCATGCAAACTCCTAAGTAAACTGGTTAAATGTTTTTATCAGTCTGGTTTTAAAGTGTTATTATTCTTGCTATCACTGATTCACCACCCCCCCTCTCAGTGCTTTATAAGTCTATCAATTGGTATCAGAGCCTAACTTCCTTAAGGCTTAATTGCTTGGAAGGAAACCCTAAAGCCATTATGAGGGATACGAATTATAGAGAAATGGCTAGAGTACTTGATGCAACTAGAGATGAGCTAGAAACCCTGAGAGGTAGATTCAAAGCCTCACAAGTAAAGAGGAGATAACTGACTGAGAAAATATTGGAGATCTCTGACAACAACTCTTCAGATGAGGCCAACATTGATGCACTGGCTAAAGAAGTCGAGAAAATGAATGGTGAAAATATCAACCCAAGACGAGAACTTGAAGCTCTTACAATCCGTATGAGTCAAGAACTTGAAGCAACGAGAGAAGTTGAAGACCTGATCAAAGAGAAAGATCATGAGATTTATAAGATCAAGTAGGAGAATGTAACTTTGCATGAATACTAGCTTGAGGAGAAGGAAGAAAAAGAAGCATTACAGTTAGATCTTGAGATGGAAATGTCTCTCAGAGAGACTCTTACAAAGCATAATAAAGATCTTACCAAAGAGCTTACTGAGGCTAATGGGAAACTTGACAAATTCAATAAGAGTTCCTCTATGTTGGATGAACAGATCCAATCTTAGAGGATGAAAGGTGACACATCTGGATTAGGATTCAATACATTTGAGAAGGGAAAATCTTCTAGTACCAAGAGCAACATGCATGAAGTTAAAACTGCTCCTTAGGCTAAGAAGCCTATTGGTAAGAAAGATTTCAAACTAGTTTGTTTTAACTGTCTTAAACTAGGAAATACTACTAATGTGTGTAGAAACAAATCTAATAAGAACATAGGCTACAATGCTAATACTAGATATGTGTCTAGAAGATTTGAAGGTCATTATTACACATGCAATATTTATGAACATAGATCACTTGGATGCAGATATGGAGCAAACAATCTGACACCTCACATGACTCCAAGACCTATTGGTGACTAGAGAAGGACTTATGACAACCACAAAAAGATGAAAGGGAAAAAACCTTATGTCAACCAGCTTAGTCCCTATGAGATGGAAAACGTAACCAATGTGATTTGCACAATTTTCAATAACTTTGGACATGTGGCTATGAACTACAAAAGAAGGACTGGAAGAGGTAATGCAGGACCTTGGAGAGCATCTAGGATGGCCTGCTATCTTTGTCACAAACTGGGACACACTCCCAAGTTCTGTAGAACAAAGAAGAACCAACCAGTAAGTCACAATGCAGATCAGAAAGGAAAGAAGAAGGTTGATGTTGAAGAGACTAGACCAGAGATGAATAAGATTTGGAAGAAGAAAAGTGAAGATAAACCACTAGAAGAATCAAATCCTTCACCTAGTGTGGAGATTCCTATTAGATACTTGATCAGTCCTAAAGACACTGAGAGAGAGAGGGGGGGGGGATCAGTGTCTAACCGGTTTACAAAAGATTTAAACTTGTTTGCAACTTTATAACCCAAATTAATATATTGGTAAACAATAAATAATGCAGTAAAGAGAAATAACAATATAATCATCAATGCACACCATAACACAAATATTTTTGGCAAGGAAACCTGGTAGGATAAAAACCTCGGTGGGATTTGTGACCCACAATATTTACTCATTGGCCAATATGAATATATATTACTTATACCATAGGGTCTTGCACATGTAGGAAGGTCAACAACCTAGAGCTCACTGCTCAATCACAAAAAGGAGTCACATTGAATACAAAATTGGATGATTAAATCCAATGACAATGTACTTCTTAAAATAGCATCTGCAATGCTGGATTCAGTACCAATTTAAGCTCTGTCAGATACCTCTGCCATAAACCTTGCTTCACTTTGCTCTACTCTTATTCACTCATAAAATGATTACATCATAATGCATATACAGTTATTCGCTCTCATATACCGCTTACATTCATTACCTATACACATTTCACTTACCTACACAATGACCTACAAGATCTCATATATATATGAATCTTTACTATACATCATGTTAGCTATACAATATAATTACAATACAAAACAATATAATTTCCATGTCGGCTCAGAGTTCTGGTAAGATCTTCCACCGATGAGATTGGATGCCGGTGAGAATAATCTTTGTAGTGCCTGTCGGTGTCGGTAAATGATGTCTATTGCCAGTGTAACCTGTGAACAATGCTACCAGTTGGTTTCCATCAATGACAATATCAACTATTCTCATCTAAGTGTATAATGATAACAATCTCCCCCTTTGGCATTGATGGCAACACTCATGAGAAAAATCCAAAAGATGATATCCAAAAATTTGAAGTCCAAAAATAAGAGTGCTCCCCCTGACCAAATGATCCCTTCTGCACATTTTTATCCCACACTAATACTCCCCCTTTGACATCAATGAGAAAGGATGTCAAAAAGAGTCAAAGAATACCTCAAAGCTTGTAACCAGTTATGTACAATCTGAAAGATATCTGCTAAAATCAGATTAAGACTCTGCATGAATTTAGTGCTATCAAAAATAATTGTTTCAATCTGTTGGATCATCCCAGTCAGATAATGCATTTGTTGCTCCGATGATCTTTCTCCTTGAATGGTTTCTTTAGACAACTCAATCCGTTGTGTTAGAAGGTTGTCCAATCTAGGACCAAGTTTATTTTTTAGCTCCCGGGCCTTCAGTCTTATCCTTGCTTTTTCCTTTTCTAATTCTCAATCTTTTCTTCAAAAATTGCCATTTCTTGATAAAAAACTGAGGTAAGTTCCAAAGAACCTATCATGTTATTTGTTATATCATCAATCTCCTTTTGTGTTTTCTTTATCTTCTCATTAATATCCTCTATTAGGTGGTGAGGCTTGCATGCTTCCTTATACAATTCTTTATATTCTAAAATAGTGGAATTAAGTGTCAGTAACAAAGAATCAATACACTCAGTACAATCCTTAATAATCTTATCAAAGTATTCACTTTTCTCCTTTTTCACCCTTTCCTTAATAGTCTCTTCATTAATTTTATCCATAGCTAGAATATTTGAAGCAATGAATTTGGACAATGTGTCCAATTTACCTAAAGATCCATCAATATGATCAACTTTACATGTCAGTGCAATCATTTTCAAAATAGGTAAAGTATCATCAATAGCCTTAAATGCTAAGGCATTGTAATCTGTGATCCTCTTTATGGAATCCAAAAGTACATCTGTCATGTTAGTAGGTCTGTAATCCATGGTGGAAGTTCTAGGTGGAGTGTGAGGTTATGCAGTTGGTTTCTTCTCATCTCTGGATTCCTACACATTAACCTTAACCACTTATGCTATCTTGCTTCCATCATTGACCTCTTCTTTATTCACTATTTCTTCCTTTTGCTCACTCTATGTTTCAACTTTGTTTTCTTCCTTACCATCATCCTTACTTTTTGTCTTGCTGACTATCAGCTCAACTATACTCTGTTCTTGTCCTTTTTCTGCTACTACTTTGTTAGATTCAATGACAGTCCCATAGACACTGAGAGGGGGGGGTGAATCAGTGTCTAATCGGTGGTTGGAAAATTTAATCTTATTAATAATTTTGCCACCCAAAACAGTGTACCGGTAAACAAGAATTAATGTAGTAAATAGAAATAATAGAGACAGCATACAAACATGCCATAACACAAGATATTTTAACGGGGAAACCTGATGTGGGAAAAACCTTGGTGGGATTTGTGATCCACAATATTTACTCACTGGCTAATGAATAAATACTACTTACAATAGGGGCTTGCACATGTAGGAAGGCCAACAACCTAGAGCTCACTGCTCAAAGAAGAGTCTCACTGACTACAAAATGGATTATTAAATTTGTGAGAGTTAAGAAATACAACACCACAGGAGCCCAAAAGATCTCTACAAGCTGAAATAAACCTGTTACAAGGAGATGCAAGGAAGCAATAACAGCTCAAAAGATGAGAGCTCAAAATTCACAAAATGTGTAATGTGATAATCATACAAAGAAAAGAAAAATAACCTCTAATAGGTCAAGAAACCCTAAAAGGGAAAACCTAGGCTTGCACATAATAATTAATAAAAGAATTAATTATTATGCACCTAATGTTAGCTTAAGTGTAAAAAGAGATAAAGGGAACTTAAATAATTAAACAAATGTTGTTTAATTAATCAAGTAAAGACCTGATTACTCTAACACCCCCCCTTAAGCTAGACTTAGGGAGAAGCTAAAACCTAGAGAAGCTACTGAAAAAAGGAAAGATCAGTCCCGACAACAAGGCCTGATCAGGTACCCAAATACAATGAGATCTCTATGAAATGGAGAAAAAGGAGAAAACCTAGTGGGAAAAAACTCCTCTCCAAAAAGAGATAAAAGAACATGCTGAAAGAAGAAGAAGGAAGGAAGGCCTCATTAAGACCCCCCAAGGACAACTTCCTTCACCCCAAGCATAGAGCGCAACTGAAGATAGTGTGGCAATGCAAAAGGTTTCGTGAAGATTTCTGCAACCTGCTCGGCAATGGGAATGCTCTCCAGAATGAGAGAACCATCCTGAATCAACTAGTAGATAAAATTCATGTGAAGTTCAATGTGCTTCATCCGCTGATGCTCTACTAGGTTGCGATAAATAAGAATAGCACTCTGATTGTCACACTAAAGAACAGTGGGACTATCAAGAGGAAAACCAAACTTAGTCATCAACTATCGAAGCCATAAGATCTCTTGACTGGTGAGCACAACAGCTTGGTACTCAGCCTCTATAGATGATAATGCATGAGCAGTCTTCTTCTTGCAATACCATGTGATAGGACTAGAGCCAAGATAGAAAACAAAGCTAGAAGTAGACTTCTGATCAGTGACCTCACCAGCCCAATCTGAGTTAGTGTAGCCAACAATGAGAGGTTCCCCAGATGTGTAGTGAATTCCATGAGAAAGAGAGCCCTGAATGTACTGCAAAATACATTTGCAGCTTGCCAATGACTCTCATGAGGATCATGGGAGAATCAAGAGACAAGACCAACCACACAAGAAAGATCAGGATGAGTGTGGGTCAGGTACAACAAACTACCAACCAACTGCCTATAAAGTGTAGAATCTACTGAAGGAGTGGGACAAGTAGTAATCAAAACAACCCCTGACTGAAAAGGAGTGGGAGCAGGCTTGTAATCAAACATACCAAAGTGTCGAAGCATGTCAAGAGCATACTTTTGCTGGTAAATGTAGATCCCATCAAAAGACTAAATCACCTGAAGACCAAGAAAATAGTGCAAAAGACCGAGATTTGTCATCTCAAACTGGTCCATCAAAGCTCATTAAATATGTTGAATCATAGAGGATGAGCTACCTATGATGAGGAGATCATCAACATATAACACAAGAATCGGAATCTCACCCTCAAGAAGCTAAATGTACACTGTGTGATTAGAATGATTGTGGGTGAAACTAGTGGAGAGCAAGAAAGAATCCATCTTCTCATACCAAGCCCGAGGGGCCTGTTTGAGACCATACAATGAATGCCTAAGTCTATAAACCAAAGAACTATCCTACACAAATCCCTGAGGCTGCTCCATATAGATTTCCTCCTGTAGGTCCCCATGTAAGAAAACACTCTTCACATCCATCTAAATAATGGGCCATCTCTAAGAAGCTGCAAAAGATAGTATAAAGCAAATAGAGTTCATCTTAGCGACAGGGGCAAATGTCTTGGAGTAATCAATACCCTCAACCTACGAGAAACCCTTCACAACAAGACATGATTTGTACTTATCAATCAAACCATCAACATCATACTTGGTATGATACAACTAGCGACACCTAACCATCTTTCTACCCTTAGGAACAAGACAGAGATCCCAAGTATGATTCCTCATCAAGGAAGAATACTCCTCCTCCATAGCGCAATCCAACTCAGGGTGTCCTGTAGCCTCTAAAAAATTCTGAGGATCATCTGAAATGGCATGACTCAAAATACTAGAACCCACAATATGAGAATGGGTGCGATGAGTATCTGAAGGATCACCAACAATAGATCCTACCGCCTCAACAGTAAAATGGGCCCACTTGAGCATCTAAGATGTAACAAGTGGAGGTGGGGATGGTGGATCATCAACAACATCATCAGAATCATCCTAAAAATAATCCCAAAGAGATGCAGTGGGAGGAGTAGGTAGAGGATTAGACACTAGAGACAGGGTATCCACTGTGGGAAGTTGCTCATCAAACTAAACATCCCATCAAAATAGGACCTCTCTGGAATCAAGATCAAACAACCTGCATGCCTTAACATCCTCATAGTAGCCAACAAAAATGAGGGGTTGGATCTTCTGCTCCATGGCTTTCCTCTGAGCATCATGAATAAAAGCCCATGCCTCATTGCCAAACACTCAAAAAAAAGAAACATCAGGATTGGCATGAGACCAAGCCTCCTAAGGAGTCATATGTCAAATCACCTTGTAAGGCATCCAATTCTAAATATAGTTGGCACAATTGACTACCTCAGCCCAAAAAAATGAATCCATGGACCTGGACTGAATCATACAATTCACCATCTCCCATAAAGTTTTGTTCTTGTGCTCAGCAACACCATTATGCTGAGGGGTGTAGGGAATAGTAAAGTGATGCTGCAAACCATGCTCAATGCAAAAATCTCTAAAAGTCTGATTCACATACTGGTGCAGGAGCACCTGAGCACCTGAATGCTCAAATCCTAGCAGGTATAGCATTTTATTGCAAATTAAGCATGTGTGTTTATTTTATGCTTCTAGTAGGTTTAATAGGTTTTTTTTGTGGTGTAATAAGGTTTGGAACTCATTTTTGTTTAAGAGTTTCCAAGATTTTTGTTTTTTGCTTAGTAGGCCAAAAACTGTCAATTTTGGGTCCAAATGAGCATTTTTGAATTTTTTATGTTGTAAAGCCTTGAAAGGCATTGGAGCATGTTTATTTAGTGTTTCTAATGATTTTGAGTCATTGGTTTGAGTTCCAAGTCACCGGGAGTCAAAATGCAACTTTTGAGCAACAAAAGTTGTCCAAAAAAGTTGTCAAAAAGTGCAAAAAAGTTATTTTTGGTGGTTTTGGTTAGTTCCAGTGTATACCTGCCTGTACAAAGGCTTCAATAAGTTGGCACATGTATAAAAACCATTTTCCCATCATTTTATGGGTGGTTTATGTTGGAAAAATAAAATAAATAATTGTTTTGCTCTTGTTTTTGTGAGTTTTAACTAGTTTCCTGCACTTTTGAGAGTACAGTCCGTACCATGGTTTCATGAGTTCGTACTACTCCTATTTTTAATTGGTGTGATCTCCTTTGATGTTTGAGTAGTGATTTGGAACAATTTTTGTTTGAATTTCTCTTAATAAAGGCATTGTTTTGTGGTTCCAATGGAAGGTCATCCATGGTCCAACTAGTTTCTTCAAAGTCTATTCATCCATGGCTTTGAGGAAATTTGTTGGACCCTTTGTACATACTGTATCATACATCTATTTTCCTTTTCTAGCAATGCACAAGTGTTTGTAAGCCCATGGCAAGTATGTGAAGTGGACAACTTGGCTTGGGTATTCTTAAAGTTGTTTGAATGGTACTTTGTTGTTCATAGCACTATACTTTGAAATGTTGAAGAAGAATTGAGTTGGCAAGGGTTATCATTGCATTTTACCATCCTTGTCTCTCTCATGACTTGGTTGGATGCAAGAAGCAAAGGTGTAATCAAACTGTAAAATAGTGTGTCACTATTTCATTGTTGAAATCTCATTGCCAACCTTCCTAATGGACAATATGGAATGATGGATTCCTCTTTTATGCATCATGGGAATGTATTTACAAGTGTTTTCAATGCTAAGAAGACAAGGTGCACAATTTGGTTGTAAAGGACCTAAATAAGGATCCTAGAAAAGTATATTCTTTGTCACAGTCTTATAATGTTATTCTTTGTGGCATCTTTTAAGTGTTCAAACTTACAAGATCTTTGAAGAGGCTATATGAAATGTTTTACCTTGCCATTAACACCTTTTTGCAGGCTAGGGACAAAGTGAAGAAGTAAACAAAACAAAGAAAGAAAGTTGTATGGCATTTGTTTGACATAATGACAGTACTCTAAGATAGGGTTTTAACCCTTGGGAGTGTTTGGTATATGTCATAGCAAGTTTTGAAACATTTAAATTGGGTCTAGTATCATGGAGAAGGCCTTTAAATTGCAAACCCTCACTAAAACTCTCAAAAACCCTTGAAAAGTGCCTATTTTGTGGGACAGTACTCAAACAGTCTTTATAGTACTTGCCATAGAAAAAATCCTTGATTTTTCATCATTAATTGACCACATCTCCAAGGGTTTTCTATGAAGTTTAGCAGATTGAGCAGGGTGAATAATTTTCACTAAAAACTAGGGCTAATCCTAGTAGCCTTTTTGGGGCCAATTTGACAATTTCATGAAATCGGTAAGG
Source organism: Cryptomeria japonica (assembly GCF_030272615.1). Classification (NCBI taxonomy): domain Eukaryota; kingdom Viridiplantae; phylum Streptophyta; class Pinopsida; order Cupressales; family Cupressaceae; genus Cryptomeria; species Cryptomeria japonica. The sequence goes on along the minus strand of NC_081407.1, from coordinate 280,859,856 downwards.
AAGGAGAAGTAAACGATTGTTTCAAATCATCAAAATTGATAAGTTAAGACCTGAGACACCCTACTACAAGCTCCATAGCATTGCATTAAGTCATTTGATCAAGATGACCTTTTGAGCCTAGAAGTTGCCTTGAGTAGAACAACGCTCATTGCATCCAACTTGGATATTTTCACTCTTGAAAAGGTGAGGAATAGTCATCAGACTTTACAAACCTATCCAGATGCTCATTCAACATATTAATATGATTGAAATCCTTAAAAGGTGCAAACAAGGTTAGGTACACCATGGTTCTCCAACAGTTGCCCATTCCTGGAAGAGAGGAGATTCAGCCAGTTGGACAACCAAACTTGTTCATTTTTAGTGACACACAAGAGGACCTCATTTCAGATTTGAATGCCTTAGCATGGAAGGTAAGGAGGAGTGATGTGAAATACAATAGGGTGCAAGTAGTGTTGAATAGAGAGGAGGAGAAAGGTTTAGAAGAATCACATTTGTGCCTAGGGATTGATTTGGGAAGCACATTGAGAACAAAAGCCCACCAACCTCAAAAGAAGACCAACTTCTACTCCACCTCCTCATCACATACTCCCCCCATTATCTGTACGTATCCATCAAATAGAATAACCAGACTACTTCTCTACAAATGTCTTGAAGATTCAAAATGAATCAAAGACATCAGACTTGTACTTAAGAAAGCACACCCATGTGCATCTGGAGAAGTCATCAATAAAAGTGAGTAGTACATACTTGGCTCTAGAAGAAGAAGGAGTAGGAAATGCCATGAGATCACTGTGAATCAACTCCAAGGGTGCCAAAGCATGAGGGGCTCTTCCCTTTGGAAAGGGATCCTTGTGATACTTGCCAAGCACACAACCATGACAAACACCATCATTGCAAGATATTTGTGGGAGCCCAAGAACAAGTTCCTGTGTACTCATCTACTGAAGATATCTGTAACTGACATGGCCCAAGCGCTCATGCCAAAGCTTAATCACTGGATCTACATGTGCTATAAGAGATGAACCTGCACCTACAAAGGGCTCAAGTCCATTAGATCTATAAAGACGAGATGCAATGTCAACACTCCCAATAGCCACAACCAAATTAGAGTCAGGGAGGTCCCGAATAACCAAATCATGTGGTGAGAACTCAACTATCTTACCAGAGCCAGAATGGTGAATCTGATAAATGGACAGGAGGTTCGTCGAGATGTCAGTGACAACCAAAACATCCTACAGAGTACCCCCATCCAAAGAGATAGAACCTGAACCCAAGACTGAAAGTTGAACTGAGTCACCCACTGCAATCTATGAAGTACCACAAGAGGCAAGAAAAGTAACCAACTGCTGAGTGTGAGTCATATGGTGAGAAGCACCAAAATATAATATCCAAGTGGACCCATAGGTTGAAGCTCAAGTAGTGAGAGCATGACCTTTCCCTATGGAAGGAGAAGACGACTAAGGTGAGGAGATGTGATTTTGTTGCATGGCTTCCTCTAAAGCTTCTAAGCATTTCCAACACTTGGAAACTAGATATCCTTCCTTGCCACAAAAACTGCAAGTGTCTCCTGATTTATTCTTAGTCTTGGAGGAAGACTCACCAGACTATGAATATTTCCCATGTTTTAGAGGAAATGGGGGTTTACAATCAGACTTAGGAGGTGGCTTGGAGGAATGCTCACTGCCTACAGAATTCTTCTTTGGCTTCGGTTTCTACTTTTGCTTCTCCTTAGAGGATTGAGCAACTAATTATTTGTTCTTGGATCCTGAGAGCATGTCTAGCTAAGAAAGGTGAGACTACTCATGAGACAAACACTAAAAAAACACATCAAAGGTAGGCATGGTGAAATGAGCACCCAAGCCATCCATGGTGGAGTAGAAAGTAGAGGCAAAAAACTGAAAAGGACCCCGAAGCTTCGAAAGAATCAAGTGAATGCACTCTGTGTTTGTCTTGATCTTACCACACCCCTGGAGAATAGATCTGGTAGTCTTGAAATTGTTTAAAAAATCCTCAATGGTGGGAAAGGAATTAGGTGACAAGGAAACCAACTTTGCCTCAATCTGTAATGCCTAAATCTCATTAACCCTTTTGAAGAGAGACTCAAATGTCAACCACATAGTGCGAGGAGTGAGTAACTCATCAAGGTGAAACAAAAGACTGTCAGAGACATGCAAAGAGAGTAAACCCATGCCCTCATCCATCTTGTTTCTATGCTAAAGAAGCTCATAAGGATGCTGCAATAGAGGTTGAACCTCATCCAAACAAGACCACAACCCTCATGCCCAGAGAAACCTCATGATGTGGGGCTTCCAGGTGCGATAGTTGTGTGATGTCAACAACTCAACTGAAGGACTTGCCATGAAACTCTGCACCTGCACCTACTTGTGGTTTTTTTTTTTTATTTGATCTTTTAGAATAGATAGAAGATGTAGAAGGGTTTGTTTGTTTTCAGAGTTTTGGTATTTTATAATTCTAATATAAATGACAGAAAGTGAGAAAAAAACACCCCCCCACAATAGATAAACCCAAACCCTAGTACATACTGATGAGAAGGAAGTAGTGCAGAAGCAAAAAAACTTGAAACTGCAATCTCATGTACCTAATGAAAAATATAGAAACAAGATCACATATCTAAATAGAGCATGCTGAGAGCTTTCCGACGCCTATTTGTTTTTGAAAAACGGAATCCGTTTGCCCATTATAACACCCTGAAAGTGCAGAAAAGAGACCTCGCTTTGACTAGAAAAAGGGCACTCAAATAGAAAATTTGGAAAAAAATCCAACACCACAAGATCTGGCTTAGAACCATCTTTGTGATGCCTATTTGTTTTCAAAAAAATGACTCTGTATGTTCAAGATATGGCAAAAAAACCAACCCCCCCTTAAAGAGGTAAGAGGGTGGAGGTCCGGTGGCAGGGCCAGGCTGGTGCTCTAGCGGTGCTCTGGGGTGGAGCGGCAAAGTGGTAGAGGCACAGTAGCGGGGAGGTAGCGGTGGTGGGTGGCAGCCAGGCATAGGGCAGAGGAGGGTGGCGTAGGGAGAGGTGGCGGCGGCGGTGGCCGGAAGTTGGACTGTGAGGGGGTACGTGGTCCCTGCGAAACCCCAAAAAAAAAATTTAAAAAAAAAAAAAAAATCAAAAATTCAGCCTGCATGCTATAAAGAGGCAATTTAAAAAAAAAAAAATTCTCGAACTGCATGTCAGGGCCATACATCCTGGTACTGAAGAAAAAAATACCCCTAGAGGCTTAGGAGTCAAAATAGGTCAAGTTTTATATGACCATAGGGGTTTTTGGGCCTTCTCAACACAATGGTGAGGTCCGTTTAGGCTCAAAGTGCTCATAAAAATGGCCTATCCCTAGGTGCATAAAAAAACTTCTGAAAAACCCCAAATCTGCTTCCAATGCAAAAAAACTCAAAACAAGAACAGATAGCTGCAGATATGAAGCTCTGATACCATATGAGAGTTGAGAAATACAACACCATAGGAGCCCAAAAGATCTTTGCAAGATGAAATAAACCTATTACAAGGAGAAGCAAGGAAGCAATAACAAAAAAACAAATACACAGAAAATATGCTCAAAAAATGAGAGCCCAATATTCACAAAATGTGTAATGTGATAATCATACAAAGAAAAGAAAAATAACCTCTAATAGGTCAAGAAACCCTAAAAGGGAAAACCTAGGCTTGCACATAATAATTAATAAAAGAATTAATTATTATGCACCTAATGTTAGCATAAGTGTAAAAAGAGATAAAGGGAACTTAAATAATTAAACAAATGTTATTTAATTAATCAAGTAAAGACCTGATTACTCTAACAAAATCCAATACAATGTACTGCTCAAAACAACATCTCTAATGCTAGGTTCAGTACCAGTTTAAGCTCAGATAGATACCATAACCAAAAACCTTCGCTGCTACTAAACAACTATCTTCTATCCTCTCTTTTTCTCTCTCTCTCTCTCTCATTTGTTTTTCAAAATGATCTATAAGATCTTATACATATATGTCTTTTACAATATACCATGTCAACTTACAAAAGATAATTACATTTACAAAACAATTCATATAAATAAAACTTTATCCCATGTCAGTTGGAGTGCCAGTATGCTTTGTTGTCGATGTAATCTGAATGTCGATGTAAGCACCTGTTGGTGTCGGTGTCTGTCGGTGTATGAATTTTGTGATACCAGTGTATGTAGAAACCTATTGCCGGTGGGTTGCCAATTGGTTCCCATCAATGACAACATCAACTATTCTCATAAGAGTGTAGAATTCCAACAATCTCCCCCTTTGGCATTGATGGCAACACTTGTGAGAAAAATCCAAAACTATTCTCCCAAAACTGAAATCCAAAAAGATGTGCTCCCCCTGAGCAAGTGATCTCCTTTGTACATGCATTTTTCTCTCCACTACTCCCCCTTTGACATCAATGACAAAGGATGTCATAAATAATCAAAAGAGTACAAAAATGCTACCTCAAGGTCTATAACCGGTTGGTTACTATCTGAAAGATGTCCACCAAAATTAGATTCAAACTCTGCATAAACTTGTTGCTGTCATTTAGAGTTGCCTCAGTCTACTGGATCATACCGGTGAGATAGTGCATTTGCTACTCTGGTGAACACTCTCCTTGAACTATTGCCTTAGATAATTCGACTCTTTGAGTAATAAGATTGTCCAATTTTGAACCAAGTTTACTTTTGAGTTCCTGGGCATTGGACCTTATCCTTGCCTTCTCTTTCTCAAGTTTCTCCAACTTCTCCTAAAAAACTACCATTTCCTGCTCAAAAAATGATATAAGTCTAGATGATCCTATTATATTATCTGTAATGTCATCAATTTCCTTTTGTGTCTTTTTTATCTCCTCATCAATGTCCTCTGTTAAACAGTGAGGTTTACATGCTTCTCTATATAACTCCTTATACTCCAAAATTGTAGAACTAAGTACCGGTAAAAGTGTATCCAAGTGATTAGTACATTTCTTTATGGTGTTCTCAAAGAATGTTTTTTTCTCTTTGTCAACTCTCTCCTTAATGGTATCCTCATTCACCTTATCTATGGTTATTATATTATCAGCAATGAATTTGGACAATGTGTCCAATTTACCTAAAGAATCATTAATGTGATCTATCTTACAATTAGGGGAAATCATCTTCAAAATAGGTAAGGTGTTGTCAATTGCCTTAAATGTTAAGGCATTGCAATCAATTATCCTCTTCATGGAATCTAATAGAGCTTCTATGATGTTAGTGGGTCTGAATACACCTGTAGATGTGCTTGGTTCTACTGTAGGTTTCTTCTCAACAGATGTTTGACTAATTACCTTTCCTACATCCTCTTTATTTCCATCAGATGCATCCACTTTACTTATATTTTCTTCTGGTGGATATGTCTATGTCTGTACCTCTACCTTTAATGGTTTCTCAGTCTGATTAAGTTCCTCTACAACTATCGGTTTCCTAGACTCAACATGAACCTCTAGCTCAGATTGTTTCTCTATTTGTACCACTATCGGTTTCTCAGTATATGATGGCCCTATGCTAATTGTCTTATCATCTATTAGTTTCTCAGTCTTCGGTTGCTCTGCTTGAACCAGTATCTCAGTTTCTTGAGAGTTAACAGTCTATGTCAATTTCTCTGAAATCTTGTTGTCCTCAACACTATCTACCTTAACCTATTAAATCTCTTTGTCCACCACAATGTTTATATTCTGTGTGTCCACATTCATTGTAAAAATTATCTCAAACTACGTGTTAGTATCATCATGAGTTATACCTTCAGTAGCTATATTTGGTGGATTAGTTGTATGAATCGGTGATGTTGAGGTTAAAGGAGGGGTGTCTTGAGCTGGTGGAGGGATGTTATCTATTATTTTTATAGAAGGTACACCACCTATTTTACCTTTTCCCTTGTCTTTCTGATATACCTTGAATGTCTTCTCCACTTTTGGTCTGTTTCTTTCCTCTTGATTTTCCTTCTCAATAAAAAATGCCCCATTTATCTATAGTCTCATTAGCAATTTCCTTAACCCTTCTAGCCATTAGGCTCACTTCTCGGTGTCCACTGACAAATACTGATAGGTTAGCTTCAAATATAAGCTCATCTATCTCTTCTCTAGAATTTACCGGATCTACAGCAAGAGTGCTTCAACTTTCATAGATAGCCTTTTAGCTTCTAATCTCAAGTATAAATTGTTAGGTAACTCATCAATCACTTCTATCAAAACTTTCTTGTATATATCCAAGTGTAGGATAATGCTTTCTTCAATGGTTTATTTGTCAAAATCTTTAAAAGAATTTGTTATCAAGTAGAGCCAGCCATGTACGGTAGAGTTCTATTTGTAGAAGACTAGGGAATGGCGTCAGCCGTTTCATCATACTGGCCCTAGGCAAGCTTGATGATAGCCCGACTAGGTATCAGTGACCAAGAGGAATCACTTGCAGGGTGGACTGGAGTCTAGGCTGTTAGCCACAAACCAAAGGAAGATGGGATCAAAGGGAGAGAAGATCCAAACATGAGGAGAAAGCAACTTAGCAGAAGTTGTAGGCATAATAAATGGTAGAGAAAACCCTGCAAGGTGTCAGGTTAGATACAGTGGAATAGTGAGTTGGTGGATTTACGAAAGTGAATTCACAAAGAGTAGAGCAATAACCCTCGGTAGAGAGGACCTAGAGTGGAATAGGAAAATTGAGAGGAGTACTCTCGGGATAGGCTAGTAAAAGGCCTTGGAGTGAGTCAAGCTGACTCAAGAAATATAGGGTCCTCCCTATCAAATTGGTATCAGAGCAAGTTAAATATTTGGGGTGAAGAGTGTAAGACTGATATAGTATTAGAAGAAGGAGTAAAGATGGTGACCAATGCAGAATTGGCTAAGCAGGTTGCTGACTAAGAAGATGAAAAATGATTTCTCAAGGAAAGGTTGGAGCAGTTGGAGTAGAAACTAGGTGTGGTGTAAGTCAAGACAGCAGAAGTGAGTGGGAAGATAGATGAGAAGGGTAAAATGTTCGCAATAGAGGATGAAGTCCCTACCCCAGACCTTGTTATTGATCAAGAACCATTCTTGAAGGCTTTGAAGGCAATGAGTGGAAAGTCTTTGGAAGGAGTACCACTGTTTAGTGGCAAGATGGAAGCAGAGTCGGTAATGGAATGGGTAGAGGGTATGGAAAATCATTTTGAGTTTGAAGGTGTGATTGAGGCCCAAAAGGTTAAGGTGGCTAAGTCAAGAATGAGAGGTGCTACCACTACTTGGTGGAAGTTTATACATAATGAGAGAGAAAGAGAAGGTAAGATCCCCATCTCTACTTGGAAAGGGATGGTAAGAAAAATCAGAGAGACTTATCTTCTTGAGGATTATGAAGTGCAGTTGCATAGGAAAAGACAAAACCTAAGGCAAAAGGAGTTAGTTGTAAGTACCTACACCGAAGAGTTCCAAAACTTGTGTCTAAGGTCAAAAGTGATGGAGGATGAAACTATTAGAGTAGCAAGGTATCTTAATGGTCTGAGATGGAACATACAAGAGGAATTAAGTTTGTTGAGTCCAAATACCATTCACAAATGTTATCAATTGGCCCTGAAAGTAGAAGAAAATAACAAGAAGAAACATGAAAGCACTAGTAGAGGCAAAGGTAGATGCCGAGATTCAAAAGGTTATAGAGGAAGCTATAGTGGTAGAGGAAGTAAAGTAAGATCACAAGGAGAGTCAAAATTGACTGAGCAAACTAATGAATCTAGTGGAAGAGGAAATTATGGTAGAGGAAGAGGTCATAACAGCAACAAAAAAGGTAGATCTGGAAGTTCTGGCAGAGGTTCATACTTTGCAAACATGAAGTGTTACCATTGCAGTAATTTTGGTCATCCTGCCTATAGGTGTCCGGAGAAGGCAACCTCGTCACGTTTAGAGAAAAGAATCATTTATGTGCAAGAGGATTCTATTGGTATTTTGGTATGGTTTTGTCATTGATGTCAACACCTACTATCACTTATCAACTCTGGCATTTTGAAGAATTGGCAATGTTCATCGACAAGCAAGTGACTTATGCACAGTCACCAGTATCTGGTACACCAATAGGATATAATGTTCACCAGCTCTTGGAATGGCATGAAAAACACCTAGTTATGTCAAAGACATCATTTGAACACTTTGTCTTGGAGATTTGTTCATTGGCATATTCGTATTTGCATATTTGTTGTTACCAGAAAATAGGTCTAGGTCATTCACCGGCAGGCTTATCTATTCCAGATCAGCACGACATGCTATGGAGATGTTTTATTATTGTTGTAAATGCACCAACACAACATGTTGAATCAGTTATTACATTGGATATTGTTTTATTTGTAAATTTATTTTATTATAATATCCTTTAGAGCCAACCTACTAAAATTGGTCTTAGGTTATGATATAAATGTAAGATCCTATTTGTAAGATCAAGTGGGAATGTGAAGGAAAAAATAATTTGATATATGCGAGAATAAGCAAAGCTTTACACGCAAACATCATTTGAAGGTGAAGCAAGGTATTTGTGAAGACTATCAGAACTACATCGGTACTAAATCCAGCATAGTAAGATGCTATTTTGAGTAGTACATCCTTATTGGATTTAACCATTCAATTGTAGTCACTGTGACTCCTAGTTGTGTTTGAGCAGTGAGCTCTAGGCGCTTGGGCTTTTTGCATGTGCAGACCCCATTTGTATACACATACTATCTGTAGTAGTATCATCTGATTGTGGGTAAGGTTTCCCACCATAGGTTTTCCCCTTATAGGGTTTCCATGTACAAATATTGGTGTTATGTGTTGTGGATGTTATTGTCTTTCTGTTTCATGCATTAATCTTTACCAGTATTGTAATTAACTGATAAAATTGTCTACCGGCATAAAAGTTTGGTTTACTGGTATTAAGAATTTAAGTTGGTTAAGTTGTTTTGGTTTGAATTTATTGGACAACTAATTCACCCCCCCCCTCCCCCTCTTAGTTTTCCCTGGGACCTAACAATTGGTATCAAAGCCTAGTCCTCTTTTTGCAGAAGTTTTACAACTTGAGGAGATCCAATGTCTACTAACTACTTTAGGAAGGACAATCCTAAACTTAATGGAACCAACTGTGGCATATGGAAAATCAAGACGGAGACACATTTAAATTGTATTGGAAAGGACATCTAGGAAGTACAAAGAATGGCTATATTTCTCCTACTCTCGGTCAGCCTAATCTACCTACCTTAGGAAAAGATGAGGAAAATGATTGCAAAGCTAGAGAAGCACTTTTGAGCACATTATAAAATCACCAAATCATGGGATTATCAGATAGATCAACTGCTAAAGCTATTTGGGATCACATGGAAATAATGAATGAAGGAGATTCCATGGTCAAAATTGCAAAACTTGAAAGCTTCTGGGACAGGTATGAAATTCTGAAAAATGGAAGAAGATGAAAGGATTTCTGCTTTTATGGAAAGAGTAAATGAAATTGTTTTGGGTATTAAATGTTGTGGAAGAACCTTAAGTGAAGATGAAATTGTTTCAAAAGTTTTCAAGGGATTGCCACTGACATATAATATGAAGGTTACTGTTATAAATGAGTTAAGAACAATGCCTAATACATCAGTAACTAGGGATACATTAATTGGAAAACTTTCAACTTTTGAAATTGAGGAATTTGGTCTTGTTGCTACTATAAAGACAGATTTAGTTTTAAGGCATCAACATCATTTGCACCATCATTTGACAAGTCTGATGGGAAAGCCTTTTATGCAAGAGAACTTGAGGAAACCAGGAGAGAAAATGAAGAACTTGAAAAACTTGAAGCACTATTTGCAAGGAAAATGCCTAAAGGTCCAGTTGGAAGTAAGTATGAAGGTAAAGCACCCTTTAAATGCTTTAACTATAATAAGATTGGTCATATGGCTTTTAGATGCTCTGATAAACATGCTAGAATAAGAAAAGAAGCTAGGAGAACATACAAGCCTAACCCTGAATATCAGAGATACAAATTTAAGAAGAATAAAAATAAATCTTGTTATCTTGTTGATGAAGGAGTCACTAATGATTCTGATGAAGATCTGGTAGACAATGGATGGGTTTTTGTTGCTATAATAGAAGATCAACCGGCACCTACTGTTCAACTGGTACAGCAAGCCTTGATAGCTAAAGTTGAAGTTAAGGATGAATGGATCATTGATTCAGGATGTTCACATCATATGACTGGTGATAAAGGTAAATTATTGAACTTTCAGGAATATAATGGAGGTCTAGTAAGATTTGGAGATGACAAAGCTTGCTTGATCAAAGGTAAAGGTACAATATCTCTTGACGGTAAGCATAATACTGACAACGTTTACTATGTGGAAGGTTTAAAGCATAATCTTTTGAGTGTTGGTCAATTAGTTGAGAAAGGATTTCAGTTAAAATTCAAAAATGGTAAATGCAAAATTATGATCAGAACTAGTTTGGAAATTGCAACCAGTAATCAAACTAGAGGTAATATCTTTCATTTGAATAACAGTGAAAATATATTCTTGATTGCACATATTGATGAAAGTTGGCTATGGCATAAAAGACTCTGTCATGTAAATTTTGATTGCATGGTAAAAATTAGTACTACTAAGGCAGTTAGAGATTTACCCAAGATTGTCAAACCTCACAATCCGGTATGTAAGGAATGTCAATTTGGAAAACAAGTTAGAGCAACTTTTAAAAGTATTCCCGAAAAATCCAATAATGCTCTTGACTTAATTCATACTGATTTATGTGTCTAGCTAGAACTAAAAGTTTCCAAGGTGATAGATATTTCATGCTAATCATTGATGACTATTCTAGAATGTGTTGGGTTATTTTTCTCAGAGAAAAATCAGAAACACTTGGGAAGTTCAAACTATTCAAAGCAATGGTAGAGAATGAAACCGGTAAGAAAATCAAATGTTTGAGATCAGATCAAGGAGGAGAATTTACATCTAAGGAATTTAATGCATTCTGTGAAGTGAATGGAATTAGAAGATAGTTATCAGCACCCCAAACACCACAGGAGAATGAAGTTGTTGAAAGGAAAAATGAAACTATCTTGGATGTAGCTAGAAGTATGTTATCTGAAGCAAATTTACCACATGTATATTGGAGAGAGGCAGTAAGCACAACAGTCTATACATTCAACAAATTTCACATCAAAGGAGAAACCGGTAAGACCCCTCATGAACTATGGTTTGGTATTACTCCTACTCTTAAATATTTTAGAATATTTGGAAGTAAATGTTATATTATAAGAGATGAGTATATTGGAAAATTTGATCCTAGAAGTGATGAAGAAATATTTCTTGGTTATTCACCTAAGAGCAAGGCATATAGATGTTTTAACAAAAGATTGTAGAAAATTGTTGAGAGTACAAATGTGAAGATTGATGAACAATTTAGAGGAACTTCAAGGTATATAGACTCTAAACTGGCAATAGAGATTCTGACAAATGAATCTACATTGAACCCGCCAGTACAGAATGAAGATCCAGTTACACTGGTATCATCTGAAAATTCCACTGTAACTGAGGAACACCAACAAACAAAGACACCTCGGTATGTAAGACTAAATCACTCTGAAGATCAGATAATTGGAAACAAGTATAAAGGATTTATGAAAATAGGAAGACTGGAAAATGAAGAGGTATGTCTTATTTCTCAAATTGAACCATCATCAATTAATGAGGCATGTGAAGATAAACACTAGATTAAAGCTATGGAAGAGGAACTAGAACAATTTGAGAAAAATAACACATGGACATTAGTTCCCCAGCCTAAAGATAAAAATGTGATTTGAACAAAATGGGTATTCAGAAACAAACTTAATGAAGATGGTAAGGTAATCGGGAATAAAGCAAGACTAGTGTGTAAGGGATATTCTCAGAAAGAAGGAATTGATTATAATGAAACCTTTGCACTAGTAGCTAGAATTGAGGTAGTCAGATTATTCTTAGCCTTTGTAGCACACAAGAACTACAAAGTATATCAAATGGATATTAAATGTGCATTTTTGAATGGAGATCTTGAAGAAGAAGTTTACATTGAACAACCTGATGGATTTTCTTTGACAAATAACATAGATATGGTTTGCAGGTTAAGGAAATCTTTGTATGGGTTGAAGCAAGCTCCAAGAGCTTGGTATGCAAGATTGGATAAGTACCTTTTGAAAATTGGTTTTTCTAAAGGTAATGTTGATAGCAACTTATACTACAAAGTGACTAATGATGACATCTTGGTTATAGAAGTTTTTGTTGATGATATAATCTTTGGAGGAGAAGATGGATTATGTAAAGACTTTTCTATTGAAATGCAACAAGAATTTGAAATGTCTATGATTGGAGAGATAAAAATCTTTTTAGGATTGCAGATTTCACAAACTGATAAAGGTATATTCTTGAGTCAATCCAAGTACTTGAAGGAGTTACTAAAAAAATTTGGGATGAAAACTCTAAACCAGTAAGCACGCCTATGACTACAAATGACAAACTATCACTAAGGGATGAATCTACACCTATTAATCCGACTAGGTACAAATCTATGATAGGAGGCTTATTGTATTTAACACAAACAAGACCTGATATTATGAATGCAATATGTGTTGTTTCAAGATTTCAGAGTAATCCTAGACAAAATCATGAATCAACAGTAAAAAAGATTTTTTGGTACTTACAAGGAATTACAAATCTTGTCTTATGGTATCCTAGAGATGAAAACTTTGAATTATGTGCATACACAAATGCAAATTGGGCAGGAGATGTGGATGATAGAAAAAGCACCACCAATGGAGCATTTTTTCTTGGCAGCAGATTAATTTCTTGGTTGAGTAAGAAACAAAGTTGTACATCTATTGTGATAACACTGCAGCAATTGATATATCTAAAAATCCGGTATTACATTTTAAAACTAAACATGTTTCTATCAAACTGAATTTTCTGAAAGAGAATGTTGAAGCAAAAGAAGTAAAACTGGTTTATGTGAATACTAAAGAGCAAATTGCAGACATTTTCACTAAACGTCTGCCTAAGGAGACCTTTGAATATCTTAGAGATCAGCTTGGGGTCATACCCCCATCGGTAGAGACTTAGACAGTTGATGTTTGTCATCAACCGACAGAATTAACAAAGGAATCGTTTACTCGGGCTTTGATGAGAAAGCTACTTCTCAAGGGGAGTAGTTGGTATACTGAATTGGTTGGTATTTTATATTTAAATCTGGTTTTGTATTGGCTTTGGCATTTGTTGTCAAAGGGGGAGAGATATCTATGGAAAAACACTTTATCTTTTGGGGAGAGATTATTCATGTGGGGAGAGATTGTTGTTTTGAGAGAAACTGATTACTCTCTGTATCTGTATTTTGATTTCTGGTTATGATCTCCTTTTGGGAGATTGTTGGTTTTTGGTATTTGGCATTTCTGTTTTAGTACTTTCATGGTTTTTCCATCTTGTGTTGCCATCAATGCCAAAGGGGGAGATTGTTGGTATTTTGGTATGGTTTTGTCATCGATGTCAACACCTACTATCACTTATCAACTCTAGCATTTTGAAGAATTGGCAATGTTCATCGGCAAGCAAGTGACTTATGCATAGTCACTGGTATCTGGTACACCGGTAGGATATAATGTTCACAGGCACTTGGAATGGCATGAAAAACACTTGGTTATGTCGAAGACATCGTTTGAACACTTTGTCTTGGAGATTTGTTCATTGGCATATTTGTATTTGCATATTTGTTGTTACTGGCAAATAGGTCCAGGTCATTCACTAGCACGCTTATCTATTCCAGATCAACATGACATGCTATGGAGATGTTTTATTATTGTTGTAAATGCATCAAGCCGACATGTTGAATCGGTTATTGCATCGGATATTCTTTTATTTGTAATTTGATTTTATTGTAATATCCTTTAGAGCCGACCTACTAAAATTGGTCTTAGGTTATGATATAAATGTAAGATCTTATTTGTAAGATCAAGTGGGAATGTGAAGGAAGAAATAATTTGGTATATGTGAGAATAAGCAGAGCTTTACACATAGACATCATTTGAAGGTGAAGCAAGGTTTTTGTGAAGACTATCAGAACTACACCGGTACTGAATCCAGCATAGTAAGATGCTATTTTGAGCAGTACATCCTTATTGGATTTAACCATCCAATTGTAGTCAGTGTGACTCCTATTTATGTTTGAGCAGTGAGCTCTAGGCGCTTGGCCTTTTTGCATGTGCAGACCCCATTTGTATACACATACTATCTGCAGCAGTATCATCTGATTATGGGTAAGGTTTCCCATTGTGGTTTTTCCCCTTACAAGGTTTCCACGTACAAATATTGGTGTTATGTGTTGTGGATGTTATTGTCTTTTTGTTTCATACATTAATCTTTACTGGTACTATAATTAACTGATAAAACTGTCTACCGGCATAAAAGTTTGGTTTACCGGTATTAAGCATTTAAGTTGGTTAAGTTATTTTGGTTTGAATTTGTTGGACAACTGATTCACCCCCCCTCTCACTTGTCCCAGGGACCTAAAAAATTCTAGTAGTGTGAAGTCTCCTGAAGTAAACCTTGACTCAGAGAATGGTGAGAATTTGATGTTTAGAAGGGTAATAATCAAGGAACCGGTTAAGGAAGAGCCTAAACAGAGGAGGTCTCTTTTCAGAGTAAAGTGCAAGATACTTGGTAAGGTATGTAAAGTGCTCATTGACTCAGGATCAACAGACAATATCATCTCCAAAGAAGTAGTAAGTAAACTTGGGTTGAGTAGCATGCCACATAGTCATCCTTACAAGGTCACATGGTTGAATAAAAGACAACATGTGTTAGTAAATGAACAAGTATGGGTTGAATTCACAATTGGGAAATATTTAGATAGAATTTTATGTGATGTTCTACCCATGGATGCCTATCATTTGTTGCTAGGCAGATCATGGCAATTTGACAGAAAGGTTATCCATGATGGAGAAAAGAGCTCCTATGCATTCACAAAGGACGGGGTGACATATAGGATTCAATCTTTGGTAGAGGATGAAGGAACCAAGACTAGTGGTCCTAATGTGTTGTTGACAGAAGGAAAAGAATTTTTGAGAGATCTCAAGAAAGGAGATGGAGAACATTATGCTCTCTTAGTGAAACCGAGTCAAGAAAAGAAGACTAAACAAGTTTACCTAAAGAGGTTCAGTAGTTGTTAAAATAGTTCAAGGATATTGTGAGTGATGGAACACCCACAATGTTACTTCCTCCTAGAACAGTAAGTCACTAGATAGATCTTATACCCGGAGCATCACTACCTAATAAGGTTGCATATAAGATGACTCCTGAACAAAACAAAGAAGTGGCAAGACAAGTACAAGAGCTACTTGACCAAGGTCTAATCAGAAAAAGTATAAGCCCATGTGTTGTTCCAGTGGTCTTATCAACCAAGAAAGGAGGTAAATGGAGACTATGTACTAACTCTCGGGGTAATAAATAGAATCACCATAAGATATAGATTTCCTATCCCTAGAATTGAGGATTTAATGGATTGTCTTGGAGAAGCAAAGTATTTTACTAGGATGGATTTAAAGAGTGGATATCACCAGATCCAGATTAAAGAAGGGGATGAATGGAAAATAACTTTTAAGACTACAAAGAGGTTATATGAGCAGTTAGTTATGCCATTTGGTCTTACTAACACCCCTAGTACCTTCATGAGGTTGATGAATGAGGTGTTGAAGGACTACATAGGTAGATTTGTAGTGGTATAGCTTGATGATATCCTCATATTTAGGAAAATAGAGGAAGAGCATATTGAACACTTATAGATTGTATTAAGAAAATTGCATGAGGAATAGTTGGCAATCAATCTTGAAAAATGTAAATTCATGAAACAAGAAATCATTTATCTAGGTTTTGTTGTATCCAAAGGAACTTTGGAAATGGATCCTAGCAAGGTGGAAGCAATACAGAGTTGGCCTACAACAAAAACTGCTACTGAGGTAAGAATTTTTCATGGACTTGCCCAATTTTATAGGAAGTTCATTCAAGGTTTTAGTAAAATTTGTGCTCCTGTTCTTGAAAAAATTAAGGGCGGGTTGAAAATTAAGTTTAGGTGGACTAAAGAATCCGACCAAGGGTTCGAGTTGCTCAAAAAGAGGATAGCTACCCAACCCATCCTAGTTTTACCAAGTTTTGATAAATTGTTTACCCTAGAATGTGATGCTAGTCATATAGCAGTAGGAGTTGTTTTAAACCAAGAGGGAAAACTAGTAGCATTTTATAGTGAGAAATTGAATGACGCCAAGAAGAGATACTCATCTATGACTTATAATTTTATGCCTTAGTGCAATCTCTTAGGAAGTGGAGGCATTATATCTTGCCCAAAGAATTTGTAGTGTTTACAGATAACCAAGCCTTGAGTTTTATCAATTCTCAAGAAAAGTTGAGCAATAGACACATCAAATGGATAGAATACTTGCAGGCATACACTTTCACTATCAAGCACAAAAAGGGACACTTGAATAAGGTAGCAAATGCCTTAACTAGAAAACTTCTCACTGTCCAAGAAGTGACTTTGCAAAGCATAGGTGTGGAGAGTTTCAAGGAGCTTTACAGAGAAGATGAAGACTGTTCTAAGGTATACAAGGTATGCAGTGAGTTTAATAATCATTTCAATAGCTAGTATGAAGATTACACATTACAGAGTGGTCTTTTGTTTAAGGGATGTCAATTATGTGTGCCAAGAGGATCTATGAGGGAACATATCATACAGGAAAAACATAATGGAAGTCTTAGTGGACATTTTGGTTTGAATAAAACACTTGAATTGGTGCAAATATTTTATTATTGGCCGAAAATGCATAAAGATATTAGGAAGTATGGTGAGCAATGTTTTGTGTGTCAGAGAGCCAAGGGTACTAATTCAAATGCTAGACTATACCAACCTTTACCATTTCCCAAAAGACAGTGGGAGTGCATCAACATGGATTTTGTTGTGGGTTTGCCAAAAAAATTTGTTATTGTTGACCGATTTAGTAAAATGAGTCATTTTGTTCCATGCAAGACTACGCAGGATGCTAGTTACATTGCACATTTATTTTTCAAAGAGGTGGTAAGAATTCATGGGCTACCTCTCAATATAGTTTCAAACAGGAATGTGAAGTTAATGGAACACTTTTGGAAAACTCTGTGGACAAGACTGGGAACTAACCTTTCTTTTGGTTTTGCATACCATCCATAGACAGATGGTCAAACTAAGGTCATTAACTGAGTATTGGGTAATCTTCTTAGGTGTCTGTCAAAAGAGTATGGACATATGTGGGATCAAGTGCTACCACAGGAAAAATTTGCATATAATGATAGAGTCAACAGAACTACAAGAGTCCTTTTGAGATTGTTTATGGACTCCACCCACGTGGTGTTTGTGAACTTCAAGATTTGGGAAGCCTGGAAGGAAGATGTGAACATGCAGAGGATTTCACTCAGTCAATGAAAGAGGTCCATGAACAAGTGCAGAGAAACTTGATTGACACTAGGCATAAGATTAAGGCTAAAGCAAATGAGAGGAGAAAAGACATTCAATTTGTAGTGGGAGACATGGTTATGGTACATCTGAACAAGGCAAGATTGTAGAAGGGAGTCCCTAGTAAGCTTCAGATGTGGAGATTAGGTCCTTGAGAATTTTTGGCTAAATATAGCTCAAATGCCTATAAAGTGGTCTTACCAAAAAATTTGGCATTGTCCCCTATGTTTAATGTCAAAGACTTGGTTCAGTTTAAAGGTCCTATAGCAATGCTAGATGGACCGAATCCAGAAGGGGAAACTACTCTCAGTGATATTCTAGTACCACCCATTTCTAAACCATAGGTGGAAAAAATTTTAGATTCTAGGGTGAAGAAACAAACAAGGCATGGTGTGTATATGGAACACTTAATCAAGTGGCACAACTTACCTGAAGTCGAAGACAATTGGGTTGCAAAATCTGATTTCAAAAGACTAGGCATTGATGTCGCCTTGTTGCCCCCAAGGGGGACTTGATTTTTTGTGTGGGGAGTATGGTCCAGGAGCACCTAAGGGTGACCAAAGACCCTTTTCAATTTTGGCAATTTTGGCATAAGGACTGGTTATAGTCCATTAGGTTGTCTATTTGGAGCTTGGAGTGCATTTTGACTTCTTTTGAAAATTTCATGTATCGGCTAAACCTACCTCGATGACACTGCCAGCATGTGGAGTGCAACCATCAGCCATCAGAACAACTAGTTTTACCCTATCCAGATGCCCTGATGAGTATGCGTAAGAATAGAGTAGACCCATTGGCTATCGGCGGGACTGTTTTCTACCTACCTCGATAGCCCAATGAAGTCACCAATGGTTGGAGCGAGTCGAAGTGGAACCATCAGCTATTGGTGGAAGTGTTTTCCACCTACCCCGATGAGCCGATGAGGTCACTAATGGATTGGAGCGAGTGGAGTGAGTTCGAAGTGGAACCATCGGGTATCGGCAAGTGATGTTTGGTGCTAACCTGATGGGAAGGCATAGTGTGTGGAGCACATCATCGGTTATCGGTATAACCTATTTGTTGGTGTAAATAAATATTCATTTTGGATATTATTACACTTACTTAAGTTAACTTAGGATAATGCATCTCTTCGTAGTTTGGATTTGAGACACTTAGGGAAGTGTGCACATAGGGATAGAGCTTGTAGGAGAAATTCCACCTTTTGTGGTCTTATTTTGTTGTTACACTCCACATTCGGTGGGTCATCCACCTCTTGTGGAATATTATATTATTTCTCCTACCTACCCTTAGTATTTCTTACCTACCCTTGTTTCTCATTGAGCCACATGTCATAATTGTGTGCTCATACATCCATATGGCCTTGCCTATATAAGCAGGTCTATATTCATTGTATTGGTGAATCCAGTTGATCATTTTGCATATTGATGAGAATACAGTTTGTTCTTGTCATTCTATTGTCTCTTTTATGCTTTTCATTGTGCCCTTGATCTTGGCAAAATCCTACATGGTATCAGAGCTATTGGGGCTTCATTGATTAGTTTTTGGAGACATTGTGGAAGGCATCTATTTTTGGATTTGGGGATCTTCATTTTTTGGGGGCATTTTTTTTGTGTTTTCATTTTTAAAAAAAGGAAAAAAATTTGGGGGGGGGGGCTCTTTATTGGCCCGTAGGCCACCTACGGCTTGCAAGTGTACCTGCAGGTACCGCAAGCAACCTGTGGCCTGCAGGTGTACCTACGGTGACTACAGGCCACCTGCGGCCCTGCAGTACCACAGAGTACCTGCGGGTCCTACAGACAACCTGCGGCCCGTAGGTGGTCCCTGTGTGTACCGCAGGCTACCTACGGGTAGGGTTTCTTTTTTTCGTTTTTTTTTTTTTTTTTTAAATTTGTTTTAAAATGTTTTTTTAATAATTAAAAAAAAAAACTTTTTTTTCTTATTCATTTTAAATAAGTTTTTTTTAATAAAAAAAATAAACTTTTTTATAAAAGTTTTTTTTATCTTTAATAAATTTTTATTAAAGTTTTTTTTAATATCATTTTTTTAATCAAAAAAATGGCTATCGCTTTTTTCTTTATTTTTTAGTAAAGTTTTTTTTTGCATGGCATAATAATTGTTTTTATTTAGATTTTTAAAATCTTTTAAAAACACAAACATCATTTAATAAGTCAAATTGGGAACACTTTTTTTCTTGTCACTTCACACCTGTCTTGCAGTGCTTCCAACCGGCAGTCAAGGGGGGGGGTTGATTTGCTCCTTTATATCTCTTGGCCACATCCCAATCGGAGGCATCTTTTTTTGCAGTATACTACAAGGCTTCTTGGTGGCATTATCTTCATGTTTCCAGATTTGCACTATCATGTTGTATGCTCTTGCATGAGCAATGTTGTACTCACACTATCATAAAGTGCCACACCTCTTTGTATCTTGTCATTATTGACATATTTGATGTCATCCTCTTTTATACATAGATTAGGAATATCTTGTGAGACTTGGTGCATGGCTCTAGTTGAGACTTAGATTGTACACATTTGTGCATGGCTTCCGTGAGACTTGGATTGTACCGGTATTTCTGCTATTTCTAAGTATCCAAATGATGCTCACAGTAGGTTGTCTCCATGCCTGATCTTCTTTTTGTTGCAGCGAGTGATTCATCGTCATCGACTTGGTACCTAGTTTTGTCACACTTTGACATTATTGGTGTAGCATTGGCTCTCTTTCTTCCTTATGAGGAGGTATTTTGGTCATCATCATTGGACCATCTTTGCAGGAGATTCAACATTGAGGGGGGGCTTCATGGTCTCTTCTTCTCTCTTATGGGGGGGACATAGTTTGTTCTTCTCATTCATCATTGAGAGCATTGTGTGCTTTCATCATCTCTCTTTTGGGGGAGGGTTTTTTCCCATTGGGTTTTTCTCTCTTTCCCCACTTTATGGGAGATTGCATTTGCATTTGTACACGGGTACCTAACATGGCCTCGTAGTCGGGACCCATCTTGCATTGCTTAGTTGCATTGTTGACTTGAGTCTTCATTCCCCTAAGTTGCACTTAAGGGGGGGTGTTGGTGTAAATAAATATTCATTTTGGATATTATTACACTTACTTAAGTTAACTTAGGATAATGCATCTCTTCGTAGTTTGGATTTGAGACACTTAGGGAAGTGTGCACATAGGGATAGAGCTTGTAGGAGAAATTCCACCTTTTGTGGTCTTATTTTGCTATTACACTCCACATTCAGTGGGTCATCCACCTCTTGTGGAATATTATATTATTTCTCCTACCTACCCTTAGTATTTCTTACCTACCCTTGTTTCTCATTGAGCCACATGTCATAATTGTGTGCTCATACATCCATATGGCCTTGCCTATATAAGCAGGTCTATATTCATTGTATTGGTGAATCCAATTGATCATTTTGAATATTGATGAGAATACAGTTTGTTCTTGTCATTCTATTGTCTCTTTTATGCTTTTCATTGTGCCCTTGATCTTGGCAAAATCCTACACTATTTACATCAAATACCCGATAAGAAAGCATACTATTTGGAGTGCGCCATCAGATATCAGTGAGTGTTTTGACGATACGCCGATAAACCAATAAGAAAATTGGCACTTTGTAAACTGTCAGCGGTCATTGGAGTGAATGTTTTGATGCTATCCCAATGGAATTGAAAATCAGTTACAGTGAGAAACTGAATTGTGTCAAGTTGAATCTCATCAGTTAGGGATGATTTGAGACATGTTTAGGAGGCTATAAAAGACCCAATGGGAATTTTGTAACAAGGTTGGTTGGTTAGAGGAAGCTTAGATGGATTTGATTCCACGAAGATCAAGAACATCTTTTGAATAGCAATTTGAAAACCATTTTCTAGTTCCTTTTCTCAGAGTTCAATTTGTGTTTGCAAACTGTAAATAATGGCTTAAATCTTTAAATGCCAGAGTGATAGACTAGATGTTACTTTTCTATGTTTTGTGAGTTCCAATTTGGAAGTCGTGCAAAGCTCAGCTCTGTAGATAACGTTGTCTTTCTGTTTCTTGTTTTCTATTGGTGACAAGTAGTTATAGCATGGCTCTATCTTGGTTCTCCATCGTGGGATCCACACAACCATTGGAGATTATCAAGTAGAGCCAACCATGTACAGTAGAGTTCTATTTGTAGTAGACCAGGGAATGGCATCAGCCATTTCATCATACTAGCCCTAGGCAAGCTTGATGATAGCCCGACTAGGTATCAGTGACCAAGAGGAATCACTTGTAGGATAAAATAGAGTCTAAGTTGTTAGCCTTAGACCAGAGGAAGATGGGATCAAAGGGAGAGAAGATCCAGACATGAGGAGAAAGCAACTTAGCAAAATTTGTAGGCATAATAAATGGTAGAGAAAACCCTGCAAGGTGTCTAGTTAGATACAGTGGAATAGTGAGTTGGTGGATTTACGAAAGTGAATTCACAAAGAGTAGAGTAATAACCCTCGGTGGAAAGGACCTAGAGTGGAATACGGGAATTGAGAGGAGTATTCCTAGGATAGGCTAGTAAAAGGCCTTGGAGTGAGTCAAGCTGACTCAAGCAATCTAGGGTCCTCCCTATCACTTTTCCTTTCCACTCTCTTAAACTTAGCATCCTTGCCACTATCAGTATCAGGAGATGTTACAACCAATGAAACATGTACTTCAGGTTGCAGTCCTTCAAGCTCACTTGTTGATATACCACTGATATTCATGACACTTTCTTTGATTTCTTGGGCCTTCTTGGAGGCATCTCTGATAAAATTTTCTCTTATTTTTATCCTCTTCTACATAGATACATTACTCTTAATGGTTTCTGCACTACCAAAAATTTTCTCAGATGGCTCCCTTGGTGCATCAAGTAGAGATTTAGCATATGTATCTAGAATAGATAGGTCTACCTCATAACCCATCTCAGTAACCCAAATAGTTCTAGGGCTTACTGCTTCCATCCAAGTTTCATCTCACTTAATGACAAAATAGATTGGCTTGTCATACTTATCAATTATGCTCTGCAGTAGTCTCTCTCTTGCTCTCATCTTAGTTTGAAATATTTTGAAGTAGTCTGTAATGTTATTATCACAGTTAGTGCCCATACTGGTGAAAGATTCCTATATCTATCTTCCTATTGGGATCTCAGAACCAGAAATTTTGTGACCTATGTCGGGTATCTCTTTTGTAAAGTATAGCATCAAGCATATTAGTAGGTTCCCAAAATAGAAATTACATTTCTTATCTCCCTTAATCTTCTTTAAATTATCAATCAGTTCATCTTTAAGCCATTCACACACATCAATCTTAGCATTATTGTTCACCATCTCATATGCATTGTGAATACAAAGGCTAGAAATAGAATTCAGTCTATTTGCATGTGTTGCTTTATATCCTAGTACCATACTCACATATTTCACATTTATATCCTTAACATCATTCACTCTAAGTGATCTGTTATCTGATGTGGCTCCGGTTAACTCCATAACTCCCTTGTTAGGTATTTTCTTGGTTTTAGCAGGCCTACTACCGGTTGAAGGTAAACCAGTAACTGCCTTAATGGCTTCCTTGGTTATTTTTCAAACTCAATCTAACCATATGAACTCTCCATGGACTCTACTTAATACAAGTCTTACAACTTCCTTTGGAAATTCAGGAATGTTCAGAATCTCTACAAAACCTAAGTCTTCCACAATCTTATGTTTTGGTTTAATCACACCATTTCCATCGGTAGTAACCTCATTAAATATTTTCTTTAAATCCTTAGTCCCTAGGTTTTCTATGTTGAAATGTATGTAGATTCTAGGGTCTTTTGCAAATGCTACACCCTTTGGAATTTTCAAAAAAGCTCCAACAAAATCATCCTGCTTTGCAATCTTGGGGATAATCTTAAACACGGGTCTAGGGCATTTGACATTTTCCACAATGATACATTTTGCAATAAACTCCAGAATAGAAGATGAGGTTGCCATTTAAAAAGATAAATACCTCTTAACGAAAATTCTCTAAATGCCTAAAAATCACTTCGCAGCTCTGCCTTAGAATGCCCTACTCAGTTTCGCGCTCTCTGATGTTTGAATGCTCAGTGAGTCAAAAATGAGGGATGTTCGATGTTATATAATGAAATATCTTTCAACAACTGCATTAAATGCTCGTCGATTAAGTGAAAACTTAACACACTTTCCAATAAAGAAGAAATGTATCTTCTCACCATCAACCAAGTGTAGAATGCATGATTTTCAACTTGCTACAATACCCCCTAAGGATTATTCCTCAATTGGATGAAGAATCTCCTACCGGTGTATAACCTAGGACCAATTTTAGTAGGTCGGCTCTAAGAGATATTACAATAAAATCAATTTACAAATAAATTAATGCCTGATGCAATAACCAATTCAACATGCCGGCTTAATGCATTTACAACAATAATAAGTCATCTCCATAGCGTGCTATGCTGACCTGGAAAAGATAATCCTGTCGGTGTATAACCTGGACCTATTTGCCCATAACAACAAATATGTAGATATAAATATACCAATAATCAAATCTCCAAGACAAGGTGTCCAAATGATGTCTTCGTCATAACCAAGTGTTTTCCATGCCATTCCAAGTGTCGGTGTACCAGATACTGGTGACTGTGCATAAGTCATTTGCTTGTCGGTGAATGTTGTTGATTCTCCAAAGTGTCAGAGTTGATAATTTTTAGTAGGTGTTGACATCAATGACAAAACCATACCAAAATACCAACAGTCTCCCCCTTTGGCATTGATGGCAACACAAGATGGAAAAACCATCAAAGTGCCAAAACAGAAATGTCAAATACCGAAATACCAATAATTACCAAAATATAAGTAATCTTTCTCAAAGTAGCATTCTCTCCCCCTGAGAGTGACATGTGTTTCCTTGTGTTTTTCCATACCAATCTCTCCCCCTTTGACATCAAATGCCAAAGTTATTATAAAACCAAGTTCATATACAAAATACCAACCAATTTAGTATACCAACTACTCCCCCTGAGAAGTAGCTTCCTCATCAAAGCCGGAGTAAAAAGATTTTTCTGCTAATTCTGTCAGTTGATGACAAGCATCAACTCTCTAAGTATCTACCGGTGGGGGAATGACCCCAAGCTGATCTCTAAGATATTCAAAAGTCTCCTTAGGCAAAGGTTTAGTGAAAATATCTGCAATCTACTCTTTAGTATTCACATAAACCAGTTTAATTTCTTTTGCTTCAACATTCTCCCTTAGAAAATTCAATTTGACAGAAACATGTTTGGTTTTAGAATTTAGTACTGGATTCTTAGATATATCAATTGTTGCAGTGTTGTCACAATAGATAGTAATAGGTTCCTTGCATTTTACCTTTATGTCTTTCAACATTTGTTTAAGCCATAGTACCTGTGTACAATTAGTTGTTGCTACAACATATTCTGATTCTGCTATTGATAAGGATGTATAACTTTTTCTATCATCCACATCTCCTACCCAATTTGCATCTGTGTATGCATATAATTCAAAGTTTTCATCTCTAGGATACCATAATCCAAGATTTTTAGTGCCTTGTATGTACCAGAAAATCCTTTTTACTGTTGATTCATGATTTTCTCTAGGATTACTCTGAAATCTTGAAACAATACATACTGCATTCATGATATCAAGTCTGGTCTGTGTCAAATATAGTAAACCTCCTATCATAGATTTGCACCTAGTTGGATTAATAGGTGTAGATTCATCCCTTAGTGATAGTTTGTCATTTGTAGTCATAGGTGTGCTTACCGGTTTAGAGTTCTCCATCCCAAATTTACTTAGTAACTCCTTTAAGTACTTGGATTGACTCAATAATATACCTTTGTCAGTCTGTGAAATCTACAATCCTAAAAAGAATTTTATTTCTCCAATCATAGACATTTCAAATTCTTTTTGCATTTCAATAGAAAATTCTTTACATAGTCCATCTTCTCCTCCAAAGATTATATCATCAACAAAAACTTCTATAACCAAGATGTCATCATTAGTCACTTTATAATATAAGTTGTTGTCAGCATTACCTTTAGAAAAACCAATCTTCAAAAGATACTTATCCAGTCTTGCATACCAAGCTCTTGGAGCTTGTTTCAATCCATACAAAGCTCTCTTTAACCTGCAAACCATATCTTTGTTATCTGTCAAAGAAAATCCATCAGGTTGTTCAATGTAAACTTATTCTTCAAGATCTCCATTCAAAAATGCACATTTAATATCCATTTGATATACTTTGTAGTTCTTGTGTGTTGCAAAAGCCAAAAATAATCTGACTGCATCAATTCTGGCTACTGGTGCAAAGGTCTCAATGTAATCAATTCCTTCTTTCTAAAAATATCCCTTACACACTAGTCTTGCTTTATTTCTGATAACCTTACCATCTTCATTAAGTTTGTTTCTGAATACCCATTTGGTTCCAATTACATTTTTATCTTTAGGCCGGGGAACTAATGTCCAAGTGTTATTCTTCTCAATTTGTTCTAATTCTTCTTCCATAGCTTTAATCCAATGTTTATCTTCACATGCCTTGTTAACTGATGATGATTCAATTTGAGAAATAAGACATACCTCTTCATTTGCCAATCTTCCTCGTGTCATAACTCCTTTATACTTGTTTCCAATTATCTGACCTTCAGAATGATTTAGTCTTACATACTTGGGTGTCTTTGTTTGTTGTTGTTCCTCAGTCATAGTGGAATTTTCAAATGATACCGATGTAACTGGATCTTCATTCTATACTGGTGTGTTTGGTGTAGGTTCATTTGTTAGAATTTCTATTGCTAGTTTAGAATCTATATACCTTGAAGTTCCTTTTAATTATTCATCAATCTTCACATTTGTACTCTCAACAATTTTTTGCAATCTTTTGTTAAAACATATATATGCTTTACTTTTAGATGAATAACCAAGAAATATTCCTTCATCACTTCTAGGATCAAATTTTCCAATATACTCATCTCTTCTAATATAGCATTTACTTCCAAATATTCTGAAATATTTAAGAGTAGGAGTAATACCAACCATAGTTCATGAGGAGTCTTACCGATTTCACCTTTGATGTGAACTTTGTTGAATGTATAGACCATTGTATTTACTGCCTCTCTCCAATATACATGTGGTAGATTTGCTTCTGATAACATACTTCTAGCTACATCCAAGATAGTTCTATTTTTCCTTTCAACAACTCCATTTTGTTGTGGTGTCCGAGGTGCTGATAGTTGTCTTCTGATTTTATTCACATCACAGAATGCATTAAATTCCTTAGATGTAAATTATCCTCCTTGATCAGATCTTAGACATTTGATTTTCTTACCAGTTTCATTTTCTGCCATTGCTTTGAACAGTTTGAACTTTCCAAGTGCTTCTGATTTTTATCTTAGAAAAGTAACCCAACACATTCTAGAATAGTCATCAATGATTAGCATGAAATATCTATCACCTTGCAAGCTTTTGGTTCTAGCTGGAACACATAAGTCAGTATGAATTAAGTCAAGAGCATTATTGGATTTTTCTAGAATACTTTTGAAGGTGGCTCTAACTTGTTTTCCAAATTGACATTCCTTACATACTGTATTTTGAGGTTTGACAATTTTAGGTAAATCTCTAACTGCCTTAGTAGTACTGATTTTTACCATGCAATCAAAGTTTACATGATAGAGTCTCTTATGCCATAGCCAACTTTCATCAATATGTGCAATCAAGCATGTCTTTTCATTGTTATTCAAATGAAAGATATTACCTCTAGTTTGATTACCGGCTGCAATTTCTAAACCAGTTCTATTCATGATTTTGCATTTTCCATTTTTGAATTGTAACTAAAATACTGTAGTGTCCTAAAATTGTGACACTTGCAATTTCGACTGCATTTGGCTCTTCACGATGGCGATGCAACACAGAACCTGAATGGAGACCCCGAAACTTGTTCATGACATCAAAAACTGCATTTTTCAGCACCCTGGCCTGATCCTCCTTGCACCCCACTATCCCTGGAGGTGGGACCATGGCGCCCAGTGCCTTGGTCCTTCAGGACTAGGGCATCCAGTGCCCTGGTCCCCTAGGACCATGGCGCCCAGCGCCCTGGTCCCTGGCCCTATTTTGGGCCCGGTCTCTTTCGGGGCTTCGGGTCTTTAAGTTTGCAAATTGGAAAATAATATTTCCTGGTTGGCCTAAGGTCGGGAAAATCAGTCTTTCAACCCTAATTGACAAGTATAAAAACTGCATTTTCTCTCCCATTTTGGGGAAGGAAGGACAGATGTGTGCAAGACGCGGAAACGATATTCAAACATTCAAGCATTCAAGCATTTCCTTCAAGCAATTGATCATTCTAAGTCTCCATTCAAGGCTAAGTGTTGCATTCAAGACAAGGATTCAACCATTGAAGAGGAGATCACATACAACATACAACATACTACATACATTACACCTTCGCATGTAAGAATACAAACATTCTTACAACAAGGTATCAGTACTTGTTTACATTATAAACATTTACATTTACAGCATTCTCATTTCTTGGTTAATTCCAAAACCAGGGTTTGACCTAAAGGCAAACCCCTCATCCCTAACCCCCCAATCATCCTCTCTTTTCTGTGTGTAGGTTGCAGGTACGTGGCTGTAATTGAAGATCTGGAATCCTTGTGCAGAGACGAACAGATCCCCCTTCGTTTCGCGGATTTTTCGGAGGACCGTGTGCACGCCGGGCGCCATCGTCCCGTCAACTTTCGCTCAAATTTGCAGAACAGTACCATCTCGACATTTTACTGCTAATTCCAGGTCCGCAGCTTCATATCATATCCCTATCTCTGTTTATAAGCGAATCTTTCCTACTTTACATGCATTCCTAGTTCAATCTTTCTATCTACATTTCTTTACAAAAGAGGGTATCCTTGCTATCACAACCCTTGAAACTCATATAGAATCCAATCTTGCATTGTGTGGGATTGGATCTTGTGGGTTTCAACCCCTCTTTTGAATGTAAAGTCTCTCCTAAGTGAAAACCATCAACCCTAGTGACTCCCCCTTCTCTCTCCTTGGAGTTGGGGAGGGGAGAATGACTAGGGTTCAATTTTTCCGCTTTACATTTTGGTGAACCCGACGTGAACATCCTCATTCTGATTATTCATGGTTAGATCTGAAAATTTTGTTTCCTTAATTACATTTCCATGTTTGATCTTTTGCAAATTTTAGAGGCTAATTGCATAAAAAACCCTAAAATTTTCTTTTTAAGTAATTAAACTTGTGAAATGTTTAATTGTTAATGCTTGTTTCAGATCTGCCCTTCTACTACAAATTATCAAATCATACCTGTGCTTTAATTTTGAAAATTAAGTGGTTAAGTGTCAAAACCCTAATTTTTAAAACCCTCT
Organism: Cryptomeria japonica; assembly: GCF_030272615.1. Taxonomy (NCBI): domain Eukaryota; kingdom Viridiplantae; phylum Streptophyta; class Pinopsida; order Cupressales; family Cupressaceae; genus Cryptomeria; species Cryptomeria japonica. The sequence continues at coordinate 280,830,982 of NC_081407.1, read as the reverse complement.
TGATTCAACCTTTGTCCGACAATTTCACTGATCAAAACACTTCCAAATCGGCTGTAACTTTGGATTCCGCAATAAAATCACAATATCTTTCATCCCTGAAAATTTGGAAAAAAGTTGCGAGGACCGTGTGCACCCCGAGCGCCATCATCCCTGACATTTTTTCCGAAATTTCGGGAGCTAGATCGTACTGTATTTTTCTGCTAAAATCCAGAATTTTGGCTGATTTTATCAATTTTAACACCTTCAAAATTAAAGTCAAAGTTGGTCTAGCGATTGCTTGGATTGAGGCTTCTAATCATTCAAAAATTGTTGAAATTAAAATTTGTATCAAAATTGTGTTTCTTACAGTCCTAAATCTGAAAAGTGTGTTGGCATTCATTCGAAATTTTAGTGCTTTATTCAAATTCTTGCAATTTGTGACTTTTGAAATTAAGTGCTTAATTACAACAACTTTGATTTCCGCTTTCAAAATTGAATTTTGCATGAAATTGAGTCAACTTCTAAATTTCAAAACTTGCATTGCTCTTAACATTCCGTCTAAAATCATAAAATTCAAAATTTCAATTTCCCTCTCTTTTTCAAAATTCAAATTTTGCATTTTTCGACAATCTGGGTAGGATTCAATTTTGAGATTGCAACTTTAATTTGGCCTATCTACAGATCGTAAAATCACTCAATTTTTTCAGATTAGCTTTAAAATCATCATAACTTTCATCCCTGAAAATTTCGAAAAAAGTTGTGAGGACCATGTGCACCCCGAGTGCCACGGTCCCGGACATTTTTTCTGAAATTTCGGGAGATTGTCCTGATTGTATTTAACAGCTTAAATCTAGAAGATTGGCTGATTTTACTGAAATTTGCTACCTCTAAAATTCAAAATCTTCTCTCTTTCTTTAGTGCATGAGTTTTACAACAATAAGTCCTACTTACACTATTCCTGTTAGACGAAGCCTTAGAATTAAGTCTTTCCAAGGTGTGATTACCGAGGAGATGGAACCTAATTTGAATGGCCTTTTTAACGAGGACATGGGTAATTCCTCTAATCCTCTTAATGATGAAGAAGCTCTCCATGAGGTTTCTGTAGAACAACTTTCAAAATTGGATAATCAATTTGACGATTTTCGACAATGGATGTCTCAAGAATACCCTGATAGTCAAGCTCTTCCTTTAATTGAGGGTCTAAAACGTATGCTTCAAAGTGATAAGAATGGAATTGATATTTTGTGTGGTATTGCACACATTGTGGATTCAAATGTGATGCCTATAAAGAGTTGTGCTGAAACTTTGGGTTATACACAACCTCCTACTCAAGTCAATCATTCTATTCCTTTGACAACTTCTATTGCTAGTATACCTACTTTTACATCAAACATAATGACTACTTCAATACAAGACATTCCTCCTATGATCACTAGTCATGGGGGAAATCCTTCTTCTTCAATCAACCCTCTTCCTTCATTCAATCTGACTTCTTCATTCATTCCTTCAATAAGTGTTCCTATTATATCACCACAAATGAACATGACACAAGGGGGCAATTCATTTTCCATTCCTCCTTGTAGTGTTCCTCCTGTCCAATCATCTCCTATGACTAACTATCATAGTGTCCCACCACCTTACTCTCTACCTTCTTTCAATAACATAACACCTCCATCTCAATCTAACACATCTAATATGAACTCTTCAACTGAAGCGACCATTAACAATCTTGCACAAACTGTCTCTTCTTTACAACAACAAATTGCCTCTATGAATCAATCTAAGTTTAGTGTGCCCACATTTGATGTTGCGAGCCCACTTTCTCTTGACATTGTTCGAGCTATCCCCCCTAAACATGTTGAAATTCCGCATTTGGAGATTTATAATGGTAAGGGTGATCCTCTAACACATGTTAAGACTTTTCAAACAATATGTACTGATTTTGCTTATGACCAAAGGTTGCTTGCAAAACTGTTTACTAGAACATTAAGAGACAAAGCGCTACAATGGTATTGCTCGTTGCCTTCCTATTCTATTACATCTTTCGAACAACTTGCAAATGCTTTCATTCAACAATTTCAAAACAATATAAGTCCCAAAGTTACTTTGATTGATTTAATGCATTGTAAACAAGGTGTTAAAGAAAAAGTGACTGATTTCATTGGTAGATATAAGCATTTGTATGCTCAAATTTCTTTTCCAGTGCCTGACAATGATATTCAAAGAATCTTCATTTCTAATTTACAAAAAGATATTCGAGATAAACTTCTGTTTTCTGAGTTTACTTCTTTCCAACAGTTGTGTGCAACTCTTCACAATTATCAACTGACTGTGAGTCAAATGGAACAATCACATCCTATGGCTCCGAGTGATAAGGGTGATAGTAGTCAACAACCATTTGGGAAGTTTAAACCGAACAGAGAGTCCATTAAATTCAATGAAAACATCATCAACAACAATGTGAATGCAGCATCAGGTGTGCCTCCTATTTCTAAGTTTTTCAAGAAAGAAAGAAAGTTTACTCCTTTGAATGAATCATTGCATAGTATCATGAATAAGTTATTGGAACAAAATGTGCTTACTCTTCCTCCTATAAAGCAAATAGATCCTGCAAAGATTAACTCACCCTATTTTGATAACAAATCTTTTTGTCAATTTCATCGTCATCCTGGGCATGATACTGAAAAATGTTTTGCTTTAAAGGGAAAAATTCAAGATTTGATTGATAATAATACTATTTCTGTTTCTGGAGTAAATGATAAAGGCAATACATCTGTAGCTCCTCCTAACCAAAATCTTAAGATTTTTACTGATCCATTACCTTCTCATACCTCTAATGCGATTGATACTACTGATTCCTCTGTCTCACCTGATGATCTTGTGTCTATGACTCCGAATGTGATTAACTTTGTGGAGTAGCAAAAAATCTCTAAAGAACTTTCCATCACCTTTGATTCTAGTGAAACTATCAGGGCACCTGATGGTCCTTTATATATAGTTGCAAAAGTCAAAAATACACCTTGCCGTGGAGTGCTTATTGATCCTTCTTGCATGGTTAATGTCATTACTGAAGAATTCCTTTTTACTTTGCAATTGAATCAAGTGATCTATGACGAAACAAATGTGGTTGTGAAATTATTTGATGCATTTTCTTCTCCTGCAATTGGTTCTATTACATTACCTATTGAGGTCCATAACAAATCCCGTGATGTGGACTTTGCTATTAATCCATCATCCGAACAATTTTGTGTGAAGCTAGGCTATCCTTGGCTATCTTCCATGAAAGCTATTGCTTCTCCTATTCACAAGTGTTTGAAATTTCCCCATAATGGTGAAGTTGTTACTGTCAATCATAGTCTCTTTAAACCAGCTGAAAGAACTTCTAGCATTCCTCTTGATTACTTTTGGCCTAAACAATTCCAATCTCTTCCTCCGCGAAGTGATCATCTTTTCAAATCTTATCAAAAGTGGAAAAAAGATATGATCCTATCTCTAAGTGAACCTAGAACACCCAAACTTGACATTCCTATCATTCTTGAGAAGGAAGTTCTTCCTTTGAAAGATAAAACTAATGTCTTTCCTCAAGAAGATTCCCAACCCATCCCTATGGATTTGACTATGCCTATATCTAATAAACTTCCTAAAAGTAGACCTATACCTCCTCGTCATGAGGGGCTTGGTCTCCTTCCTAAACCAAATATTCCACCTTTATATGGAGCAGTTCCTCCTCCTTCCTCTTATGGAGAGAAGAGACCTTCCTCTTCTCCTATTGTTCAACCTAAGAGACCACAACCTAAACACCCAAGTGATAAGGATGAGAACATTCCTCCTCCTCAATCTTCTCAACTTCCTACTAAGACTAGACGAAATCGTTCTGCACGTGAACGCCAGCGAAAGCGTCGTCTTAGAGCTCAAACTTTGCAATCCTGAAAAACACCTTCAACTAATATTATTCCATTTTCTCCTCAGCCGACGATTGAGCCGAAATCTCCTAAACATAAGATGCATGATGGTCTTGATCCTGTGTGAGTTAAATACCCTATTTTTATAAATCCTGATGATGATATAGATGAAAATGTTACTTCTCTTGCTTCTGATAGTGAATATGAACTTGTTGATGTTGATAACCATTTATCTAACGAATTTTCTAAAGCACTTATCCCAGCTCCTAGACAAGAACAACGTGGCTTGGAACATGAACATAGCCCTTGTTTGGATCTTGTGATAGCTCCATCTGCTGTGTTGGATGTTCCTCCTCTAGCGTGTTCCCTACCTTCCCGAAACATTGATCAGCAAGATCGGGGGGTAGATGACGTGCTAGACTAGTTCATTAGCATAGCAGACTCTCTCCTCCTCTCTTTTTTTACATCTTCTATGTGTTATTTTCATTCTTCTATTTGTTGTCCTTAGTGTTGTCTACTTGAGGACGATGCAAAACATTGAGATCTCTTTTGGTCTCTCTCATGTTGACTCAAAAGACACATGTGTTCCCTTCTTCTAGGTGACCTTCCTTGATTGGGGAATGAAGAACAATTATGCATACATACATATGATATACATGAATTATCATACAACATACTGACCCCGAGGAAAGCGAAGTCACCTTGTGCTTTGTGTTTTGTGTCTATTATCCTTGGGCTTATCTCACACTTGGGGGCTAAATCCTTGTGATAACGTGTTCCTTTCTCATTTCTTATATGTATCACTACCTTAAAGCAATCACCCCCGGTGAGGCGTGTGCGATCACTTTAACGTAGGGGGGCATACATCCCGTTCATATCTTTTCAAGATACTTGAAAATTTCTTGACAAATTTAGCTTTGCCTTGAAAATTTTTGATATCTTTCTTGCATGACTCATAGTGAAGGAACCTTACTACTGATAGTCATGGTTCTCCCTCATGATCTTCCCTTTTACTTTGTCAATCGAAGTCGTAAGATTCTTAGTCCACTGGGGGCTTGGTGTATCTTGCCTCCTTGACGTGGTGAAAGTTTTTCAATGTTGTTTCCTTGTACTTTACCGGAAGTATGAGCATACACTTATACTCCCGCTAAAGTGGGGGCTAAATGTAGCATCCTAAAATTGCGACACTTGCAATTTTGACTGCATTTGTCTCTTCACGATGGCGATGCAACACGGAACCTGAATGGAGACCCCGAAACTTGTTCATGACATCAAAAACTGCATTTTTCAGCACCCTGGCCTGATCCTCCTTGCACCCCGCTGTCCCTGGAGGTGGGACCATGGCGCCCAACACCCTGGTCCTTTAGGACTAGGGCATCCAGTGCCCTGGTCCCCCAGGACCATGGCGCTCAGCGCCCTGGTCCCTGGCCCTATTTTGGGCCCTGTCTCTTTTGGGGCTTCGGGTCTTTAAGTTTGCAAATTGGAAAATAATATTTCCTGGTCGGCCTAAGGTCGGGAAAATCAGTCTTTCAACCCTAATTGACAAGTATAAAAACTACATTTTCTCTCCCATTTTGGGGAAGGAAGGATAGATGTGTGCAAGACGCGGAAACGATATTCAAACATTCAAGCATTTCCTTCAAGCAATTGATCATTCTAAGTCTCCATTCAAGGCTAAGTGTTGCATTCAAGACAAGGATTCAGCCATTGAAGAGGAGATCACATACAACATACAACATACTACATACATTACACCTTCGCATGTAAGAATACAAACATTCTTACAACAAGGTATCAGTACTTGTTTACATTATAAACATTTACATTTACAGCATTCTCATTTCTTGGTTAATTCCAAAACTGGGGTTTGACCTAAAGGAAAACCCCTCATCCCTAACCCCCCAATCGTCCTCTCTTTTTTGTGTGTAGGTTGCAGGTACGTGGCTATAATTGAAGATCTGGAATCCTTGTGCAGAGACGAACAAATCCCCCTTCGTTTCGCGGATTTTTCGGAGGACCGTGTGCACGCCGGGCGCCATCGTCCCGTCAACTTTCACTCAAATTTGTAGAACAGCACCGTCTCGACATTTTACTGCTAATTCCAGGTCTGCAGCTTCATATCATATCCCTATCTCTGTTTATAAGCGAATCTTTCCTACTTTACATGCATTCCTAGTTCAATCTTTCTATCTACATTTCTTTACAAAAGAGGGTATCCTTGCTATCACAACCCTTGAAACTCATATAGAATCCAATCTTGCATTGCGTGGGATTAGATCTTGTGGGTTTCAACCCCTCTTTTGAATGTAAAGTCTCTCCTAAGTGAAAACCATCAACCCTAGTGACTCCCCCTTCTCTCTCCTTGGAGTTGGGGAGGGGAGAACGACTAGGGTTCGATTTTTCCGCTTTACAAATACTTTCTCAACTAATTGACCAACAATCAAAAGATTATGCTTTAAACCTTCAACAAAGTAAACATTGTCAGTATTATTCTTACCATCAAGAGATATTGTACCTTTACCTTTGATCAGACAAGCTTTATCATCTCCAAATCTCACTAGACCTCCATTATATTCTTGAAAGTTCAAGAATTCACCTTTATCACCTTTCATATGATGTGAGCATCCTGAATCAATGATCCATTCATCCTTTACTTCAATTTTAGCTACCAAGGCATGCTCTACCGGTTGGACTATAGATGGCGGTTGATCTTCTGTTATAGCAATAAAAACCCATCCATTGTCTACTGGATCCTCATCAGAATCATCAGTCCCTCCTTCATCAGCAAGATAACAAGATTTGTCTTTATTCTTCTTAAATTTGTATCTCTGATATTTAGGGTTAGGTTTGTATGTTCTTCTATCTTCTTCTCTTAGTCTAGCATGTCTATCAGGGCATCTTGAAGCCATGTGACCAATCTTATTACAGTTAAAACATTTAAAGGGTGCTTTACCTTCATACTTACTTCCAACTGGACCTTTAGGCATTTTCCTTGCAAATAGTGCTTCAAGTTCAAGTTCTTCATTTTCTTTCTTGCTTTCTTCAAGTTCTCTTGCATAAAAAGATTTCCAATCAGATTTGTCAAATGATGATGCAAATGATGTTGATGCTTTAAAGGCTAAATCTATCTTTATAGTAGCAACAGGACCAAATTCCTCAATTTCAAAGGCTGAAAGTTTTCCAATCAATGTATCTCTAATTATTGATGTATTAGGCATTGTTCTTAACTCATTTATAGTAGTGACCTTCATTTTATATGCCAGTGGAAATCCTCTTAAAAATTTTGAAACAATTTCATCTTCACTTAAGGTTCCTCCACAACATTTAATACCCAAAACAATTTCATTAACTCTTTCCATAAAAGCAGAAATCCTTTCATCTTCTTCCATTTTTAGATTTTCATACCTAACCTGGAAGCTTTCAAGCTTTACAATTTTGACTATGTAATCTCCTTCATTCAATGTTTCCAAATGGTCCCAAATAGCTTTAGTAGTTGATCTATCTGATAATCCCATGATTTTCTAATCTGTTAATGCGCTCAAAAGTGCTTCTCTTGCTTTGCAATCATTTTCTTCATCTTTAGTCAAGTTAGGTGGATTAGGCTGGCTTTGAGTAGGAGCAGTATAGCCATTCTTTGTAATATCATAGATGTCCTTTCCAATGCAATTTAAGTTTGTCTCCATTCTGATCTTCCATATGCCATAGTTGGTTCCATCAAGTTTAGGATTGTCCTTCCTGAAATAGTTAGTAGACATTGGATCTCCTCAAGCTGTTAAACTTCTACAAAAGAGGACTAGGCTCTGATACCAATTATTAGGCCTTGAAGACAACTGAGAGAGGGAGGGGGGGTGAATCAGTTGTCAAATAAATTCAAAACAAAACAACTTAACCAACTTACTGGTTAATACTGGTGAGCCAGTCTTTTATACCAGTAGACAATTTCATCAGATAATTGCAATACTGGTAAAGATTAATGCATGAAACAAAAAGACAAAGTCATCCACAACACTTAACACCAATATTTGTACATGGAAACCCTGTAAGGGGAAAAACCATGGTGGGAAACCTTACCCACAATCAGATGATACTACTACAGATAGTAAGTGTATACAAATGGGGTCTGCACATGCAGAAAGGCCAAGCGCCTAGAGCTCACTGCTCAAACACAAAATAGGAGTCACACTGACTACAATTGGATGGTTAAATCCAATAAGGATGTACTACTCAAAGTAGCATCTTCATATGTTGGATTCAGTACCGGTGTAGTTCTAATATGCTTTCACAAAAACCTTGCTTCACCTTCAAATGATGTCTGCATGTATAGCTCTACTTAATCTCGCATATACCTTCACACAATTCTTCTTCGCATTCCACAAACGATCTTACAAATAAGATCTTACATTTAAATTATAACCTAGGACCAATTTTAGTAGGTCGGCTCTAAGAGATATTACAATAAAATCAATTTACAAATAAATTAATGCCTGATGCAATAACCGATTCAACATGTTGGCTTAATGCATTTACAACAATAATAAGTCATCTCCATAGCGTGCTATGCTGATTTGGAAAAGATAATCCTGTCAGTGTATAACCTGGACCTATTTGCCGGTAACAACAAATATGCAAATATTAATATACCAATAATCAAATCTGCAAGACAAGGTGTCCAAACGATGTCTTCGTCATAACCAAGTGTTTTCCATGCCATTCCAAATGTCGATGATCATTATATCCTGCCATTGTACTAGATACTGGTAACTGTGCATAAGTCATTTGCTTGTCGTTGAATGTTGTTGATTCTCCAAAGTGCCAGAGTTGATAAGGTTTAGTAGGTGTTGACATTAATGACAAAACCATACCAAAATACCAACAATCAAGTCTTTCTAAACTTTTCTTGAATTTGTCCTTGTGTTCATTTGCAGTAACCAACTCATTTTCTAGAATTTCAACTTGTCTTGTAAATTCCTCCTTTTCATGTTGTATGTGAATCGGATCTATCTTTAACATACCATTTTCATGACCAAGTCTCAGATTTTCATTTCCTGCATCATTAAGTCTCCTAGTCAAGTCTTCTTCATTCTTCTTCCTATCTTCAATATCCTTACATAACCTCATAGTCATATCTTGCATTTCATTCTTCATATTAGTGTTCTCTTGCCTTAACTTATTTGCAATGTCTCTAAGAGTTTCTTTTTCATCATCATCATTCTGCATCTTCTCATGAAGTTCTTTTCTCTTATTTTGTGCTATAACTAGATTTTCTTAATGTCCTTTAATGAATTCCTTAGCAGTCCTCAGACCATCTTCAAGTTTGATATTCTTCAACTTTTCTGCATCAAAATCTTCAAGAGCTCCTTCCAACTATTTTCTTAAGTTCTCCATCTGTACTGGTTTCAGAATCTTCCTCAAGTTGTTAAGCTTTTGCAAATAGAGGACCAAGCTCTGATACCAATTTTTAGATTCAATGACAGTCCCACAGACACTGAGAGGGGGGGTGAATCAGTGTTTAACCGGTGGTTGGAATATTTAATCTTATTAATAATTTTTCCACCCAAAATAGTGTACCGATAAACAAGAATTAATCAATAAACAGAAATAATAAAGACAACATAGAAACACACCATAACACAAGATATTTTAATGAGGAAACCCGGTGTGGGAAAAACCTCAGTGGGATTTGTGACCCACAATATTTACTCACTGGCCAATGAATAAATACTATTTACAATAGGGGCCTACACATGCAAGGAGGCCAACAGCCTAGAGCTCACTGCTCAAAGAAGAGTCTCACTAACTACAAAATGGATTATTAAATCCAATACAATGTACTTCTCAAAACAACATCTCTAATGCCAGGTTTAGTACCAATTTAAGCTCAGATAGATACCATAACCAAAAACCTTCACTGCTACTAAACAACTATCTTTTATCCTCTCTTTCTCTCTCTCTCTCTCTCTCTCTCTCATTTCTTTTTCAAAATGATCTATAAGATCTTATACATATATGATTCTTTTAAAATATACCATGTCGGCTTACAAAAGATAATTACATTTACAAAACAATTCATATAAACAAAACTTTATCCCATGTCGGTTGGAATGTCGGTATGCTTTGTTGCCGATGTAATCTGAATGCCGGTGTAAGCGCCCATCAATACCAATGTCTGCTGGTGTATGAAGTTTGTGATTCTAGTGTATGTAGAAACCTATTGCCAGTGGGTTTCTAGTTGGTTGCCATCAATGACAACATCAACTATTCTCATAAGAGTATAGAATGCCAACATTCTTCTTCTAGTGCTTCTACCGATTTCTCAATGTTAAGTTGAGTATCATCATGGATGGTATCAGTTTTCTTAACTTTAGCTGGTATCTAAATGTTCTGAGAGTCAACAGTGTTTATCAGTGACTGTGAGACCTCAACATTTGTAGCTTCAGCTGTCTTAACCTCTGCAGTTTCCTTATCCATGACAATGTTAAAATCTTGTGTGTTCACATTCATGGTAAAAATAATTTCAGACTCTGAATTAGTGTCATCTTATGTTATTTCCTCTACCTTTTCCTTTGGTTGACTATCAAGTTGTGTCGGTGTCTCTGTAGTTATTGGTGGGGTGTCATGTGTCGGTGGAGGAAGGCTATCCTTGACCGTGATATCAAGTACACTACCAATTTTACCTTTACCTTTATCCTTCTGATATACCTTGGTAAATGACTTGTCCATTTTCTATCTATCCTTCTCTTCTTTCTTCTCTTTTTCCACAAAAAATATATCCCACTTATCTGTCGTTTTGTCTGTGATTTCCTTAACTCTTCCTGCCATAAGGCTATCCTATTGGTGACCACTCACAAAAACTATTCTATTTGCCTTTGAAATTAAATCATCAATTTCATGTTTGGAATTAATAGGATGCACAGCAAGTAGAGCCTCTACTTTTAATTTCTTGTCTAATTCCATTACTGACATTCTCTTAGCCTCTAACCTTAAGTATAAATAATTAGGCAGATCATCTACAACTTCAATAAGAACTTTCTTGTAGATATCAAGATATAAAATAATGCTTTCCTCTATAGTATCCTTATCTGAATCTTTGAAAGAATGATAAAGTTAATTCACATTACTAAGGTTACCTTCTTGTGTGATTTCATTAATCGACTCTTCCGGTGTAAGAGTATCCAGTGCCTTAGGTTCTTGTTTCTTCTTTGGAGTCACTTTCTTCTTTGGACCACTGGGCTCTCTTACAGCCTGTTGTTTCTTTCTCTGTGTCCTTGACTTCTTGGGACATTGAGCAGGTGTCAGTGAGGGTTTTCTTTTCTTCCTATCCACTCTCTTGAATTCAATTGCCCTGCCATCGTCTAAATCAAATGAAGTAGCCACTAGGGAAATGTGAGCTACCAGTATCTACTTTGATTGACTTTTTGTCACACTAGCAGCAATACTACTAAGATTCATCATCCCTTTTGTAACATATTTTACCATTTTAGAAGCATCTTTCATGAATTTATCTATTTTCTTCCTCTCCTTCATCATAGCAACATCACTTTCAATGGTTTCAGCATTACCAAATATCTTCTCTGTTGGTTCCGATGGAGCATCTAAGATGTGAGAATCCACCTCATAAACCATTTCAGTAATCTAGACAGTTCTGGGTTTAACTGCTTCCATCCAGATTTTATCTCTCTTAACTACAAAGCATATATGTTTATCATACTTATCCACAATGCTTTGGGAAATCCTTTCTCTTTGTTTCATCTTGATTTGGAAATTCTTGAAGTAGTCTTTTACCAACTCATCATTGTTAGCTCCCATACTGGTAATTGCCTCCTTTATCTGTTTTCCAACAGAAATATAATAGGCAAAATCCTTGTGTCCTATACCAGGGATCTCTTTTGAAAAGTAAAGCATTAAACACACTAACAGACTTCCAAATTTGAAGGTTCCTTTCTTATCACCTTTTATCTTATCCAAATTTTCTCTCAATTCATCCTTTAACCATTCATAGATGTTAATCTTTGTATTGTTTATAATCATCTCATGTGCACTATGAATGCATGAACTAGATACAAAATTCAACCTATTTGTATGACCAACTTTATAGCCAATGACCATGCTAGCAAATTTAATATTTGTATCCTTTATATCATTAACCCTAAGTAACCAGTTGTCATATGTAGCTCTGGTTAAGCTCATAACCTCTTTGTTAGGGATTTTCTTCTTCTTGCCAGGTCTAGAACCGATGGAGGGTAAACCAATAACAGATCTAATAGCTTCCTTGGTAATCTTAAATACTGATTCCAACCACATAAATTCACCGTGAACCCTGCTAAGGACATAGCGGACAGGTTCATCTGAGAATTTTGGCATATGGAGGATATCTATGAAATCTAAATCCTCAACTACCTATGTTTCGGTTTCACTACCCCATTCTTGTCAGTGATTACATTCATGTACATGTTCATCAAATCTTCAGACCCTAAACTTTCTATGTAACAATGTATGTATGCCCTAGGGTTTTCAGCAAAAGCAAATCCCTTTGGGATTTTAAAAAATGCACCAATAGAGTCATCTAGTTTTTCTATCTTAAGAATGATCTTGAAAATGGGTCTAGGTCATTTAATGTTCTCCACAATAGTAGGGTTTTCTACAAATTCATAAACAAAAGATGAAGATGACATTGCGAAAGATAAATACCTTTTAACTGTGAAATCCTTGAATGCTTTGAAAAGACCTTTGTTGCTTCGCCTTTAGAATGCCTTTGCTCAATTTCACTCTCTTTGAATGCTTGGATGCTTGGTGAATTGAAATGAGAGGTTACAATTCCTTTATAACCAAAAATTGACTTACAACCGCAATAAATGCTTCACCGGTGAAGTGAAAACTCTACATATTTGTTGGTAAAGAAGAAATATAACTTCTTACCACCAACCGAGGGTAAATGCATGATTATTCCTTACTTGGATGAAGAATCTCCTATCGGTGCAAAGACAGATTCATCACTTCTTTGATCTCTCTTCCTAATCCATTGTTTAGAAAATTCTTGCTTGATTTCAGTTACCTTTTCTTTGCCTTTGCTATTGGATCCTTTATTGTTTGCCTGTACATTCTTGCTTCTACAAAATTTTGCAATATGCCCAATCTTGTTACATGCATAACAAGTTACATTGTTTCTCTAAATAGCCTTTCCATAGCCTTGACCGGTTTGAATTTTGCATTGATTAGATATATGTCCAAATCTACCACAAACATAGCATTTCACATTCATTTTGAAATTGTCTAAGTTATGACCATTTTTATTGCATTTGAAACATTGACTAGTGGGTAAGTTTGTATTCTAATTATTCCAAAATCTGCATTGATTTTCTCTATGACCAAATTTGTTGCAATTAAAATACTTCCCATTAAATTTATAAGCATCAGGTTGCCTTACTGGTTTCATATGATCATGATTGTTTGCAGTCCCAAAACTTTCTCCATGTTCAAATCCAAGTCCAACTATATCTCCATTAGGTTTTTGACTTTTCAGCATACCATCAAGATTATCTGAACTTTTCTTGAATTTCTCTTTGTATTCATTTGTAGTGACCAACTCACTTTCCAGAGTGCTAACTTGTCTCAAAAGTTCCTGTTTGTTATGTTGCATGTAAATCAAATCAGTTTTAAGCATATCATTTTCATAACTAAGCCTTTGAGATTCATCTGATCTTTCATTAAGTCTTATGGCCAAATCTTCCTCATTCTTCTTTCTATCTTCAATATCCTTGCATAGTCTCATGGTTAAATCTTGCATTTCATTCTTCATGTTACTGTTCTCTTGTCTCAATTTGTCTGCAATATCTCTAAGAGTTTCTTTTTCTTCATCATCTTGATTTTGCAATTGCACATGTAATTATTTTCTCTTATTCTTTGCTATAACCAGGTTATCTTGAAGTGCTTTGATAAATTCCCGAGCAGTTCTGAGTTCATCTTCTAGTTTGATATTCTTCAATTTTTCTGCATCAAAATCTTCAAGAGCTCCTTCCAACTATTGTCTCAAACTTTCCATCGGTACCAGTTTTAGAATCTTCCTCAAGTTGTTAGGCTTCTGCAAATAGAGGACTAGGTTTTGATACCAATTGTGAGATACTTGATTAGTCCCAAAGACACTTACAGGGGGGTGGAATCAATGTCTAACTAGTTTACAAAATATTTAAACTTGTTTGCAACTTTATAACCCAAGTTAATATATCGGTAAACAAGAAATAATGTAGTAAAGAGAAATAACAATATAACCATCAATGCACACCATAACACAAATATTTTTGGTGAGGAAATCCTGTAGGGGAAAAACCTCAGTGGGAATTGTGACCCACAATACTTACTCACTAGCCAATATGAATAAATATTACTTATACAATAGGGGCCTGCACATGTAGGAAGGCCAATAGCCTAGAGCTCACTGCTCAATCACAAAAAGGAGTCACACTGACTACAAAATTGGATGATTAAATCCAATGACAATGTACTGCTCAAAATAGCATCTGTAATGTTGTATTCAGTACTGGTTTAAGCTCTGTCAAATACCTCTTCCATAAACCTTGCTTCGCTCTACTATGCTCTTATTCATTCATAAAATAATTAAATCATAATGCATATATAGTTATTTTCTCTCATATACCACTTACATTCATTACCTATACACATTTCACTTACCTACAAAATGACCTACAAGATCTCATACATATATGAGTCTTTACAATACAAAACAATATAATTTCCATGTCGGCTCAGAGTGTCAGTAAGATCTTTTGTTGGTGAGATTGGATGTCGGTAAGAATAATCTTTGTAGTGTCTGTAGGTGCCGATAAATGATGTTTATTGCTGGTGTAACCTGTGAACCATGCTACTAGTTGGTTGCCATCAATGACAACATCAACTATTCTCATCTAAGTGTATAATGCCAACAATTCCTACACCGAAAAACTGAGCTTTTCAATAAGCTTAAGGGGACCATATCGGTAAATCTACTTCCAGACCCCTTGAAGAGTGTATGGTAAGAGAGTTTTGTATTTCGAGTTGTAATATGAGAATTTTTTATATTGTTATCTATCAATTTTTTGAAGGATTACCAACCGGTTAGTATACCTACCAGTACAGGTGATTTTGTTAAGTGGTAATTAGGGTTTGTCACCCTATCGATAGCACATTTATTGTTGTTGGTAAAGTTAATAAAATGCAATTTCACTATCATTTTTACCTACTTGCATTTGTAGAGCAAAAAAGAGCATTGTTAGTAGATTGTGAACGGATTTGTGCTACGATTTAAAAAGTTGAATCGTATTTGAAGGCTAAGGAAAGGTAAATCGGGTGTGCAAGCATGAGAGAAACTGAAAACCCTAGCAACGCGAAGGGAACAAGGTATTTTTGTTAATCTCTTCCGAATCAAGATTATTAAGAATGTCATCATCATCTACACTAGCAAAAAGTCTCTTTATCACTGCTGAAGCTATGGAGTCTATGGGAATGGATAAGATAGAGTCTTACAATACATTATCTCAAGTTCCCCAAGGTGTTCTGATTAAAGGTGACTTGTCTAGTTACATAGATTGCAAAATTGAGGATCTAGGATCATTGGCAATCTATTCTCAACTTAAATCTTTGTGTGATAAGAGCGAGAAAATCAAACCCAAATATATTAGGGTTTATGAAAAGGGTTTTCATAATGCAGTCTACTTTGTTGAATATTTTGAGGAAGAACATGTTAGGATTATCCTTAGTCATGTCCATGGAGGGAATATGCACTTAGACAGATCTCATACTATCACAAAGGAGGCTATTCATGCAGTAATTGGTTTCTACCAAACCGGTGAAGTACCTAAACTGAGGAAAATCTCAAAGGAGACCGTTATTGAGTTGATAAAGACCTCTATCAATGGTCATTCTATATCAGTCAATAACATTGTAGATGAAGGAGTCAGATTTGCAACAATGGTTATTAGCTACCGGATATTCCATTCTAGCAAAATGAATAGTGTACCATCTGTTTATGTGCATGTCGCCTATAGAATGATGAAAGAAGATGTAGATTATGATCTATGCGAGGCAATGAGAAGTCAATTGATGTTAAATTTAGAATCAATAAAGAAAGACAACAACCAGGAGTTTAAATATGGACAACTGTTGATCGGTTTATTTTTCTACTTTCATAATTTCATTCCAGGAATTGGTGATATATAATGGTCTATGGATACACCTATTACAACCCAAATTAAGAATAGCATAAAGGATGTGAAGAACACATTTCCAGTTGCAATGAACAGGTATTTCAATGAGTTTGAAAAGAAAATGAGCATGAGATTAAGGTTATCTGATGAAGTGGTGAAACACTTTGAAAAAGACATTTATTTCATTGTGACCACTAATTTCTATCTTATGGAGGCTATTGAGCCAAGAGAAGAAGAAATGGAGGAAATGAGCTATGAAGTCAATTATGACTTACTAATCGGTTATGCCAACAACCTCTTGGCATCACCTAAGGATACTAAGAAGAAAAGAATGGGCACTTATCAAGAAAGGATTGCACCTGCACAACCCAGTAGTGTGAAAGAGAAAAAGAAGAAAGAAGATCAAGGAGCTTTTGCATCTACTAGTACAAGAGTAACAAGGAGTTTTCAAATCAAGAAGGAACCGGTCCCTAAGGTATATACAAAGAAGCCTATTGTCACAAGGAAGAGAGGAAAACATCTCATTCTTCAAGAAGAATCTGAGGGTACTGAGTCTGAAGAAGAGAAGAAGAAGCTAAAGGCAACTGGTAATAAATCTAAATTTGTAGGGTAAATCCCTAAGAAAAATGTTTCTATTGATGATACATCTTGGAAGCCAGTGAGTCATTTTGAGAGGACTCTGATGCTGTTAAAGAAAATGCAATTTAGTAATGTAAAAGAACATCTTGATTCTTTTAATGAAGTTCATAAATAGGAAGTGGTAGAAGAGGTAATCAATTACCCATGTTATAATAACCGGTTACCACATGAGATCCATAAGGAAATCTCTGATTCATTGGTTCTTATTCTTGAAAATAAATGGAAGATGATTGTAGAATAGGACCATGAGATTATTGAGAGGATTTTTGTTCAATATTTTCCTGAGTTGTCTCGAGAAGAATTATCAGCAATGCTTGCTAAGTATAAAGGACAATTTAATTCAAGATTTAGGAGAATGAAACTATTGGCAGGAATAATTCAAGATGTTGAAGAAGATACTCATCAGGCAGCAAAATCTATTCAAGGAATGAAAGAGCAATTGAAGGACTATTAGAATAATCCTGATCAGACAGAGACTAGAGCTCAATTGGAGTTGGACACCAAAGACGTTATTCAGTCAGATGTAGTCTACCCTATCAAAGATAAAGTTGACACAAGTTCTCCACTTGTTATATTCTTTGTGGATGATATTGAAGATATTCAGGATACTGTTGACTCAATTGGTAATGTCTTTGAACCAGTTAAAGATAAAGAACAACAAGAAGATATTATTGAGAAACAAGTAGTAGAGGAAGCATCGGTTACTGAACCAAGTATGGATATTCAACCACCACCGGTAAAGGATTATAATGTTGAAATTCAACTGCCACCGATCACTAAAACTACAAAGGAGGAACAAATAGAGAAAGAGAAACTGGAGAAAAAGGGTGAAGAGAAGAAGTCTGAAGAGAAAAAGGATGAAGAGGAGAAAGAAAAGAAGAAGGAGAAATCAATAGTTGATGATGAAGATGACACAATTAGCATAGAAGGTCCTATCTATATGGACAATTTTAGTGTGTTTGATTCAATGGAGATTGCTATTGTTATGCAATCTTGAGCTCAAAAGAAAAGGTTGAAAGAGAAGAGAAAAGAAGCAGAAATTATTCAAACTATTGTTAAACATTTTGTCAAGTCTCCTACTAGAGACTGATACTGGTAATTTGTCTACCCTTATTGCCAAGCTTGGGGAGTTGGTTGCTGATGCTACTGACCAAGTAAAATAACTTGAAGAGGCAGCACATGCCTTAGCTGAAAAAGATTACAGGAAGAAGAGGGGAGAGCAATTAATTTCAGTAATTGATAAAGGCAAGATTGTTTTATCAGTGAATAAAGATCTTTTGAGTAAAGGTATTGAAACTGGAGGTAAATTTTGGCTAATATATCTAAAGTTTCATTTTTTTATTTTGATTTTGAATAAAAAGTGAGAAGATGCAGAAAAGGAACTGGAGAGGATAAGTGATGCTTATATACCAGTACAGGATTCGGCTTTAAATTTTGGCAAATCGGTTGATGCTTTGCAACATCTATTGGAAGTTTATGGTTTTAAATAGGTTAAGTGAATTAGATCCTTGAAAGAACTGAAGAACCAGTTAATTCCAAAACTTGAAATTCTATAGAAGGCATACGAGGATTCAGAAGAGGTTTTGGCTACCCCAAAGATGTGCATAGTGGATACCATGGAAGAATTTGCTACACAAATTTTCACGGATGTTGAGATCATTGAAACATTGTTGGAAACATGGGAGAATTATCTTCAATAGATGAAGATTCATTTTAGTGACATTTTCTTAAGAATTGCATTGTACACAACTTAAGAACTCTTACATTTATCTAAATATGCATTTTTTGATGACATATTTTGATGTAATATATGTATTTTACTTTTCAATTTGGAATTATTGTCAAAGGGGGAGTAGAATTAGTTTTAGAGGTCAAAATTTTATATGTACTATTAAGGGGGAGTTTGTACATTTATTTTTGTAAGCACACTTAGTTGACAAAAGACAACTTTTTAAGTGTTGTCATCAATGCCAAAGGGGGAGACTGTTGGCATGATGATGATTTTTGTATTGGATGACATTATGTGATGTCATTGATGGCACACATATGTTTTGATTGCCTTAGTTAGGTCAAATCGGTATCATACGTATAAGAAGTCTAACTGGTATGAAGGTGTCTAACCAGTATATGTAGACAACCGATATATACAATCAAGACAATTGGCTTTGGTCAATTCCACTGTCACCAGTTTCAAGATGTAGCAAATAGCGACAAGGAGGCACTTGTAGACAATTGATATATGAGTTGGAAGTGGTTAACACTCAACCGGTATTGGTGTTCCAACTGGTTTCACATATTGTGTGATGAGTTATCACGGGTCGTGATGTGTTATCTCTAATCGACATTTTTGGCGGTGATTTGTGATGTGTTATGAAAGATTGTCTAGATTCACTAAACCTAGAAAATTGTGTTGAGGTTCTTGAACCGACTTGAAATCTAATTTCTATAAAAAGACACTGTGATAAGTTATTTTGATATGCAACATACAAGTGATGTTATGAGTTAGAGTTGATGCGATTTATTTAAGGATTTGCAGAGTATGTCGGTGTTACAGTATTGAGTGAGCAAAAAAGGATCTATACAAGCATAATGTGTTATTCCTAGATCAACCACCTGTTGTTTTCTAATCACTACAACAGTTAAATTCCCTAACCGGGTAAGCTCTAACAAGCTTTATTATAGAAATCCTCTAACAAGGTGATTCATTAAATGGGATCTGAATCCTCCACTAAGGTTACCTTTAACCAGGTATAGCTTCTAATAGGGCTTTGGGATGTTTAACAGGATTCACTCCTAACAGAGCACTTTGTTGACCTTAATCGGTCAGTTACCTACTTCTGCAGATAGTTAACTTGTGAGTCCCATCTCACCGTGGTTTTTCCTAGTTGGGTTTTCCACGTATAAACACTTGTGTTATGGTGAATAGTTTACTTATTGTGAATGCTTTTATAACATTTTAGATTGCATGCAAAGTCTTAAGTAAACTAGTTAAATGTTTTTACCAGTATGGGATTAAAGTGTTATTGTTTTTGTTATCACTAATTCACCTCTTTCTCTCAATGCTTTATAAGTCTATCAGTAACAAAAAACATTAATCAAAATTCTAGTTTAGGAAACTACATAGATTCACTATTCATCATACTAACTAAAATCTGGGAAAGAAACCATTCATTGCCATTTAATAATAAGTCATTTCCATCTTTACTTTCTTTTCAAATAAAAGTTACAACATATATAAAATACATTTCTTGTCACTATTTCTTGCTAATGAATAATTGACATCAGTAGACAAAACATATAGTTTTTACACATATCTCAATGGTAGGATAATGAAATACATAGGTCTATTTCTCATTACATTCCCTTTTTTCAGATTTTTTAAACTCATTAAATATGCACAATCTGAAATACATGTAGATGAAACTTGAAAACACTCTTCAATCTGCCATATAGGTAATTATTTTTCTTACATCTTCTATGTCCAATATGTAGACCTGCAAATAAGGAACTCTTTTGGTTGTGACCATGGAGGCTCACCTCCCAACCTAGGCCTACAAGAGGCCACCCCCAAGCTTGGGAGAACTAGGTACCAAATAGGTTGCAAACAAGCTTGACACACATACAATTTCTTGATTACAAAGAGGAAACATTCAACACAAAAACTCCCATCCCAAGCTTAACACATAGTCATAAAATGACATTTTTAAAGTGGGGTGGTGGACTAGACATGGGGAGATATGCAAGTATAATACAAGAACCAAAGCCATCACAAAGCCAAAAATCCCCTTTCAAACTTGGTCTCTCATGACCATAAAAATAAATCCCTTATGACCCCCTAAATATTTCAATCCAAATCCTCCCTTATGACCCCCAGTTTAAAACAAAATAAAATGCAACAAGGATCCCAAATCCTTGTTTCCCTCTCTTCCTAGAAGAGAGATTCTACACCCTATGAATGTCAAACTCCCTTAACCTCAAGACTACTCTACCCTCCCAAGGGTGAGTTTGGTCTTGACTCCCATAAATAATATTCAAGAAAAGACATACTACACTATGCAAAAATTCAACCAAGAATTCACAATAACACAAAACTCTAGTCACAAACAAGTGATTTTACAAAATGCAGATTTTCACATAAAACAACCAAAATATGCATTTAAAACCTAAGGGTCACAATACACCAACCTCAACTCTTGCAATGGAATGTGATAAGAATATTTGATGAGAAGCCTCCAACCCAAGACAACAAGAGTAAACCAACTACAAGCTTTTTACCTTAGCTAAATTTTTTCCTTTAAAATTTCAAATCTTTCAACAACTCTTGATCTCCAAGATTGGAGAGTGGGTGATGAAATTCTATGTTAGAATTTTTTTCTCCTAAATAGACTCTCCCCACACTTTCCAACTTCCTTGGAAAAAGATGGTGAGAGCTCATAGGTTGATCTTCCCAACCCTCTTACAAGGTTTTTAAAAGAGAAAACTGAAAAGGTAAGTATAAGGTGGGGAAGTTCATCCATAGTGCATCAAAATAATGTATCAAATGATAAGTCCATAGTGAAAAATAAAGAAGTGCTATGACGGGCTCGAGGTAGGGCCTCACACCCTCCCCCCTAGGCATGAACTTCCTCCTAGAGTTTATCAAAAATATGGGGATGTTGAGATCTCATCCGCATTGCGTCCTCCCATGATTTTGTAACCTCATCATAACAATCCCACTGGACCCTAACCTGGTCCAGCTCTCAACCTTGAAGAGACAACGTCTGGCGAGCAAAAATGTGAATGGGCCCCAAAGCTAGTTACCCATCCAACTCCACCTACAAGGCATCCTGATCTAGAATATGATACTCATCATAAATATGTTTCTCAGTACAGACACATGAAACAAATCGTGGATGCGTGATAGACTAGGTGGAAAAGCTAGATGATAAGCAACTTGTCTTATCCTCTCTAGGATCTAAAATGGTCCAACAAAGTGATGTGTGATCTTAGAACCCTTTCTACAAAGGATTGGACTCTTATGTGGTCACACTCTCAAGAAAAATCTATCTCCAACCATGTAGCTACAATCTATCATCTTTGCATCTACATCCTTCTTCTGTCTATCCTAAGCCTCTCTAAGGCATTGTCTAATAAAATTCACCTACTGCTCCATATCTCAAACTAACTCTAGACCAATGGCTACTCTATCCTCAATGTGGTCCCAGTCTAGAGGTGTCCTACATGGTCTACCATACAAAACCTGATATGGTGGCATCCCCAAGGAAGTGTGATGCCCATTGTTATAGGAAAATTCCACCAAGTGAAAGTACTCTTCCCACCTAGTCTGATGATCCATGAAATACATATGAAGCATATCCTCCAATAAGTGGTTCACCCTCTCTATCTGTCCATCTATTTTTGAATGATAGGTTGTGCTAAAGTCAATTTTGGTACCCAATGCTGCCTATAATGCCTTCCAAAAGGAAGAAGTAAAGAGGGAATCCCTATCTAAAATGATTCTACGTGGAATGCCATGCAGTCTGACAATATCCCACAAGAAAACCTGTGCCACTATTGGTGTTGTAAAAGTAGTTTGGACAGGTGAGAAGTGAGCCACTTTGGTCAACTTCTCAACTATCACCATGATGGCATCATGGCAGCATGATGACATTGGAAGACCAATGATGAAATCCATCAAGATTGTGTCCCACTTCCACTCTAGTATCTTATGAGGCTAGAGAAACCCACCTGGATGGTGGTGCTTCATCTTAACCCTCTAAAAATCAAGGCATCGGGCTACTAACTTTGCAATGTGTTGTCGCATGCCTAGCCAGTGATACAACTATCTCAAATCTACATGCAACTTCTTATCCTCAGGATGTGCTGCATAGGGTTCTCTATTAGCCTCAGTCATAATGAAATCACTCAATTTACCAGAAGAAGGTACATAAATGCACCCTCTATGGCATAGTAGTCCATTGTACTCTAATGAATAATATGCATATTTCCCTTCTAGGCCCCCCTAAGATCGCACTACCTGACACACCTCTAAATACCACTCATACTCAGGCAAGTGCTGCAATATGTGATCTCTAAAATCTATATTTGTGGACATAGAGTATAACTCATGATGTCTCCTACTCAATGCATCTGCAACTATGTTCTCCTTCCCCTTGATGTAGTGAACATCAAAATCATTCTCACACAAGAACTCCATCCATCTCCTCTGATGAGCATTAAGATTAGGCTGAGTAAATATCTACTGTAATCTTTGATGATCATAATGAAGCTCAAAGCGATACACTAAAAGAAAGTTTCTCCATTTCACTAGTGCGAGCACCACTACTGCAAGATCAAGGTCATGAGTAGGGTAATTAAGCTCATGAGTCTTAATTTTTCTAGACTCATATGCAATAACTCGACCACCTTGTATAAGTACTACTCCCAAACCATCCAAGGAAGCATATGTGCATACCACAAAATTGGCTAAGGGATCCGACACAACAAGAATAGGTGTGCTAGTAAGTGTCTTTTTGAGTTACTGGAAGGCCCTCTCGCACTTTTCTGTTCACTCAAATTTGTGTCCCTTTCACTAAAGAGATGTAATAGGGTGTGCAACCCTTGAGAACCCCTCAATGAAGCGTCTATAATACCCTACTAGGCCCATGAAGCTCCTGACCTCTATCACACTGGTTGGCACTGGCCAATCCATGATAGCTCTAATCTTTGATGGGTCAGCTGAGATCCCATCACTTGATATGACATGTCCTAAATATTGGAACTTTGTATGAAAGAAGGCACACTTAGATAAGTTGCCATACAACTGATTCTCTCTCAAACACTGCAATACCTAACGCAAGTGCTCTTCATGCTCTTCCTCATTTCGAGAATATATCAATATATCATCAAGGAACACAGTCACAAATCTATCAAGGAAGGTGCAGAATACCCCATTCATGAGACTCATGAATACTGTTGGAGCATTTGTAAGGCCAAAAGGCACTATTGTGAACTCATAGTGGCCATATCTAGTTCAGAAAGCGGTTTTGTGAATATCACTTTCCAATATCCTCAACTGATGGTACCCTGACTTCATATCTATCTTTGAAAACACTTTGGCACCCTATAACTGATCAAATAAATCATCGATCTTGGGCAATGGATACTGGTTCTTAATGGTAAATTTGTTTAACTATTGGCAGTCCATACATAACCATAGGGATCCGTCCTTCTTCTTTACGAAGATGACTAGTGGGCCCCAAGGGGAGATGCTAGGACTAATATGCCCTTTCTCTTAAAGTTCCTCAAGCTGAATCTTGAGATTACTAAGCTCATTAGTGGTCATTCTATAAGGTTCTCTCGATACTGGCTTAGCTCCTTTTACAAGATCTATATGAAAATCAATATCTCTATGAGGTGGCATACCAGGTAGCTCAGAAGGAAAAACATCTGCAAATTCTTTAAGAATAGGATGATCATCAAGTGAGGGTTCCTTCTCATCCTCTTCTTTTCTGTCACTAATGGTGATGGAAAATAACTTAAATCCCTTTTGCATGCTTCGCTTAAGCTACATAATAGAGATCATACGAAGGGATATGGGTCTCTGAACTCCTAAAATCACTGTGGGAGTGCCATGATCATCTACACACTCGATCTTCTTCTTCTGACAATCCATCTTGGCTCTGTGGGCACACTGCCAATCCATGCCAAGAACAATTCCATAAGATCCTAGTGATGTAACTCAAAGGTCTTCTCTGGTGGTCATACTCCCAATCTAAAGTTGACAATCCCTAACCATTGATTCAATGGACACTCTAGCTCCTTATGCTAAATCAACCTCACAACTAACATCCTGCCTAGTTGCCACTAGCCCACAACGCTCCACAACCAATGGAGAAATAAAAGAATCAGTATCTCCTAAATCAAATAGCATAGTAACACTACTACCTCTGATCATACATGTGGCCTCTATAACTATGGCCTGATGCTTAGCTTGGCGGTTATCAACTGCTATGAAAACTCTGTGGGGCTTACCCATGTCCCCAATTGTAGGTTTTGAACCTATCTGGCGCTAACTACCTGCCATTTGTCCCTGTGGGCACTCTCTCATCATGTGTCCCATGGCACCACAAGTAAAGCAAGAACTACATGTCTGAATCTAAACACCCTATGGCCTATAATATTGTTGTCCTCCTGTCCTACTAGATCCACTATAACCACCCTTGGTGGATTGTTGAGTCAGTGTCAGAGGTGTGCATGGAACCTATGGTCGTTGATCACGTCTAGGACCCTGCGTCTGCCACTATTTGGGCTTAAAGCCTTGATATCCCTATGGAGACCTATGCCTCTAATTTTGTTGAGACTGATTTTGAGGGTGAGGGGGTTTGTAAGACCTTGAAGAATGTTTATGATTTCCCTTCCAATGGGGTATCTAAAACCTGAATGACTATGGTGAAAGGTTCTAGTTCTGAAACCGATCTCATGTATCTTGTGGCTTACCTTAAATCTCCTTTACTAATAAATCCTTTTCCATGACAACCCGAAGGCTCCCTAGAGCTTCCATGCGTATGAGTCTTGCTATCCCAACATTCAATCCTCTTATGAAATGATTAACTAGAAATTTCTCATCCTTCATGTAATCCACATATGGTAGTAGCTCAAAGAACTTGCTCTCATATTGTGACACTGTGAATCCATTTTGGCTGAAGGTCATATAACTCATCAATCAGACACTGCCTAAAGTGCTCTGACAAGTATCTATCTCTTAACCTTTCCAAGAAGGTACCCCAAGTTAGTGTGTCAATGACTATGTCATTAGTATATTCCTCTTGCCTCCACCATGTGGAAGCTAACCCTCTTAGTAGATGTATAGAAAATTGTGCTTTCAGATTTCTCTCATAGGGACACAATCTAAAGCACCTCTCTAAGCTCAAAATCCATTACTTTGCTTCTACCCCATCGGTAGATCCTACAAATGAAGGTGTTTGTAGGCATAGAAACTCTCTGATCTAATCTCCCAGATCACAAGGTACTCTCTCTACAACCACTTGTGCTATAACTGGTGGTGGCTCTAGTAGATGAACTGAATTAGGTTCATTCTGAGCCTGTCCCCCAACATGGCTAGGAGGTGGACTCCTACTCCATTCTCTAGTTGTTGATCTATTACCCTCTGTACCCTGTTGTTTTTCCTGGTGACTTGCTAGAGGTAGTCTATCCTAGACTATCCTTATCAGGTTTTGTAGTGCATTCAATAAGTTTTAGTTTGGATCTAGAGGTTGTTCGGGAGGAGTTTCATGATTCCCTTTAGGAACCGACCTTTCCTGCACAACGTCTTCACATGCCATGCGAGCACGTCTAGGACCCTTTTCGTGTCTGCGAGCTCGTCGCATAGCCGGAGGCATTCTACGCAAGCAATTAAAAAAAATTAAGTGAAAGTAATGGAAAAAGGTTCCTAGTGTTGAAAACCCTACTCTGATACCAAATGTAGTGCCCAAACTTTAGGGCAAAAATACAACTACTTTTTTTTTTTCAAACAGGCCCTAATTACTCGTGTTCACGTAAAGTGAAGGCATGGATGCTCACTGAGTTTTACTAGATTACCTTAGCGTCAACTTAATGTGATCTCAAATGTGAATGGATAAATGTTTTATTTAAAACATAATTAAAATGGCAACGTGAAAGAACTATATGGGATTAGCAATACCCTAGCTAATGCCTTGAAAAAAATCAATCAATTTCTTCTCTTGGGTCTGGCTGGTTTTGTTGGCTTTGTGGGGCTTTAGCCGGTTCTCTATGGTTTTTTGCTGGATTTTTGTTGGTTTGTTCCTTTTTGTCTCTTATTGCTATATTTGTTAAGTTTTGTTTGTAAAGGGTTTCAGGGCCCCTTCAAAACTTGTTTTTACCTTAATCAAAAACGTACGTTGACTATGTGGGGTAAATTAACCCCTTAAGCCATTGCTCTACCTTGCACCTAATGGGGAATAGTTCTTCAAAATAAATTAAAGATACCATCCTTAGGGTTAACAACATTACTTGAATTTGGTTAATAAGATTATTTATTAAATCACATCTAAGTGTTTGAATAGCTCCATTCATTTGAAATATAACCTTCCTAGGGATTAAAATCTGATTTCCCTAGAAATAACTATTTAAGTCCCATGCCATTTAGAGTTAATTAAATTAACTCAAATAATACCATTTTATCTTTAATACTAAATTTATTATTAAATTGCAAGTGTTCCAACTTTATTATAATAATATTATTATAAAATATTTATATCAATATTAATTTAATAGTCATGAGTATCTAATATCCAACAAAGTCAGTATACTATATTTAAAATTATTACAATCCCCGAGTATTAATATTATTTTATTAACCTAAAGCATATATATATATATATATATATATATAATTACCCTACGAAATAAAAGAAATACATCCCTTTTATTTATTTTTAAAAGTCTATATTCAAATAAATATTCATATATATTTAATTACATACCCCATGGGTATGTAATTGAATACACATATAAATATCCCCAAAATGCCACTTTATATTAATTCCACCCTAAGACCCTTTTTTTATAATATTCTTATTAGGGCTCCCTTTTATTTTAAAATGAATCCCCTTTTTTTTATTTACTTATGCCCTAACATATGTTAGGGTTTTTATTTTCTTGTAGGGGGAGATTTGAAAAAAAAATTTGGAGGGGCAAAATTGCTTTTGGGTGCCATTTTTGCAAGTGCGGACCCTGCAACAATGGCGGCGTTGTTGTATAATGACACAGTGAGGCTTTTGGGGTGGAAGTGTCACCGTGTGGGTCGCAGTGGTCCATGAACCACCAATGGGCGCGTCCCACTATAGCGTTGCTCCTAACAGTGGGTCTCGGTGGCACCGCTCCCCATAGGGGTGAGGTGGAGCCTTTGGCTCCTTCCCCCCCCCCCCAATTCCTGCCTGCGTTTACTTCTAAACCACCTATATTTCTTTATATATATATATATATATATATCTGTGTGTGTGTATGTTTATATATATATGTCTATATATATATGTATATATACATATATATATGTATATATACATATATATATATGTGTAGTATATGTATATATATATATATATATGTATATATATATGTATATATTCACAATAACACAAAACTCTAGTCACAAACAAGTGATTTTACAACATGCAGATTTTCACATAAAACAACCAAAATATGCATTTAAAACCTAACGGTGACAATACACCAACCTCAACTCCTGCAACGAAATGTGATAAGAAGATTTGATGAAGAGCCTCCAACCCAAGCCAACAAGATTCCACCAACTACAAACTTTTTACCTTAGCTAATTTTTTTCCTTTAAAATTCCAAATCTTTCAACAACTCTTGATCTCCAAGATTGGAGAGTGGGTGATGAAATTCTAAGTTAGAATATTTTTTCTCCTAACTAGACTCTCCTCGCACTTTCCAACTTCCTTGGAAAAGGATGGTGAGAGCTCATAGGTTGGTCTTACCAAGACTCAATCTTCTAAAAGAGGAAACTGAAAAGGTAAGTGTAAGGTGGGAAAGTGCATCCAACACAAAAATAGAAGGTTTTCTTACCAAGACTTAATCTTCTAAATGTTGGTATTTGCATGAAGATTGCATTAATAATATGATATGTTGTCATTCATGTCAATTAATCGGTAATGATATTGTTGATATTATTGTTGTTAGGATAACCGGTGAACAACTGAGAGTGGGAGTGAATCAGTTGTTGATAGATTATATCAATTAATCCACTTAATAACCTTTAATCGGATCACATAAACATTATCGGAATATCAGAAATAGATACCGGTAAGCAATAAAACTTAACAATGAAACAGATAATCAACACAATG
Source organism: Cryptomeria japonica (assembly GCF_030272615.1). NCBI lineage: Eukaryota > Viridiplantae > Streptophyta > Pinopsida > Cupressales > Cupressaceae > Cryptomeria > Cryptomeria japonica. The sequence goes on along the minus strand of NC_081407.1, from coordinate 280,802,395 downwards.
TAACCATACCACATAACACCATGATTTGTATGTGGAAAACCTGGAAAGGGAAAAACCACAGTGGGAAGCCTACCCACAGTCAGATGATGTTGCCAAATGCACACTCCAATGAGAAATTGTAGGTGATTGAAGGTATTGTCATTGATGGCAACCTTACAACCATGTGATACCGGTAGGCAGACACAGGCACCAACACCCTGGCCAACAAGAATTTTGTTTAAATGTATTTTGTATTTGATTGTAAAAATCCTTTGTAGGTCGACTTGGCAGATTGTAATATGACTCATATATGTATGAGATCATTGTAGATCATTTAGGTGATATACGAATAGAGAGATGGAAGAATTAATGCAGACCTAATATGCGAATTGTAAGGTAGATATAGGATAAGGGATTATATATGTAGCAGAGCTTAAACCGGCACTGAATATAACATAGTAGATGCTGATCTGAAGTAGTATAAGACATTAGATTAGTATAATCCATTTTGTAAGTTAGTGTGACTTCTTTGTAATTGAACAGTGAGCTCTAGGCACTTGGCCTTCCTGCATGTGCAGGCCCCTATTGTAAGTAGTAATATTCTCTTATTGGCTAGTAAGTGAATATTGTGGGTCACAAATCCCACCGAGGTTTTTCCCACATCGAGTTTTCTCATTAAAATATTGTGTTATGGTGTGTATCTTATGTTGTGGTTTCTATTCTTATTTACTGCATTATTTTTGGTTTACCGATACACAGTTTTGATATGCTTTTCAAGTTATAAGTTAAGAAAATTATTATACCGGTCAGATACTAATTCACCCCCCCTCTTAGTATCTTTGGGAATCCTAACAATTGGTATCAGAGCCTAGTCCTCTATTTTCAAAAGCCTAACAACTTGAGGAAGATCTTGACACCGGTAGAGATTGAAAATTTAAGAAAACAATTGGAAACAACTCTTTCAGACTATGATGCAGAAAAAGTAAAGAATATCAAACTTGAGGATGATTTGAAGGCTGCATAGGATATTATTCGAGGACTTCAATAAAATTTCACTATAGAAAGGAATAAAACAAGAGAACTTTGTGAAAACATGCAGAATGATGAAGATGAAAAAGAAAATCTTAATGATCTGGTAAACAAACTGAGACAAGAGAACAGTACAATGAAGAATGAGATGCAAGATATGACTATGAGATTTTGTAAAGAAATTGAAGATAGAAAGAAGAATGAAGATGATTTGGTTAGAAGACTAAATGATGCTGGAAATGAAAACACAAGACTAAGTCATGAAAATGATATGTTGAAGACAGATTTGATGCATACACAAAATGACAGAACTGAACTCATGAGATAGAAAGGAATCTTGGAGAGTGAACTGGCTGCTGCAAATTAACACAAGGAAAAATTCAAGAAAATTTTGGAAGAACTTGATGACATGTTGAAGAATCATAAACCAAATGATGATGCAAATGGCCTTGGATTTGAAATTGGTGAAAGCTCTAGTACTACAAACAACCATGATCATTGTAAACCGGTAAGACAACCTAATGCTTACAAATTCAATGGGAAATTCTTTAATTGTAACAAGTATGGTCATAGAGAAAATAAATGTAGATCTAGAAATTATTAGAACACTAATACACCCACCGATCAATGTTCTAAATGCAACAAAATTGGTCATAATTCAGAAAACTGCAGAATGAATGTAAGATGTTATGTTTGTGGAAGATTTGGACACTTATCTAATCAATGCAGAACACATACTGGCATAGGATATGGGAAAGCTATTTAGAAAAAACAATGTGACTTGTTATGCTTGTAACAAAATTGGACATATTGCTAAATTTTGTAGAAGCAAGACACCACTGGCAAATAACAAAGGACCTAATTTGAAAGGTAAAGAAAAAGTTGAAGAGGTAAAGCAAGAATTCTCAAAACAATGGATCAGAAAGTCAAATCAGAATGTTGACGGGAATACTCCTCCACCAGTAGAATAGAGTATCACTCCACCGGCAGGAGACTCTTCATCTAACTGAAGGAAAATCCTTTGGGGGTTTAGCAACAAACTCAAAAACATGCTAACTGTGTGAGCTTGAATTTCATCTTTAGAATGTTACCTGTAATAAGTTAGTTTCACAAAATACAAATGGAAATGCATACAGGAAATCCAAAATCCACCAATAAAACTACATGAAATACATACTAAAATAAAACATTATTTTACCTTCATGATTTATGTCTCATTGTGTCCTAACTCCACTATTCCTGGTTGTAGATGGTGTGCTCTCAGACAATGCACTGTTGGCTTCCAAGATGGCATATGAAGAATGGATTGATAACTTGTAGTTAACTGATACTATGATATGCAAATGCTACATGATTATGCTAAATGACACTATATGATAATATTGCTAAAATGATCTTTTCTATTTTCTTCAAAAACTCACGGATGCATATGATTAGCTTGCAAAATGAATTTGAAGTCTCCTAAAGTGTAACTCTCTCTCAACTGAAGCTCTTGATTTTATAGAATTTGAGAGGATAAGATGATGTGATTCAGATCAATGGTCTTGATTAGATCTACAGATTTGAATGGTTGTGAGCAAAAGTGAAGGTTGAGAGAAAGGGGGAAGGAGAAGACAAGTGTCACTCATCTCACCTTGACTGGGTTGCTGACTGAGGGAATCTAGGGATGGTTGGAGGAAATTTAGGCATGGTAGGACAAGTGGACTCAAGTCCCTCCTAAGATGTAGGGGGTGTTGGAGAGAACATAGGAAATGGTTATGAAATATGTGTACATACACAATTTTCATTAAGTTTGGAGGTTGAAGATAAATCATGAATTAATATTTAAGGAATATTAATTTCTTTAGCCACATGCTTGATGAGTTGGCAAAGGGAAGATGAAGTGGAGATGGAGGGTGAGTTGGAAAAAAGATATTAAATAATTTAAGAATTATTTAATATTTGAGACTATATGATAGGAGAATAATTATTAAATATTAGATATTTAATTGCTTGGAGGAGATAATTAAATATTGGATATTTAATTAACTTGATTAGAAAGAATAATTAAATATTAGATATTTAATTAATTAGAGGAATAAGATAATTAAATATTAGATATTTGATTAACTTGGAAGAATAGGATAATGAATTCATTAATAAAATATTAATTAATAGAAAGACATGAAAATGAATTAAATAAATTAATATTTTCAAATTAACTATTTAATAGACGAATAATTATTAAATAAATATAAAATATTTATTTAATTGCTCATAGCCAATTTTTAGGTGTATACATTCTGCCCCTCTTTGAAATGATGTCGAGACAACATTGTTTCAAAGATTAAATCAAGTCTCGATAATGCCTCATAGAAATTGAAAATCCAGATTGTGTGCCCCCTCAAGAGATTGATCATGAAATTGTCAAAAATTTTAGTATGAATGATTAATCTCATGATAATGTGATAAGAAATTTAGTCAATTAAATTCATTTGTAAAAAATAAATAAATAAATAATTAATTAAATTGCCCCATTTTTGAAATTAATTACTCTTGAAATAGTAAATATAAAATTAACCAAGGCTAATTTTAACTTCATTGTTATCCTTGTCAGCTTTTGGAGAGAATATTCTTGCTGAGGTGGCCAAAACGGTGATTCCCATGGAGAACCATCGATTCGAGCGAGTTCGGCGATATCAGTGGCCAACCGAGTATGGGTATCCGGTATGTATCTTATCCCAAGATTTGCTTTCAAGTTTTCATTCAAAATTTCATGTTTTAGGTGCTCTTTTTTTGAATTTTTGAAAATTTGTTTTTTAGATTAGCGCATTTGCAATTTAGTTTAGCGCATATGCCATGTTGTTTAGTGCAAATGCTTGATTTAGCGCTTTTGCTTTGTATGTTAGCGCAAATGCATAGATGGTTAGCACTTTTGTATGTTTTAACGCGTTTGTTTGATTTGTTAGCACAAATACATGAAATGATAGCGCTTTTGCATGGAATAGCGCATATGTATTGTTGTTTAGCACATATGCTTGTAAAGATAGCGCTTTTACTTATAATAGCGCATATGCATCATTGTTTAGGGCATATGCTTGATAGGATAGCGCTTTTGTTCAAAGTTGGTATTTTTTGATAAGTGCGAAGGTTTAAAATCACTTTTGATGATTAGATTTATCATGTGTAATACGCATTGTGGATGAAATAGAGTCTTGATTGCTTGATTGCATGATTGATAGATAGTTTTGATTGTTTGATTGAGTAGCTTTGAGTAGCTTGATTAATAGAGTGGTTCTGATTAGCTTGAGTGATAAAGTGGATAATTGAGTAGCTGTGATTAGCTTGATTGATAGATAGCTTTGTTTAGCTTAATTGAGTAGATTTGATGATTGAGTAGCTGTGATTAGCTTGATTGATAGATAGCTTTGTTTAGCTTAATTAAGTAGCTTGAAGAAACCGATTTAGTTTCTGATGCAAGAGCTTAGCAAAGTTTTTGATCAAACTCAGTGATTGATAATAAACCATGATTGATAGGTTTAAAATGATTTGATAGCTTAAGTTGCTTCAATTTGATTTGATTGATTGATTTGATTGGTCAATAGCTTGATTGATTTGATTCAGTTTGATTTGATTGATTGGTAGATGATTGAGTATGTTTGATTTGATTGATTGTTTTCTTTGGACAAACAGGAGAAACTTGATGTTCTCCAGTGTCGGGAGAAATTACCGGCCATACAACATTTAGTTCTGGAGTTATCCCAGGCCGAGATTAGACACATAGATGCCTATGGTTTACGTCATTTATTGTTTGTGCCAAAGATTATGCATAACAGAGGTTTGTTGACTGGATTTGCCAAGAGATGGCATAGTGAGCATAACACTTTCCACCTACCGACGGGTGAGATTAGTGTTGCCCTAGAGGATGTCTACAGGATTCTACATATCCCAATGACTGGAGAGCTAGTGCAGTATGATTATCTGGATCGCATTGGGACCAAGGCTTATAGAGTCATTTTTTCTTATGAGAGCATCAGTAGAGGAGAGATCCGATGGGTAGACATGGTGATGTACTATGAGACTCTTCCTGTTATTCTTGTTGGTTTGATTGGTGGTTTTATATGTCCTAACAGGCGATCTTGAGGCTTTTTTGTTGGATGGGGTGAGGTGCTACTGAGCATGATGTAGCATTGGACGCGATATGCTTGGGGTGTTTGTATGCTAGCACATTTATATCATGATCTACACCAGGTTGTATATGATGAGAGTGTGAGTTTATCAACATGATGTACATTATTACAGATTTGGTGCTAGGAGCACATTGCTATTACACGGCCTATCCATCATAGAGTTCGTGGAGAGAGGCAGCCATATGTTTATTTTTATGCAAGTGTTCTTACTCAGCCCAAGCTGGGTAAGATGGAATATTGGCATTGGGTTCTTGATTCTTTGGATAGCATTATTTGGAGACCATATGTTGATTGTGAGCCATGGATGGATGATGCACAGACATTACCATTTATCATGCAGAGTAGATATCTCATTGGTCGTACACCCTTCATTGTTGAGCGACAGTTGATTGGTTGGATTTTGAGACAGTTTGGTATCATTCAGCCTATGCCTACTGGTGTGATGATTTATGCTCGGCGATACAGAGATAAGCAAGATTGGGGACCATCTTTGTCATTTGAGATTGCTCGTGCATAGTTTGTTGCTACTCCGAGAGTGGCTTACGATATGAGATTACACATTCTTGATCCTAGGGTTACTGCAGAGTATGCTCAGTATTTATTAGCTCATCCATTTCCTCGGATTACGGATCCAGCAGATCCTCCTCCTAGCTCAGGAGATGATGATGATGATTCAGATGATCCTGTTAGCAGGAGATGGAGATGTAGATGAGAGCTTAGAGCTGCACATGAGGCTGGGAGAGGTGGAGATGATGGTGGGGATGGAGGTGGTGGTGGTGGCGGACCTGGACAGAGAGGATGTCGATTGAGAGTCCGTGGAGGACCATTTGGACCGACTGGCAAGATTGATAGACCTCATCCTATGGGTGGGAGAGATGGTGGACAGATTGGGAGGGATACTGGCAGGGTAGGGATGAGATCACCTAGAGGATTGCTAGTGACAAGGGGTAGGGTGACTAGACTGGATGGGGGTTGCGGAAGAGGTATTGATTTTGGACAAATTCAGCCAGATCCTAGAGTTATTGCAGCTCATGGTGGTGATGATGAGGATCCTGATGATCATATTCCCCTGATTAGATGACAGGTTCAAAGAATTACTCGAACTAAGCTTCCAATAGTTGGATGGGTTGGTGGTGAGGGGATTGGGATTCATGCACTACAGCAGGATCTACTAGAGCAGGTTGCACCAGTGCATTATATGCCAGAGCATGATGTGCCAGGGCATGATACTATTGACAGTCTGAGAGCACAGATTGATCAGCTTCGAGCACAGATACAGACTCTTATGACTAAGAGAGACATAGCTATTAGGAGACAACAGGATACTCAGGGTCTTCTAGATCATATTCAGCAAGTTGGGTCAGGTACTCTCTCAGTGGACACAATTAGAGCATTATTTCAAGCCGGGAAGGAGACTTCCTACTGGTGACAATGATATGAGGAGGTAGTTGCAGAGAGCCAGAGAGAAGGTAGTTATCAGACCACCGTGTTGATGGATACTAGCGGTGGTGGGGTCATGGGACCTCCTCAAAGGAGTGGTGAGCATGGTAGTTAGGCATCTGGAGGATCTTCTCGCCCACAACCACAGAGACAAATAGAGTCAGGTGGTAGTGGTATAGGAGAGCCATGACTTTGATTTGAGGCACTTGTATTGTTGTATCTGATATCATTGTATACTTGGACTTTTATTGTTTTATGATGATCTATATGCAGACATGGTTTCTATATGATGATGTTTTTATTTATGCATGTTACTTTATTTGATGATGTTCTATATGCTTATATGTTTTAATTTTATGGATGCAAATGAGTAGATGCATAATGATATGATAATGTCTTACATGATGCAAATGATAAATGTTTTTGATTTTTGATTTTGATGACCTTAGATGGAAATGCAAATGATTACTTAACTTAAATGATGCAAATGCAAATGATCTATATGAAGATGCAAATGCAAATGATCTATATGAAAATGCAAATGAAATGATTGCTTAATGCTTAGGATGATGTATATACAAATGAAATGTTTTTGGATTTTTTATGTATGCCACTAAATGATAAATGGAATGATAATGCAAATAATAATGATACACTATATGATGAAATGCACTCAATTGAATGCAATTAACGCAATGATTTATACAGATTTACACATGAATGATTGATTTGTTTTTGATTTATATGTTATGCTTATAATGATTATGAATCTAAGTGAAAAAGATGCAACTAAATGATCTTTATGAAATGATAATGTAGATAATAATGATGATACACTACATGAAATGCACTTAATTGAATGCAATTAATGTGAAAATGCAGCTAAAATGGAGAAAAAATGAATGCACCTACAATGATTAAATGCAAATTGTTTTTATTTGTCCAAGTATACTCAATCTTTATTTATGACCATTGATTTGTTAATGAAATGATATTCTTATAATGCAACTTAACAAATGAATGCTTATAATGCAAACGAATAATGAACTAATGAAATGATCTAACTAAAAATTAGACTGCCATTCTTCATATGTCATCGGGTAGTAGTGCTTGTTTTCATCATTGAGCTTTAAATGTTGTAAGATAATACAAGCAAATTGACATAAAGATTCAAGATGACCTGAGTATTGCTTACATGGATTTTGATATAGCAAGTTAATACAAGCAACTTGATATAATGGACCAAGTTGACCTGAGTATTGCTTGTAGAACATACAAGGATTATCTCCTTTCATGTATGACTTGGAACGTCCTCCTTGATCTTTTGTTGATCATATCCTAAGACAAGTTCATACCGTAGTAAGAGATAAACCACAAACAGCAATCAAAGAAAATAATCATGCCCCATCATAGCTTCTCTAGTCATGGACATCCTTGAGTTACATAGAGTACATGATTAGCAATAAAATCAAGATATAAACATTGAATCTTGTATGTCATTCACATGTTCTTATGGTCATTAACTGATATAATCATCTGGATGAATGATCTTTGATAATCCTTTATAGCTTGTTGATTGATTCTTCAGTTTCTTAGTTTCATGATTCAGTTGTTGATGAAATGCCTTGATTTTCATTTCTTTGTTGCTCGTTATCTATTTCAAAACCCTAGGTGTTTTTGAATTTTCTAAATTTTTCGAATGTTTTGGATTTTTTAAAGATTCAAAAGATTACCTTTAGCAAAAGAAATTAGGATTTTGCCCCCAACGGAAACAAAAATTATTATGGATATATGAAAAGATCAAGATCCAAACCATGATAGGATAGAAATGAGATTGATAGATGTTAATAAAATCTAAGACAGTGACTATGGCAAGTATGTCAAAAGGTTGATAACTATTGGTAGGCTGCATATTTTTTTGCTAAATGGTTCAAAGCAATGGATATGAAAGATGGAATGGATAAGCTAAGATAGATGGAAGTGATAAATGTGAGAGGATGGAGTGGATAGGTGTGCAAAGCGATCTCATGGATGGAGGAACTCACTTTTTAGATAGTGCATGTTTACCAGGTTTTCACCATCTAAATTTATTGCATTTTTGTTGTTTTATATTTTTTAGGGATTTTCTGCTTTTCTAATTTTTACTGATTTCTTTAGGACTTTATATGCCTTTTATTGATTTTTCTCGGACTTCATATCTCAAGCATAGAATTTATTGAGATGGATAGAATTGATAGGTTCATCAAACCAATCACCTTCTGGGGTAGATAATTTGTATGCTTCTGATCCATATGTTGCTACTATGACAAAAGGTCCTAGCCAATTTGGTTCAAATTTGCCCTTCTTTTCCCGATCTTGTTGATTTCTCGGATTATCCCTTAGAACTATGTCTCCAATATAGAAAATGTGTGGCTTGACTCTATGGTTATAGCTTCTTGCCATTCTTTGTTGATATACTTTTAAATGATTTGTTGCATTTTGGCGACACTCCTGAATCAGTTCTAGTTCCTGGAGTCGAGAGACTCTTTGTTCTTCTTCTGGTATAAGACCATGCAAGGATACTCATAGAGAAGGTATCTCTACTTCTATAGGTAATATTGCTTCTGATCCATAGACCAAACAATATGGAGTTGCCCCTGTTGGAGTGTGAACACTAGTTCGATATGCCCAAAGAGCAGGATTTAGCTGAATGTGCCAATCTTTTCTAGCTTCATTGACTGTTTTCTTCAAGATTTTTAAAATATTTTTGTTTGATGCCTCAGCTTGACCATTACCTTGTGGATAATATGGAGTAGAGAACCTATGCTGGATATGAAGTTTTTCACATAGCTCTTTTACATCTTGATTTTTGAATGGTCTTCCATTATCAGTGATAATGGTCATAGGAACTCCATAGCGACGGATTATGTAATTCAAGATGAATGATGATATTTTTTTTCCTGTCACTGTTGTTAAAGGCATTGCTTCAATCCACTTAGTAAAATATTCAGTAGCAACTAGAATGAATTTATGGCCATTAGAAGATGAGGGATTGATCTTTCCTACCAAATCCAGGCCCCACTATGAAAATGGCCATTACCCTGTCATAGGATATAACTCTTCTGCTGGTGCATGAATTAGATTTCCATGAATTTGACATTATTTACACTTTTTAGCATAGGTGAATGAGTCTCTTTCCATAGTAGGCTAAAAGTAACCCATACGAATAAGTTTCTTAGCCAATGTTAAACCACTTGAGTGTGTACCACAAATACTCGCATGAATGTCATTAAGAACTCTTTCAGATTCATCTTTTTCCAAACATCTCAATAATGTACCATCTAGACCACACCTATATAGGATATCAGCAATAATGGTATAGTGAGAGGACTGACAGATAAAGTTTCTTTGTTGATTACGAGATAATTCCATAGGAAGGATATGATCTTTTAAATATTGGTAGGTTTGACCATATAAGGATTGACTGGTTCCTGATATATGGCAAATTCGATAGGTATGTTGGGATTGAATGGTAGGGGTTAAGATATCTTCCACAAGAAACTCGTAACATTGTTGATTCTCTTTATTTTGCAAGAGAGATGCTATTGTAGCCATTGCATCTGCTGCTTTATTTTCATTTCTAGGAATCTGGGTGAATGTGATTTCTTTAAAATGTCCTTTAAATTCTTCCACTAGCTGTTTGTACGACATAAGCTTATCATCCTTTGTTTGATATTCATCATTTATTTGATTAATGACAAGTTGTGAATCACCATAGACATGTAGTTCTTTGACATTCCATTCAATGGCCATTTTGAGCCCTATAGCCAATGCTTCATACTTTGCAGTATTATTGGTGCATGGAAATTTTAGTCTATATGATTTCAGAATTGTATGTCCTTGAGGTGTGATAAAAAATATTCCTGCACCTGATCCATATTGAGTATAAGAACCATCGAAGTACAATTCCCAAAAGTTTGTAGTTATTGTCAAGATATCTGCATCAGGAAATTCGATGTGCAAAGGCATGTCATTTTGTAGAGGTGCATCAGCTAATTGATCAACAATGACTTGTCCCTTGATGGCTTTCCGATCAACATATTCTATGTCGAATTCACTTAGTATCATAACCCATTTGGCTAGTCTCCCTGTTAATGTTGACTTACTCAATAAATATTTGAGAGGATCTATCTTTGCTATTAGTTTTACAGAATGAATCAACATATAATGTCGTAGCTTTTGAGTTGCAAATACAATTGCCAGACATATCTTTTCAATTGATGAATAATTTAACTCATATCCAACAAGTGTTCTGCTGATATAATAAATTGCTCTTTCTTTTCCTTCATCATCGTGTTGAGCTAAGAGAGTGCCTAATGATACACTTGTTGTTGAGACATAGAGTAACAAGGGTTTCCCTTTGGTTGGTGATATCAGTACTAGAGGACTCATAAGATATTCTTTTATTTGCAAGAAAGCTTGTTCACATGTTAGATCCCATTTGAATGGAACATTTTTATGTAGAAGATGGGTAAAGGGAAGACATCTATCGGCCAATTGGGACACAAATCTCCTAATTGATTGCAACCTTCCTTGTAAAGATCGCAATTGACTTATGTTCTTAGGTGATTCCATCTCCATGATAGCTTTAACTTTTCCAGAATCGACTTCAATGCCACGAGCTAATATAATGTACCCAAGGAGTTTTCTAGAGGTTACCCCGAATGCACATTTCTTTGGATTTAATCTCAATTGATATCTTTCCAACCTGTCAAAAATCTTGCTTAAAATGTTCAAATGTTCTTTTCTTGTGTGAGATTTTGCAAGTATGTCATCAACATAATCTTCCATAAATGTATGCATCATGTCATGGAAAATTGTCGTCATAGCCCTTTGATAAGTCGCTCCTGCATTCTTAAGCCCAAATGGCATAACATTCTAGCAGTATGTTCCCCATGCACAGGTGAAAGTTGTCTTCTCTTGATCTTCAGGTGCGATTTTTATTTGATTATATCTTGAGAAGCCATCCATTAATGAAAACATCTCATGCCCTGCTGACAAGTCTACTATGATATTAATGTTTGGTAGTGGGAAATCATCTTTTGGACATGCTTTATTCAGATCTCTCAAATCTGTGTAGATTCTTATGCTCTTATATGATTTTGATACTAGTACAATACTTGAAACCTATAGTGTCCACCCTTGAATTGACTTGTTTGACTAGAGTTGACCTTTAATTCATGCGTGATAGACACTATTGGGCATAGGCTATTTCAGATGATTTATAGGATGTTGATACTATCATTAATGATCGTGTGATTTATTAGACACTATATGCTTATTATGTGATTGACTATCAAAAGATTATATTGATCATGTGATTTGATGAGCATAATTATTGATGGATTTTCCATGCCTTACTATAATCGTCAATTATACTAATCATGCAATTGATGATGTTTTTATGTACTAACCATATTTAATGATTATCTATGATGAGTTGATCTTATGGTGTGTTTGATTGTTGTATGACTGTCTTCGGGATAGAGACAATTCCACATCACTCATTGCGAGCGGGATGTGTCATTGTGAATCTCTAACCCTTGTCTATTATAATATATATATATATATATAGTATCTTTCTTTGTGGATGCAGGATTTGCAAGTACCAGACATCGACTCCACCTGGCTCCATAGGTTTGAGCGTGTCTTTAAATTCCAATGGTATGTGGTTCGGAGTTGGCACAATTTCCCCTCACATACTCTAGGTCTAAGTTGTTCACTGTGAGTCCTCAGTGTCTTGGTGCAAGTCGTCATGACAATTAGTAAGTTGGGTTTCTTTTATGTTGTGAGTATGTTAGTATTGGCTGATTATTCCTTTTATGTTGAGATTGAATATTTGATTATTGATGCGTGATTAAATAATTAATGATGTTTATTTTAATTATTTTGATTAATAGCGATTTGATTATTTGGTTATCTAATGTTTAATTTAATTTATTGGATTCTTGCCTTTTTAGTTATTCGATTATTTGATATTTAAATGTTTATTTATTTTAATGATGATTTAATATTTATTAAATTTTATTGTTTAGTTTATGATTTGTTTTATATTTATTTATAATTTGACCTTTATTGGTATTTATTTATTTATTTATTTAATCGCCTATGGTTTAATATTTATTTGGCTTTTAATGTTTATCTGGTTCATTAATTTATTTATGAGCCTTTGGTTTATTTAATTGTGGCTCATGTTTTATTTATTAGTTTGACTTTTATATTAAGTGGGTTCTATAAATAATAAAATGATAAAACATTCCCACCAAACTGTAAAAAGCATGATTTATATTTACCTTACCTACCCTCTTCTCTTATTGGTTGAATTTAAAAAGGGAGTAAAATTATATTATATGGTGGGGTTGGTAAAATATATTATAGATTGGAATATTTTGATTGGCTGAGATTGAGGCTAGGGTTTTTGGTTAATGTTTGTCTTTTTATTTTCTTTTTCGTGATTTTTTCGTGGGTTGATTGATTCCTCTCTGGAAAATTTTCTCCAGCAAGTTTTCTTCTTGGTTTTGGTTTTCTTCTCTCTTGGATTTTGGCTGGAGCTTGGATTTGATTTGGTTTGGCTTATGGGATCTCTTCTTCAACTTCTTCCATAACACGGGTTGCAGGTTGGAGATGTATTCTACTTTTTTATATTTTATTTTACAGTTTTCTTGTATGCTCCGTGTCTGTAGATTGAATGTGTGAGCTTGGGGAAATGAATCTAAAATTTGTATAGTGAGGAAGGAAATATATGAAGGCATAAATTTATTGTAAGGTTTTATTCTATAGTTTGTGGGAAATATTTGTATTTCTGGGTTTGCTGAAAGCCTTCTATGTCTTTCTGAGTTTGTGTCGTGCATGGAGTTTTGATTTAATATTGGCCTTCAAGTGTTTATTATTTATTTAATGTTGAAGTGAATTTTATTTATTGGGTAATATTATTTTACCCATTAAGTAATTTAAAAGGAGGTAATTTGTATTCTTTTATTTAAAAGTTATTTTCACCCGAGATCAATGGTTTAATTTATTTTACCTACCCTTGGAATTGATTGGCTGGAAGTTTATGGTAGGTAGAAAATATATTTTATTTTCTTGAACTTTGGGAAGGTAGGTATGGAATATAATATTTTTGAAATATTTTGATTGGAGCATGGTTTTGCTTGGTTTTGTTTTGTTTTTATGATTTTTGATAAATAAGCCTTCATTTGCTAGTTGCTTGATTTTGTGGTACTTTTCGGATTAATTCTTGTACTAAAGGCATTGTTGAGGGTGTTGATGATTTATAGTCTTATATTTGATTTTATTTGATGTATTTTGTTGGTTTCAAGCATATTTACCTTCCTATGTTATTGGGGAAAGAATTGTGCTTTCATCCACATTGATGTGCTATGGTTGGTGAGTTGGAAGTGTTGTTGTTTTGGGGTAGCAAGTGAGTTGGCCTTGCTATGGTTTTACTTTCATTAATGAGAGTAAATTTAATGGCTTGATATTCCTTTGTTGATTGCTAGCCAAGAGGCTCATTTTGTTATATTGATGTTGTTGAAGCCTTGCATATGTTGTGAGAGTATGTGTGGAAGTTATTGGCTGCATTGAGTATTATTTTAGTGTATTTATGTTGGTAGAGCCTCTTGTGATTTATTGTTGGGCCATGTTAGGAGGAGTGGGCTTCCTTGTGATGACCGGGGTCATGAGAGATAGACTGGCATGAGATTCCTTGTAAGGATGCATGAAGTCTAGACCATCAGGGCACATTGGAGTTTTCCATGATTTGTAAACAAGTGATAACATTGAAAATGAATTAATTGGGATGGAAAAATTATAACTCACTTAAACAAGATAATGAATAGTTTTGAGCCTCATGACTTATGTCCTAGGGAGGATGTTTTAAGATAAGCATGAGAAGGTCATGAAGACGGTAAGCTAATCTCCCTTGGTCTCTCATAGGTTGAGATGGCTCCACATGTCCATCAGGCTAGTGCATTGTGTTATGTTATGAGGATGGCATGTGATGACACTCCACTCCTACATGTGTTCCCCCTTTATGATTTATGATTATTCTTATTGGATGCATTTATGTCCTGATGAGTTTTACGCCTCTGGGAGTTTATTCTTGTGGCTCTGTGTGAGTTCTTGCTTGAGAGTCCTTGTTGGTTAGTCTCTTTGGTTTTGAATGTCAACCTAGATGTAGAGTGTGTGTTGGGACCTTGTGTCACCTCCTAGCACAGGGGCTGGTTCCTTTGGTTCCACATGGTCGGGTGGTTGGTGCTTTTAAACCATTGGGATGTTCCTATCTTTGGATTCTTCTTACATGGATGAGGATACTTCTTCAGATTGTTCATGGATAATAATTGTAGCAAGAATGTAAATGATAGTGTGATTTATGTAATGAAATTCTTATGTAATGGTTGTTGAAGAAGTCATGCTTATGAGAAATGATTATGTTGTTCTAGTTATAGTAATAGCTTTGGTTTATGGTATGTGATTATAATGATGAACCTTGAGTTGTATTGTAACGCATTTATATTAAATGAAATGGATGCATGAGATGTGGATAAGTATTGTTGTTCGAAAGTAAATGATGTATTTTGTATTATCAATGAACCATGTTAAAAGTAAATTAGGTAAATATTATGATAATGGTATTAGATTTGAAATGATGTCTTTAACTAATAATTTAAGTAGAAGAAATATTATGTCTTGATAGGATGTGTGAGTTTGAGTAATGTTGGAAGATGTCTTAGGACATGTTTATGAGTTGTGATTAAATAATTTGTGTAGACACCTAAAATTGTCATGTCTAATTAAATAAATATTTTATTTATTTAATTACTTTAGCCTAATTCTTCTATTAATTAAATAAATCTTTATTTATTTAATTAATTCATTTATCCTCTTCTAGCCTTATTTCTCATTTAAATAAATACATTTATTTATTTAAATTATCCTTTTCCTAAATTAAATAAATATCTTATTTATTTAATTGATCCCACTTTTTCTATTAATTAAATAAATCTTTATTTATTTAATTAATTCATTAACCTTTTCTACCCATGACACATGTCATTCATCTCTTAATTCATACACTACCTACCCCTTTCCTTATTTTATTATTTCTTTTACCTACCCTCTAATCATAGCCGACCTCCTTTTTACACCTCTCAATCTTATCCCTCCATTTCATATTGTGTCTTCTATATAAGGAGATGCTTCCTTCATTATCAAACCCTAATGACCTAATCGTTCTATGCATTCTAATCATCTCTTATACAATTGACTACACTACGATCCTACTTGCAACCACATTCCATTCTTTGTTGAGCTCTTGTGCACATAAAATCTGAGAGAAAATACATCAAGCAAGATCAATGGAGATTCAAAACCCTATTGGACATGTGATGGTATAATCTTTGTGATTTCGTTTGATTTGCATTGTCCTAGGTAATCTTCATATGTTATGGTGGATCTTTGTTGTTGTTAGGCTAGGGTTTTGTAGTTGAATTCATTTAGCCTTTCAATATTGTTATTATTGTTTCCATTTTCACCATATACATTTTGGCACGCCTAGTGGGACTCTTGTCCCTTTTGTATTTGACATTTTGTTGCAGATTTTGTAATGTGAAGTTGCAGATCCGACGTTTTTGGCAACATTTTGATATTTCCACGTCTGTGTACTTTCGGATCGCGTTTTTGATTTTCTGGCACGTCTGTGACAGCTGGATCCGCGTCTGTGTTTTGCGAATATTTTTTTTTTTGCAGGTTCAGGAAAACGCGTCTGTGTTGTAAAGTCGCATCTGAGATGTTTGTACCCATGTCTGTGTCCAGGAAGCTCGTCTGAGTTCTGTAGTCGCGTTTGTGTCTCACAGAACCACGTCTGTGTCACTAAAGCATGTCTGTGTTGAGGGTAACCGCGTCTGTGTAGTTTCGAATTTTGGTTTTCATTGATTCAGTTTTTTGGATTTTGCATTTAGGGTTTCAGATCTGGTTTATTTTGAGCTAACATTTTCAGATCTAGCTAACAAGATTGGTGCAGCTTGTCTTGAAAGCAAAATCGTTTGGTCGAAGGCCCCTATTTTCACAAAGTCTTTTTGGTTTAAAATTTACCTAACTTGTGTGCTTGCAGGAAGGGGTGATTATTTCAAACAACCCAAACTACTAATAAATCTTTTTTGCAGGTCCTTGGCAAGGGTTTTTGGATTTTTGTTGTGTGCCTTATTTTTCATAGACTAGCAAACACTTCAATTGGTGCACTAAAATTGAATCATTGTTTTTTGTGTCTTGAGCAATAGGCTCTTTTTGTTTGATCTTTAGAGGGTCTGTCTTCCTGTGTGATCATTAGGACTACTAGTGAGAAGAGAATGACCCAAGTGGTAGCAAAAGAAAAGCCATCTTCTTCGGAACCACTATAAATAAATGTATTCATGGTGAAAACTATGAATAATGTGTGCTGATTAGTTCATACCGACACTATGTCTCCCCATAAACTCGTTTGATCAAATTTATTTGATCAGTTGTAGGGCGTAACCCCTACCGGCTAGGAGCCTTCTGTATTTACAGAGCTGAAAGTGCCGCATGTATGGCCACATGGGCGGATGCCCTCACTAGCACCATTTTGTTTTAGAAGCCCAAATCCTTCTAGTTGTTGGGGCAGGAGGTCGGGCCTCTGGTAGTAGCCCACACACATATGGTTCTTAGTAGAGATACAAAGTTTGCCACGGGGAGTTTTCGTGGGACTGATGCTTGGCTGACCCGAGAAGTGAGTGTCGAGGGTGGAGCCAGTGAGGTCAAGCATCTAAGTATCTGCTCTGAATAGCATAGCCTCGGGGGTAAAACCCCATGTGGGATCAACAACTATTGTCTTGGCCAGCCATAAGAATTGTGCTTGACTTATGTTAAACATTCAAAACATTCAAGACCAAATAGCAAAACATTGTGACTTTTGTGTCTTCAAGTGTATGCAAAATATTTTTACATCAAACAACACACTTTTCTTGGAGTCATTTTGAGTCTAGACTCTTGCAAACATTGAGTCTTCATCAACACTGTGTCCTCTTGTCACGAAAAATAGTCAAATAGTCAAATTTGGTCACAACAAAACGACTTCACAGATTGGAAAAATTGCACAAATTTTACAGAAACGCGTCTGTGTCGTACATAATAGCGTCTGTGTGGTATAACCGCGTTTGTGAAGGGCAAAATCACGTCTGTGTTCCAACAGTCAACATTACACTTTGCAAAAATATCAGAAACACATCTATGTTAAACAGAGTTGCGTCAGTGTCGGGAAACCGCATCTGTGAAGTATACAAGCGCGTCTGTGTCCAGAACTGAAAAAAACTGTTATAGTCCAGCAATCAAACACAGTCAGTTTCGGATTTCTTGAGCTTCCTAGGTCATTTCTCCAGGGTTCATCTAGCATTCAATCTGTCTTGGGGTCTCACATAATCCATCATTGCTTTACATCTCTCATTACAGTCACACTTGTCTAAACTTGAGTCAAAAAGTTGCTTGCTTGTCCTCACTATACTTTGTCAACACACTACATACAACAACACTTTACTAAGTGGTCCCTCATCAAGGTTTCTTACCTTTGGGTCTCATTTGGTCTTACTTAGAGTCAAGGTCAACTTACCTCATCAAGAGAAACTATCCTCTCTTTGGAAGTCACACCTACTCTACTACATACATACTTGGTCTTATACTTTGGACATTGCAAGTACACTTCAGATTCATTTACATTCCATCCAACTCTTGGTCTTCCATACTCTTTCCATTTTTCATCTATTCTCACACATCTTGGTCAATACCTAGTTCATGGTTGAAACCCGTCTTCAAAAATCTAGGAGAGAAACTAAAGAGGCTCAAGAGTCCACAAACATGAGTTCTTATGAGTATGACAATGATATCTTTTTCAATTCTAATCATGCTACATTACCTGACATGGATGCCTATAGAAACATTCCAAATGTTGAGAACATGGACACTACAAACAACAATGCTATACACAATGACAATATGGACAACTTTTCAGTACATTCAACAGATGTGGAAGAATCCATTATGAATCCCCATTTTAATCGATTGGTTGAGGAAATAATGAAGACGGATAGACAATACTTTTTACAAATGATGGCACAAAGTGGAGCCAGGATACCTTATGATTTTGACATGTCTCAAATAATGGAAAATCAACATTTGCAACAACCTCACTCCAACATGGATCAAAGGAGACCTAATAGTGGAGGAAGTAGAGGACCACATATGGTACCTGAATCACCATCAGCTTTGCTTCAAAAACCAGAGGTCCCACATACACATAGTCAAACATATGATACTCACCTTCGCAGACCATTATGGAAGTCTTATGGAGAAAAATACGCTCAATCACATATCAATGCTAAGGATCAACTACCAAAGCAATGGGATATTCAAAGGCATGCTCAAAATTTGGACACAAGGAAACCCCGTGTCAAATTTGGGGGCAATATAATAGAACATGACATGCCTGTAGAGTATGGTATACATGCACAAAATAGATATGGTGTTCCTCAACATGAATCTATACTAAGCGGTCCATATACGCAGCATCATTATAGACCTCCTCCATATGAACATGTGTATGATCAATATCATCCATATATGCAACATGATCCTCCTCCAATTGGTGCCTCAAACATAGGATATGGTCCAAGAAGTCGATCTCCACCTAAGAGCAATTTGGAGCAACAAATCAGGGATTTACAAAAGAAAATGGAGGACATAAATACACCAAGGCCAACATACACAATGAGAGACATATGTCCTTATCCATTTGACAAGAGCATTCCAATGCCTCCTTTTCCTACACACTTTGTAATGCCTAAATTTGATAAGTATAGAGGAAAAGGGGATCCTAAGGCACACATAAGACAATTTTTCACAGCTTGCATTGAGGTAGCAGCAGAAGAGACATATTTGATGAGATTATTCCCACAAAGCTTATGTGATCAAGCTATGGAATGGTTCTCCCAACTACCACCTGGAATTAAGTCATGGGGTGACTTAGTAGAGGCATTTATCCAACATTTCTCCTACAACATAGAGACAGACATATCAGTCACTACTTTGTGCAACACTAAGCAAAAAGAGGGAGAATCTTTTGCATCATTCTTACAAAGATGGATAAATCGAGCCAGCAGATGCTCTTGTGAAATTCCACAAAAACAAATGGTAGAAATGTTCACCCAGAATGTTAACAAAGAAATTGGCTATGATCTAAGGAAATCTTGTTTGTCCACCTTCAAAGACGTTATTGAAAAAGGCTTATCGACAAAAAAAGTCCTAATTGAACAAGGAGTCATTAAGATATTCAAGGAAAACAAAGATGACTTTAAAAGAAAAGACAAGCCAAGATTTTGGAATAAAAACAAGAACACAGTCAGTGATGGTGTTGTTGATGCCAACACAGTGCGACCCAAACTCATTTTTTCTAGATCAAGTTCTACAAACAATCAAGTGAATACTCAAACAACTTCCAGATCACGAAGGAAGTACACTCCATTGGGAGAACCACTTGAGTTAGTTTTCAAGAAGCTAGTGGCAAACAAGGTGATCACAATTCCAGATTTCCCACCATATGAACCAAAGGTCAAACCAAATTGGTGGAATGATGATGAGTATTGTGAATTTCATAAGAGCAAGGGTCATAAGATAGGAAATTGTCATCGACTGAAGAACATCATACAAGATCTCATTGATAGAGGTGACATTGAGATTGAGGGACATTCGTCTAATCAAGAACATGAGATGTTTAAGGAACCATTCCCAAAACATGACAAAGGAAAAGCTAAAGCCATAGAGGATCAAACCAACTATACCAGAGCATCCTATAACTATGATTCAACTATCAATCACATCTTGATGGACAATTACGTCTCTACTATTATCATCAAGGACAAAGCGTCTGAGAATTCTACCCACAGACCTAAGATTGTCCCAAAAGGTGTTGGATCTTCTTCTGAACCTACCTCTAAATGTCATGTTATAACCCGCCGGGGTAAAATCACTTTGCAAGGTGCTCCAACTAAAAACACCGCTTCTTCATCAGCCAAACCTAAGTATGACCTTGTAGAACAACTAGGGAAGACACCTGCGCTCATCTCCATCCTTGAGCCCCTACGCATATCTCCCGCATATAAAGCCATTCTTGACAAAATCTTGAGAGAAACTGTCGTTCCTACTGATCTGAACGTGGACCAGTTTCAATCCATGGTGGGATACCTTTCCGTTCCACACTCCCTTACTTTCACAGAAGCCAACGATGCCTCTGTAAGTCAGCCACATATTGCGCCATTACATATTGAAGCCTTCATACACAAACATCGAATAAAAAGAGTCTTGATAGATGGAGGAGCAGGTCTAAACATTTGCACATTAAGCACTATTACACAGTTGGGATATTCTGATAAAGCTGTGAATTCTACAAATCAAATCACCATTAAGGCATATGATGACGAAGAGCGTTCATTCAAGGGCACAGTCACCTTACCTCTTAGAGTTGGGCCAGTTACAAAGGATGTGGTTTTTCAAGTCCTAGATTTAAATCTCACTTATAACATATTGCTAGGACGTCCTTGGATTCATGAAATGAGGGCAGTCCCATCCACATATCACCAATGCATTAAGTTTCCTCATAATGGAGTGGAAGTAACAGTTAATGGTGATCCTAATCCATTCATATACTGCAATAACCTAAAATCAAAGACTAAGACTATCATTCCTAGTAATTGTGAGGCTATTCCTTCCTCGGCATACATTGATCCTGAGTCATTAAAACCTTCGACATCAAAACAAGGTGAGCT
The DNA here is from genome assembly GCF_030272615.1 of Cryptomeria japonica. NCBI lineage: Eukaryota > Viridiplantae > Streptophyta > Pinopsida > Cupressales > Cupressaceae > Cryptomeria > Cryptomeria japonica. Next base: position 280,780,911 of record NC_081407.1, on the reverse strand, counting down.
TAAAGGCAAGTTTCAGGACAAAGGCATGGGGGAATATACTTTCAATCAGACCATGTACTTACGACAAGTCATGAGCTCCCCAAAAGAATATGGAAGACCACATCCTAACAAGCAAGTATCCATCATGATGCTCAAATGGGACCCTACTACCTTTCAAAGATGGGGTGAACTAGAAGAGGAAGATTTATACAAAATGCTTTTCAGAGACAATGAAGAGGAAACATAAGAGCACATCAATCTACCATGTGAGAAATATGGCAAAGGCTTCAAAATTCTACAAAAATTCGGGTATGATGGAAAAAGCCCTTTGGGATTACGAAAGGAAGGTATCATTGAACCTTTACAACCTAAATTGACTCTCAAGAAGGAACGCTCGAGAGGACTTGGTTTCTTAACTTCCAAGGTCCACACCCAAAGGACAGAAGAAGCCTTACAAATCAAAGCCGCCAAAATGCAACAAGAGGATCACTATTCCACAGATTCTAACGAATGGGAATGGGGTTCAGATAAGTCTTCCAGTGACTACAAGCTCACCAAGACATTCAGAGAGCCAGATGAATGAACAAAAGAAGAGGAATTTTATAACAAGTTCAGAGTTGGTCAAGAAACAACCCATGCGGAGTCTACACAGTCCTTGTCTCAAGGTTCTAGGTTGAAATCACATAGGATGAGAACACCTATCCCAGAATGTGCTACTAGTGATGATAATTTGGATTCGCTCGCAATCGAGACTGATGAGGAGAGTGCCATCGATGACCTCGATAATTACCTTGACATACCCGAATATAACTGTATCTTCACTCTTAGCCCCGCTAACTTCGAAGAAATTAACGGCCTTCCCCTTGTCCACCACCAACTCATTGACTGGGATCATGAAGGACCTACACAGTTTGACACATTCCAAAACAATGAAGCTTTTATTGACTATCTGGGCATACGAGATGATCTTCCCCCTGGAGACCATAAAGCGGGATACACTATAGAACTTAATAGCGTGGCATATTTTGGTGAGGGTGTCGGACCTTCCAGTTGCAAAAATGTGAAAATAAGAACAAATCAAGGGTCTTATGGTGAAAACCACATTGTGGCGCTATCTGACCCCAAAAAAGTAAAAAGAAAGGACGTATCTGAGGGCGAAAACCTCTCCGAGGCACCCGAAGATGGAAGGCTCGACATTCTCCCAGCATCATATGAGGAAAAGTCATCCATGTTGGTAGAGGAGACTATCAAAACAAACATTGGTATAGAAGAAGTCCCACACAACATATTCCTAGCTCAATCATTAATAGAGTCTGAAAGGTCAAAATTCATAAGTTTCTTCAAAGAACGACAAATCAACTTCGCCTGGTCATACACTGATATGCCTAGATTAGATCCGGATTTGGTAATGCATCATTTGACAGTCAAACCGGGGGCAAAACCAGTAAAATAGAAACTAAGAAAAATGCATCCACAAGTGGCATTACTAGTCAAAGCAAAACTTGAGAAATTACTCGATGTCGGATTCATACGCCCAATTTATTATCCTGAATGGATCTCCAACTTGGTACCTGTTAGTAAACCAGATCGTAGCATCAGAATTTGCACAGATTTCAGAGACATCAACAAAGCTTGTCCAAAGGATGACTTCCCATTGCCAAATATTGACTTGATTGTTGATCTCACAGCAGGGCATGAAATGTTATCATTGATGGATGGATTCTCTGGTTATAATCAAATAAGGATTGCACTCGAGGATCAACACAAAACATCATTTACTTGTCCATGGGAGACTTTCTGTTGGAATGTCATGCCTTTCGGGCTAAAGAATGCAGGTGCTACATATCAAAGAGCCATGACTACTATCTTTCATGATCTCATGCACGTAACCGTGGAAGATTATGTTGATGACCTTTTGAGAAAATCAATAGACAGAAATACACATTTAGACATACTTTCAATCATCTTTGATTGGTTGGAAAAATACAAAGTAAGATTAAACCCCAAGAAATGTGTATTTGGAGTAACCTCCGAGAAGCTCCTAGGATTCATTGTATCCAAAAGAGGAATTGAAGTTGATCCAGCAAAAGTTAAGGCCATCTTGGAAATGCAACCTCCAAGAAATATCAGTCAACTTTGGTCCTTACAAGGTAGACTCCAGTCCATCTGAAGATTCATAGCACAATTGGCAGATAAGTGTAATCCTTTTCAGCACCTGCTACATAAAAATGTCAAATTCAAATGGGATGATAACTGTCAATAGGCTTTCCAGACGCTTAAAGATTACCTTCTAAATCCGCTAGTTCTAATGCCACCATTTCTAGATCAACCATTGTTTCTATACATATCAGCTACTCCAACAGCATTGGGGGCACTCTTAGCACAACAAATGGCTGAAGGTAAAGAAAAAGCAGTATACTATATCAGTCGCACATTAGTAGGGTATGAGCTAAACTACACACCAATTGAGCGTGCATGTCTCGCCGTGGTCTTTGCTTCACAGAAATTACGACATTACATGCTCACTCATAAGACTAAGTTAGTTGCAAGGATAGACCCATTGAAATATCTTCTCAATAAGGCAACACTTACTGGGCGACTGGCCAAATGGGTAATGATCCTGAGTGAATTCGACATTGAGTATGTGGATAGAAAGAAATAAAAGGACAAACCATTGTAGATCAATTAGCAGATGCTCCCATGATAGATGATGTTCCTCTAAGTTCAGAATTTCCAGACGAATCAATTTTGACAATGTCACATGCAAAGCCATGGCAACTGTACTTCGACGGCTCATACACACAGCATGGGGTAGGAGCTGGCATCCTCTTCATAAATCCTCAAGGAGATTCTATACCAAAATCATAACGCTTATCATTTCCTTGCACTAACAATATAGCGGAATACGAGGCATTAACAACAGGATTACGAATTGCAGTTCAATGGAAAATCCAGGAACTTAGTGTTTTTGGGGACTCCCAACTGGTCATCCGTCAAGCAACTGATGATTACCAAACAAAAGATGAGAAATTAATGCCTTATAAACAAATGGTGGATGATTTGAAACAACACTTTACAAAGATAGACTTTGAGCAGATACCAAGAGAGCAGAATCGCGCTGCAGATGCCATGGCTACAATTGCTTCCCTGATTGATTTACCTCCTAACGAGACCCGCTATGAGTTCTTGGTGGATAACCTTTTGGTCCCTTCATATGAGATCATGCCTATTGAGACAATATGCATTGTCAGTCCCGAATCCTAGTTATATGGTTCCATTTTCACATACCTACATGACAATACTTTACCTCCTGATCTATCAAATAACCAACGTCGCACTTTCATTCACCAATCCTCTCGATATGTCATTTTAGCTGATATCCTATACCAATGAGGTCTAGATGGCACTCTTCTTATATGTTTAGAAAGTGACGAAGCTCAGATTGCGTTATGGGAAGTGCATGAAGGGATATGTGGTCCACATGCTAGTGGTCCTACCTTGGCCAAGAAACTCATCAGGACTGGATATTACTAGCCTAATATGGAGAAAGACTCATATCAGTTTGTCAAGAAATGTAAGCAATGCCAAATTCATGGAGACCTCATACATGCGCCAGCACAAGAACTTCAACCACTTGCATCTCCTTGGCCCTTTTGTCAGTGGGGACTTGATCTCATAGGCAAGATTCACCCTCCTTCTTCCAATGGCCATAAATTCATTATCACTGCCACAGAGTATTTTACAAAATGGATTGAAGCTGTGCCTCTCACACAAGTTACTGGAAAACAAATTGCTACATTCATCCTTAACTATATCATTTGCCGATACGGCATTCCTATTTCCATTATCACTAATAACGGGCATCCCTTCAAAAATCAGGATGTTTGTGAACTCTATGACTACTTCCATATCTCACATCATTTCTCCACACCATATTACCCCCAAGGTAATGGCCAAGCCGAGGCGTCTAATAAAACAATCCTTAAAATTCTAAAGAAGACAGTCGATGATGCTGGTCGCAATTGGCATATCCAACTTAATCCTACACTTTGGGCCTACCACACAAGTGTCCGCACACCTACAAGAGCTACACCCTATTCACTTGTCTATGGCGCTGAAGCTATCTTGCCTATTGAGGTCGAGCTACCCTCTTTATGAGTCTCTTTGCAAAACATCATCAGTGATGAAGACTATAGGGTCTCTCGCTTACAAGAGGTAGAACTACTGGATGAACGAAGACAAACTGCTTTTAATCATCTCAAGGCTTATCAACAACGAATGAGTCGCAGCTACAATCACAAGGTCAAGCCTTGCACATTTGAGGTAGGTGATTTGGTTCTCAGAGAAAATCCTAAAAATCAACAAGACAGAGAGAAGAAGGGCAAGTTCAAACCAAACTGGCTCGATCCCTACATTATTACAGCAGCATATGGATCTGGTGCATATCAGCTCTCAACTACAGAAGGTGAACCTTTGGAGGATCCTATCAATAGCATGCACCTTCGCAGGTTCTACACATAGCTCTTCGGAATATCCTAATTCAAAAAAAAAAAAAAAAATCAAAAATTTCAAAAATACAAAAAAAATCAAAAATTTTAAAAATACAAAAAAAATCAAAAATTTCAAAAATACAAAAAAAAATCATAAAAAACATAAAAAATCGTTACTTGGTGAAAACCTGGCAAACAGGCGCCTTGTGACACAAAAAAAAAAAAAAACATTGAAAAATCAAAAAAGTAAAGAGAAATAATTTCGTCCAATGGTGAAAACCACTTTGATGGCGCCCTGGGCAAGTACCATGGTGAAAACTAGGTCACTAGCGCCATGCGTAGAGACATTGCTCCTCCCTCCTTCAGGATTCACTTTCATCACTTCACTTTGCACACACTCACGACCGATTCGTCCATAATAAACTTACCCATTCCCATCATGGCTTGTTATTGATCTACCCAACATTGGTTAGCCATTCATAATAAACATTCCTTTTCATCCCTTTCCATCCATAATAAATCAGATCCTATCTGTGGTTAAGGCAAAATCCTATGTCTAGTGATCGGTGTGGAACTGAGAACATCACATGTTTCGAGGAGTACAGTTCCTTCTGGCTTTCTTCAATCTATCCGCGCACAATTCGCAATAAAGCAGCATTCGCATCGCCAATCCGCAATAAAGTTTCATCTTCTCTACAATAAAGTATCAGTTTCATGGATTCAATCAGTTTCAGATGAGACACAGCAGCAACAATGGGCTTCAACAATTCAAATCTTTCAATAGACTCAGACAATATATGGTTCAGTGATATCTATCATTTTTGTGAAAGTAAACATTGTGACCACAATCAAATAAGACTTATACAAGTGACAAGAGACACTAAACTTGAGGACTACAGTAGATGTTGGTGTCGACTCTTGGTTTTCTTTTGATTTTATCTTTTGGTGACATGTCTTTTAGCTTTTCTGGGATGTCTCTGACTAGAGATTCTATCTCCAAGATGTCTTTGACTAGAAAGGCGAGGATGGGGTATCGTCACCTATTTGTATTTGTTGTCTGTGGATTGTCTCTTAGTAATGCTATGACTTGTCCAAAGATATGAGGACACTGTGAGTCTAGTGTGAACTGGGGCATTCCTTGTTTGTGACTGTCTTATCTCCATGCAAACAGGTACAATGACTTTCTGGGTCGAACATATGCCTCGATTGTCATAACCTATTTTGCCATAATAAAGCTCAATGATGATAACACACAAGAAGCTCTTTCACTACCATATCTTATATCTTTCATCCCCCTTTTCTTGATTGACTTCCATCATCCTTCTCGAGTCCGCGTAGCCTGCTATCACATGACTGAGTATAATGACACACCAAAAACATTTGCATGTCATGTAGTTGCACCTGCATTACCACATATAAGCATTTCATACGTACATATACATATCACAACTGCATTACATCCTGCACACAACACCTGTTAGCACAATTTACATATGCATTATCATATTCATATTCATTTGCATTACACAGATTTACATTTGCATCATACATAACATGTTAAAACATAAAAGAACAAAAATATTGCATTGCATTATATACATATTTGCATCCATAGCATAAAACAAACATCACATAAGAACATCTCATCACATAGGTAAGCATGCATATAGCTGCCGCAAAAAATGAATCATCTCGTATATATAATCAAAACGTGTCATGATACAATGATGTCAAAAATCATATGACTACAAAAGCACCCACAGGTGTCTACAATACAAAAAAATGGTACAACACTGATACAAAGGGAGCCCTCTATGGCTATGATGAACTCCCTCCCTCGGAGCCGCCTAGCCTTGACGGAATCTAAGCCCCTGAAGGACCCGCCCCAGGATCATCCCTCCTGTCTCCTCTATCTGGTGGTGGTGGAGGACCCATAACCCCACCACTCAATGCCTGTCTCCTCCGGCTCCCTCCCGTAGCTGTCGCTATACGCGACAATCTATGGAAGCTCCTCGCCCGCTGATCTACTAGCACTGCACCATAGTAGAGGTCTCACCAGTAGGCAATCTCCTCTCTTGCCCGCAAGACATAAGCATATCCTGCCCCTATATCCTCCGCCGCCTGTCTCCCGGCCCTCAGTGTTGTCTCAGCCTCTGTATAGCGCTGGATAGCCTGATCCCGCTCCCGCTCAGTATCTCTAAGCCTCGTCCTGAGCCGATCCCTCTCCCTCTCCATCTCCTGGATCTCATCTACCTGGCCCTGGTAGATCTCCCTCAGCTCTAGCAGCTCATCCTCCACTGGGTCAGCCCCCTCTACCTCTGCCTATGGCTCCCCATGTGCAGGTGCCCACCCTTGTGCCTGTGCCTATGCCTGTACCTATACTGGTGCCTATACTGGTACCTATCTCTGTCCCTATCCCTGTATCTGTACCTGCTTGGGACCCTGTGCTGCTGGCACCTATAGCGGCAATCCACCGCGACCCCTCACCACCCGAGCCTGCCTCTCCTCTCCACCCTCCCTCCGAGGTGCAACCCGCCTCTCTCCAACTACTCCCTTCCTCCTCTGTCGGCCTCTACCCCCATCACCTCCACCATCATCATCATCACCACCCCCATCTCCATCCAATGCCTCTCTCGGATCTGTCAAGCGTGGGAAGGGATGCTCTGCCCAGTAAGCTGTGTACTCGGCATCCATGTCAGCATCCTCGATCTCTGGCCACATGTCCCAGGGTAGGGGCATCATCTCTACCAGCTATGTCACTGCCTGATCATATGACAGCAATGGCCCAAACTGTGCCTGATCTCTAACTGTACGGGCATACATGCCTGAGCCCTGGGGCATCCTCTGAATCCGACCAAACTGTCAGCCAACCCTGTCCACAAGCTGTCTCTCGAGCACATATGGCGTCCGCCCAATCAGGTACCTACTCTGAAAGGTGTAGGGAATCTCAACGGTGTCATCCTCCCACTTCTTGCATCCCAGATATGGCCTCCATATGACCACATCAATATCGTCTATCACTCGCCGCCAATGCTCTAGCCTGCCAATCCATGGCTACGATGTGATCATATCATACAGATGAACAAAACTGCATCCATGACCCCTACCCCTAAAGTGTATCGGTCAGGTAACCGGCAAATGCTCATAGGCCCATACCTACAGCAATGTCACTCCGCAACCCAATCCTACTGATCCATGGTAGACGAACTGATGAAGCTCAGAATACAAGTGTGCCAGCACACACAGTCCCCAGGCATATCTGGTGTGCTGCATCACCAGTGTCTCCAGTGCTCCTCCCCAGCCCATAGCCAACCCCCGTGTCGCCCTATCCGGACATAGGAACCCACTGATAGCTCCTCCTATCACTGTTGGCAGCGCTAGTCCTGTGGCTGTCATGGTGTCCCATGCCACGTGTCCTGCTCTCATCTCCAGTCCAGGGTCCTGGAACACCCGTCTCAGAGCCTCCCTATCTCCATCTCGATTGTATGGGATCAGCTCCCCATCGATCGGTATCTGTAGAATCCTGTAGACATCCTCCAGGGTGACTGTCATCTCCCCCATCGGCAAATGGAATGTGCACGTCTCAGAGTGCCATCTCTCAACTAATGCAGTCAGCAAACCCATGTTCGCCCGAAACTCAGGCACATAAAGCACATGTCTCAATCCCATCTCCTCAATAGCAGCTCTGTCCTCGACAGACAACTCAAGTCGCAATCTCTGCGTAGATGGGAATCTCTCCCGTGACTCTAGCATCAGCAAATACTCCTGCAGTCAAGCAAATCACTCATGTCAGTCATAGTGGCATTCACTATTCATCACAAAATGCTACTTTTTATCTAAATGCACATTGCTATCTATCCTAGTGACACTCACTGTTTATCACAAAGTGTTTCTTCTATCCTAGTGGTACTCCCTGTTCATCACAAAGTACTACGTTTGTAACACTCCCTGTTCATCACAAAGTGTTACTCACATTTGCACTCCCTGTTCATCACAAAGTGTTGTTCATACTTTAGTACTCCCTGTTCATCACAAAGTACTCTATCTTGGTACTCACTGTTCATCACAAAGTGCCTTGATCTATCCTAGTCTTCCTAGAGGACCTTCTTGAGTGTATCCTCTCAAGCAGCTTATCCAATCGACAGCGTATGTTCATCATAGAACTGTCGATTTGACCTAGAAGATGCAAATTCACACTTTTTCAACATAAACGTGCTTACATGACATAAATGCACTTTCAGACTGCACAGACGCGCCTGAAAAACATAGACGTGCCTATGCTCTGCATAAATGGGCCTGGGCAACACAGATGTGCCTTCTTAGCACAAACACACCTGAATATCACAAACGCGGCCGCAATTGACATAGACACAGGTTCAGATGTAAACGCGCCTGGCACAATAACAGACGCGCCTCTCGAGCACAAACGTACCTGGCACCAACACAGATGCACCTAGATGTTTTTGACACTTTTTGGACCCTAGTCTAAGCGCATTTATTACCCTACCTAGCATGCATTAATGACAAAATTAAATGCGTCAAAGTATGAGGAGGTTTGGTGGTACTTACCGGCTCCCTTGCCTCTGTTGGCCTCTAAAATCAGCGAACGCGGTCGAATCTGTGAATGAAAGCCATCGCTGCTGACTGCTCCTGATCTATTTTCACTTTGCAATATGCTCTCGTAGATGTGTAGATGACAATGAGGATGTATTTTCCCCCGTGATCTATCTTATAGCCTAGCCCTAGCCTTCGTTTCCCGAGTCAGTCTTCTTTATCTCGTGACTTTGTCACTTTATCCAGTCAGTCCGTTCTAGCCTTTTTTTCTTATCGAGAGATTGTCTGCAATCTTTTCAGACATTTTCATCCAATCTCTCGAGGGGGCATATCATTCCCATCTTGGGGCAAATCTGTATCAGTTCATCTTATCTTCTTTGAAACAACGCGACAAGCCGCATTGTCTCAAAGAGGGGCAAAATGTAGACACCTAAAATTGTCATGTCTAATTAAATAAATATTTTATTTATTTAATTACTTTAGCCTAATTCTTCTATTAATTAAATAAATCTTTATTTATTTAATTAATTCATTTATCCTCTTCTAGCCTTATTTCTCATTTAAATAAATACATGTATTTATTTAAATTATCCTTTTCCTAAATTAAATAAATATCTTATTTATTTAATTGATCCCACTTCTTCTATTAATTAAATAAATCTTTATTTATTTAATTAATTCATTAACCTTTTCTACCCATGACACATGTCATTCATCTCTTAATTCATACACTACCTACCCCTTTCCTTATTTTATTATTTTTTTTACCTACCCTCTAATCATAGCCGACCTCCTTTTTACACCTCTCAATCTTATCCCTCCATTTCATATTGTGTCTTCTATATAAGGAGATTCTTCCTTCATTATCAAACCCTAATGACCTAATCATTCTATGCATTATAATCATTTCTTATACAATTGACTACACTATGATCCTACTTGCAACCACATTCTGTTCTTTGTTGAGCTCTTGTGCACATAAAATCTGAGAGCAAATACATCAAGCAAGATCAATGGAGATAGGAAGAATGGAGATTCAAAACCCTATTGGACATGTGATGGTATAATCTTTGTGATTTCGTTTGATTTGCATTGTCTTAGGTAATCTTCATATGTTATGGTGGATCTTTGTTGTTGTTAGGCTAGGGTTTTGTGGTTGAATTCATTTAGCCTTTCAATATTGTTATTATTGTTATCCATTTTCACCATATACAATTTGAAATTATAGTATCATACTTCATAGACAGTGACCTAATGATTGAATTGAAATCTTATAATGATTGGGGTGTGATTGAAGGTTCCTTATGAAATATTGTATGGATCTTCTTAGTGAATGAATTGCTAATCTTATAAATAGAAATTACTAGTAAGTGTATGAGTAGATGGTAAAATGAATGCTTGTCTTTAGGAAAGGATTATAATGTATCATGTGTTATGGTTTAAGGTTATATCTCCATTTGGTGGATGCTATTAGTGGTTATGGAATTAGGATATTGTATCATGGTTTGTGTTGAGATGAATTTGTGTAGTTACCTGATTTGTAATGAGATGATTGTTGGTTAATTGATATAGTGCAAGAGATTTTATGATTATTAAACGAGCTATGGGTTAAATTTTTAAGGAGACTTTGTGAGTATTGCATTATGTGTTTTTGGAATCATGATGAAGTAATAAGTATGCTAGGAGCGTAGAATTATAAATGACTATGTAGAAGTTAATTGTAAATGGAAATCATGTTAATGCAATGTAAGGGATTAATCTTGGTATGTGTATGGTGATGTTTATAGTTAGAGGTTGGTTAATGATAATAGGAACATTTGGACTTGGTGTATAGAATGAATCTAAGTGAAAAAGGAAATAGTGGTGCATTGAAAGATAGAATCTCATATTAAATGAAAGATTAAGAAGGTTGCATATCATGAGTGTTAGGTATTGCTATGTTGCACCTATGTGTGTATAATGATTAAGATTATGAGGTATTGAACTGGAAGAAATTAAATGCTTATTTCTTATGTAGGTAGATTAAGTAATGTTGTTGAGACACCCTAGGGAGGCAGTAGTAATGATTTATTGTATTCCACTTGCATAATTGTTTGAATATCTTGAGTGAATTATTCTATGTTCATAACACTTAATTGTTGTTGTGTGCTCACTGCATTTCTTAAGTGATTTTATGTGTTGTATTGTTAAAAAAAAATTAAATTAGTATGTTTTTAGCTATATTTCTCTGGGGTGTTTTGGCAGGTATTACATTCTAGATAAATGACTGGTCTTATGAATCCCACTTCTAATAATTTCTTGAGCTCAGTTTTGACAAGGAGAGCAATATGTGGGTGCATCTTTCTTAGCTTCTGCTTAACAGGTTTTGCTTTTAAATCCACATTAAGATGACTCATGATAAGATCTGGGTTTAGCCTTGGCATATCTGCATAAGATCAAGCAAAATTTATTTGTCATTGCTTAAAGAATTCCATGTATTCTTTCCTTTCTTTTTCTGATAATGAGGCAGCAAAATGAAGCATATTAGGATACTTTGATGTATCAATGTTTACTGCTTCTATTGGTTCTATCAGGATAGCAGATCTTTCTTGAAAATATGCAAGAAAAATGTCAAACTTTCCATCTTCTGACGCCTCAAGGAGGTTTTCATCATCAGATACGCCCTTTATTTTCTCTTTTGATTGATCTAATGTTGCCATGAAATGGTTTTCAACAATAGGCCTCTTTCCTTTTTTTGTTTCACTTTTTTGACTGAAAAGTTTGGCATTTTCCTGACTATGAAAAACTTTACTTGAATCTGTAGTAGAAGATATCTTAGGTGGGATGGGTTCAATAGCGTTAAGGTACACAGCTAAGTCATGATCATTGGAAAAGACATTTATTTTGGGGTTGTCTAAATTATCCCAATCAATTAGTTCAGGATGAAGAAGGGGTAAATCATAATCAATGTCATCATTAGGTGTTTCAACGTTCATGACATAATGATCATAATTTATCATAGAATAGGTATTGTCATAGATTGAATATTTTTGAGGATTGTCTTTCTCAAGAATTTTTGAATTAGACTTAACAAGATTAATATTAGCATTTTGTTGTTCACACTCAAGTGGTTCTTCAATTGACATTTGTCCCTTAAAATATCAACACACATGTCTTTGGTATTGCAAATTTTTTCCTGATTGACTCCATTTGTAGTTTGGAGTTTATAGACTTGTGTACATGTTAAAGAGGATTCTTTTAACAGATTTTTTCTCCTTTCAAACTCATCTTCTTCTGGACTAATAGTTAATCCAATTTGACTATCTCTTATTTCTTCTATGGTTCTTGCATATCTGATTCTTGTTTGCGCTTCTTGAGGCATTGTATCATTGTTTTTTTCATTCTCTTTTCTTTTTGTATACGCCTCTTTTCTCTGAATTCTGAGTTTCTTTTGTCTCTTTTCTAATTTTATCTTTTGTTCTGTAATGGACAAGTCTTCTTTTATAATGGATGCTTGATCTTCTTTGTGTTCGTTACTTGATGTAGTAGATAAAGCATCTGGTCCCCATTCATACTCATTGGAATATATTTCTGAATTTTGATCTAAGATTGCTCCACTATACCATACTGGAATGTTGTATGGTGCAAAAAGTTCTCTGATTTCTGTCATTTTTATTTTTACTGCTTCTAGAATATTCTGTTCAGATTTTTCTTTTGTTTGTATTTTCAGAACTTGCTGACAAGATTTTTCTTCACCTTTGATAGTAGTCTCTTCTTCTTTCTTTTCATGATCTTCTTTCTTCTTTTGCTTATTGGCTACTGTTTTGGCTGCTTGATGTAGCTTTTCTTGCCAATTGTGTCCTTTAGAAACTGATTTCTTTCTACATTTTTGTTGTTGAGTATTGTGTTGCTTTTGATTAGACTTCAGATATCCTAACCCAGATTTATCTTTTGTGGATTGTGAATGCAGACAAATAGGTTCTGAAATACCTTGATGTTGCTTACCAATTGGTCCTTTCCCTTCATATCTCCCATCTTTTGCATGATTTCATATCCTTTGCCATATTGTTTTATGGGAATATTGAGTTCTGCTACTGTTGCTATAGTTTTATCTTCATCTTTGTATAACCAACCAAGAATGTCCTTGTCTTCATTTTCTTCCTCAAGAGTTCTAGCACTAACAAAGGTTCCCTTAAACATACGTTTTGATTTTTCTGATGATTTTGATTGAATATCTATAGGTTTTCCATATGACTTAGGGGAAAGTGGAAAATTATTCAAAGAATATTTTCCCATTCCTTCATCATTTAACTTGAGCTTTTCTTCAAAAGTTTCCCATAACTTTTGTTGAATTTCCTTGGTAGGATATATTGATTCTCTGTTATGTGGAACTGTGGTATCTTGTGTTGGCTTCAAATTGTTGCAATATTGACTAGAATCTGCAATTATAGTAATTTATTTTCCTTTATGAGGAAATTTTACACATTGATGATATGTAGAAGGAACTGCTTGCATGAAGAATGTTGTAGGAGAGATTTAAGTCTAAAACTTGACACAATGTATCCTTTTCCATAGGTCCTATCCTTATTGGTAGCATAATAGTTCCTTTAGAGGAATGTTCTACTTCATCATAAGCCTTGATGGTTATTTTCTTTTTTGGGTCCACTGCATTCTCTGAATACCCCAAAGCTTTTATCAAACTTAATGCGCAAATGTTTAAACCAGCTCCTCCATCTATGAGTACACGTTTGACACGAGTTTTATTAATGGAGACTTCAACATGTAAAGGAGCATTGTGAGGATGTTGTAAGGAGGCATCATCATTTTCAAAAAATGATAAGCAATGAGGAGCTATAAGATGTCCTACCATGTTTTGGAACTGATCTATATCCAAATCTTTTGATACCGTTGTTTCCACTAAAGCTTTCTCCAAAATTTCCTTATGCATAGGTGAAATCTTGTGAAGTTCCAAAATTGACATTTGAGCTGGTATTCATTGTAATTGCTCTACTAAATTGTATTGTTGTGATGTGGATGTTGAGTCTTTTACTATACCTAGAAAGGTAACCTTTGCTTTGCTTCTTGTGATAACGTTGATTGGTTCTGAAGATGGATTTTTGTTAACAATTATCACATTTACTACATCATCGTATGTATAAGCGTAATTCACTTTGGCTTTCCCTTTGTCATTTTCTAATTGGGATGATTCACCTTTATCATAGTTTGGAAGTGGAGTTTTAAATGCCAAGTGTGATTCATTTGTCTTATGGCTATCCACCGTAATGGTTTCATTATCAATTAGATCTTGGATAATGTGTTTCAATCTTTGACAATCATTTGTTAGGTGTCCTTTATTCCAATGATAATTGCAAAAATGATTGTCATTCCACTAGTTTGGCTTAACTGGTAGTTCGTAAATTCTTGCTTCGGGTAAAACAATCAATTTGTTAGCAAGCAAAGTTTTTAGAGCTGATTCTAAAGATTCTCCAATATTTGTGAATTTTCTCCGAGGATTAGAGAAAAAGGACTTGACTTTCTTGTTTTCCAGATTGTTGTTGCTTGGGATTTGACTTGATAGATTGAAAATTGGTTGTTGTTGTTTTGTAGTATTGTTATCATCATTTCCTCCATTTTTGACATTCCTATTCTTTGACCAGAAATTGGGTTTATCATTGTTGTTGTTGTTGTTGTTGTTGTTGTTGTTGTTGTATGAATTATTGTAAAGTTTTAGTTCTCCTTTCTTTACCATTGCATTCTCTATTTTCAGACCATTTTCGATCATTTTGGCAAAAGAGAGAGGACATTGCATCCTTAGTCAATAACTCATTTCACTAATAAGATTATCAATGAATATGTCTATTTTTTCTTGATCAAGTACATCCCAGGGATACCTATTAAACATGCATTTCCATCATTGTAAAAAGATCATAAAGGATTCACCATTCTTCTGTTTAACATTGCAAAGATCTAGCATTGTTATTTCATTCCTTAAATTGTAGGAATATTGTGAAATAAACCTATTCACAAGTTCTTCAAAGGATTTGATTCTAGATGGTAATCTTGAAAACCATTCCATTGATTGCCCATTTAAACTCCTAGGAAAAAGATGCATAAGGTAAGTCTTATCATGAGCAAATTCCATGCTCATAGTACAAAACTACCTAATGTGATCTTGAGGATCAGATCTTCCATCGTATTTGTCATATTTAGGAATCTCACAATGTTGCGGAAATGGTATCATATTTAGCTTTTTATCAAAGGGATATGGACATATGTCTTCTAATGAATACTTCTTGGAACTTGTCCCATTTTGCATGTCTTGTATCTGTTGTTGTAGAGTTTGTATTTGTTGAGTAAAGTTTGAAAATGGATTATCCACATTGCTTCTTTTATCATTAAATTCTTTTCTTTTGTCATCCCTTTCTTTCCTTGTTTCTTCGCTACTTTCTTTGTTCGTATCTTCATTATTTTGCTCATTCGTGTTTTGGGTGTTACTTATTTCCACATCTTGTTTTAAGCTTTCTATATTAAAGTCTTGTGGTAGTTTAGCTCCAGATTTTGCCAATATCAAGAGATATTTCTCTTTTTGTTTTGTCAATAATTTTTCCATTAGCCTATCAAATTTGAAATCTTGTTCAAGGTCTCTAATCATGCTATTGATAGCTTCTTCGTCGACAGCGGTAAATCCAAAAGTTGTATCTTCTTCCTCCATTTGTTGTTGTTTTCTAAGTTGTTCGTATTGGGCTCTAGTCCAAACTGGCATGTGTTTATCTCAAAGTTGTCAAAAAATTCCCAAGGACAAGGTCAATAAGTAATTATTGGTTTAGGAAGATATGCTTTATTGATCTTACCACTATTGTTTGTTCGTTGGGATAAAGTGTCTCTTTGTTGAAAAGCGCATCTTTGTAGAGTTTCACCGTCAAATTATGTACCGTAGCCACGTAAGTAGTGATGAAAAAGGTGTAGGAATGTCCTATGTTTCAGTAAGATCTTACGATTGATATACAAGAATTTTATTCTCTTCTGAGTAGCTTTGTAACTGGGTTTTCTTTTCTTAAGGTGATACTTCAAAGTCATATAAGCATTTGACAGTTTACAAATTTGATTCCAATGTTGGTGCAATTTTGGTTTCGATGTAACCTAGGTTCAAAATAGGAAAGATATATCCAAGATTAGGAACCTAGTATAGATTGATCAAGCTTCGTGATAGATGATTTGATTATCCTGATGAGAGTCTTGACAAGGATGTTGATTTTTGTACTTAAGATGATTGAATCAATAGTTTGCTAAATGTTGATGTTTATAGAACCTTTTGGGAATAACCTATATGATTAGCAACTTAGTTGTTTTGACCTATTTTCAAAATACGTGATTCTTTAGAGACAAACCTACTTGAAGGATTATTTTGATATCTTGATGTTTTGATACTTTGATTATGAGTTGGTGCTTCAAGTGTTGGAATGCTTTTTGTTTTATCCTTTTCAGAAATTTGTTGATTTTCAATCGCTTGTAGATGATAATTTTCTTCAATTTTTGACCATTTGGAACATGTTATAGACATAGAAGACACAATTTTTAATAAATGAAAAACACAAGCAAGTACAAATCCCTATGGTAGGCTGAGACAATAGTTGTTGAATCTCACATGGAGTTTCCCTCAAGACTACGCTATTCAAAGTGGATATTTAGATGCTTGACCCCATTGGCTCCACCCTCAGCACTCACTTCTTCAGGGCAGCCAAGCACTAGTTTCTATGAAATCTCCTCATGGAAAACTTTATATCTCTACTAGGAACCGTATGTGTGTGAGCCGCTCCAGAGGTCTAACCTCCTGCACCAACAACTAGAAGATTTTTTGGCAACTAGTACAAATAGTTTTTAGTAAAGGCTTCTAGTCATGTGGCCATACATGTGGCACTTTCAGCTTTGTAAATACACAAGGTTCCCAGCCTATAGAGGTTACGCTCCATAGGGTTTATGGGGAAATATAGTGTCAGTATGAACTTATTAGCACATGTTGTTTGAACTTTCGTTACAAACACAATTTATTTAGAGTGGATTGGAAGGACTCAGTATTAGCCTATTTCCACTTTAGGTCGTTCCCCTCTCACTGGCCCCCTCAAGGCAGCTTGGAAAGACAGGCCCTCTACTGGATTAATTGCTTGAAAGTAAAGAAATCGTAAAAGAGTGGGTTTGGTTTTTTGATCATCCAATTAAGGGGAGAGCATATACCTACCACTTTTGAGACACAAAATACAAGCATTCTTTTTAACTTTTTCAAAGCAATTTGTTGGCTAAGTCCTATTTGGAGATGTTGCTCCAACAAGCTTGGTGTTTATTTTAGCCCAACATAGCAAATGATTTTCTAAACTAGGAATTGGAAATCTTGGTCAACAAAATGAAAATCGTTGCAAAAAGTAACTTGCTTTGTAAGAATGGACAAGTTGATTGTTCTTTTTAACTTGCAAAATATAAGATTGATTGTGCTTTTTAACTTTGCAAGAAAATAAAAGATTGTTGTTCTTTTTAGAGCCCAAAATTTAAGGTGTGAATCCCAACTTTGCAAGAAAGTAAATGTTTGATTTGTTGTTCTTTTTACCTTGCAAATGTGATTATTTTTAGAGCCCAAAAATAAGTGAGATACTTTTTAGAACACCAAATTGAAAAATGAAGTTCTTTTTACCCAAAAGGAAGTATGAGTTCTTTTTAACCAACTTTGAAAAAGCTAGGAAAGAAATCACTAAAACCTAAATTGTCTTCTCCAAACCTGCAAGAAACTATTAGAAATCTACAAAATAGTAAAAAGCTTGTGAAAAACCTTAGGTGGGCTTCCAAAAGCCTAATTTCAAATCGCTTACAAACTTTTTGTCAAATGCGCTATCCTACGATTCAAAAGTGCTAACCTGCGTTACACATGTGCTAGCCTGCGTTACAAAAGTGCTAATCTTCATTACAAAAGTGCTAACCTGTGTTACAAAAGTGCTAATCTTTAGACAAAAGTGCTAACCTGCATGACATATGCGCTAACCTATTGTGCAAAAGCGTTGATTTTTTGACAAAAGCGCTAACCTACATGACATATGCACTAACCTATTGTGCAAAAGTGCTAATTTTCTGACAAAAGCGCTAACCTATATGACATATGCGTTAACCTATGATGCAAAAGCGCTAACCTACAATGCAAAAGCGCTATCAAAATTTCCATATGTATGAATCTGCATTACAAATATGTTTTGTTTTATTTTTTTCGAGATTTTTAAAAGTATATGCGAGGTCCAACCCCACGGTGGACGCCAAAATGTGTGAGCTTGAATTTCATCTTTAGAATGTTACCTGTAATAAGTTAGTTTCACAAAATACAAATGGAAATGCATACAGGAAATCCAAAATCCACCAATGAAACTACATGAAATACATACTAAAATAAAACATTATTTTACCTTCATGATTTATGTCTCATTGTGTCATAACTCCACTGTTCCTGGTTGCTGATGATGTGCTTTCAGACAATGCACTGTTGGCTTCCAAGATGGCATATGAAGAATGGACTGATAACTTGTAGTTAACTGATACTATGATATGCAAATGCTACATGATTATGCTAAATGATACTATATGATAATATTGCTAAAATGATATTTACTATTTGCTTCAAAAACTCACGGATGCATATGATTAGCTTGCAAAATGCATTTGAAGTCTCTTGAAGTCTAACTCTCTCTCAACTGAAGCTCTTGATTTTATAGACTTTGAGAGGATAAGATGATGTTATTCAGATCAATGGTCTTGATCAGATCTGCAGATTTGAATGGCTATGAGCAAAGGTGAAGGTTGAGAGAAAGGGGGAAGGAGAAGACAAGTGTCACTCATCTCACCTTGACTGGGTTGTTGACTGAGGGAATCTAGGGATGGTTGGAGGAAATTTAGGCATGGTAGGACAAGTGGACTCAAGTCCTTCCTAAGATGTAGGGGGTGTTGGAGAGAATATAGGAAATGGTTATGAAATATGCATATGTACACAATTTTCATTAAGTTTGGAGGTTGAAGATAAATCATGAATTAATATTTAAGGAATATTAATTTCTTTAGCCACATGCTTGATGAGTTTGCAAAGGGAAGATGAAGTGGAGATGGAGGGTGAGTTGGAAAAGAGATATTAAATAATTTAAGAATTATTTAATATTTGAGACTATAGGATAGGAGAATAATTATTAAATATTAGATATTTAATTGCTTGGAGGAGATAATTAAATATTGAATATTTAATTAACTTGATTAGAAAGAATAATTAAATATTAGATATTTAATTAATTAGAGGAATAAGATAATTAAATATTAGATATTTAATTAACTTGGAAGAATAGGATAATGAATTAATTAATAAAATATTAATTAATAGAAAGACATGAAAATGAATTAAATAAATTAATCTTTTCAAATTAACTATTTAATAGATGAATAATTATTAAATAAATATAAAATATTTATTTAATTGCTCATAGCCAATTTTTAGGTGTATACACTAACATACCCTCGGTTGATGGTGAGAAGTTGAAATTACTTCTTTACCGGCAGATGAGTTAAGTTGTGACTTAACCGACAAGCATTAAATGTGATAGTTGGAGAAAATAACATTATAAAGAAAGTGTTTTGGCTCCTTTTTCATTCACCGAGCATGAAAATTCCCGAGCAAAGGCATCCTTAGCGAAGAAGTGAAGCAGTTCATCCAAGCACTCATCCTAAAGGCAGATTGAGGTATTTATAACTATGGCTTCCTCATCCACTCCTGAATTTATTCCAAACCCTATTGTGATTGAAGTTATCAAGCGCCTTAGACTCGTATTCAAACTTGTTCCTAAAATAGCAAAGAAAGATGATACCCTAGGTGCATTTTCTCAAATTCCTAAGGGAGTAGTATATCTTGAAGACCCTAGGATATACATACATTGTCATATAGAGGAATTAGGAGATGATGAAATCAAGAACATGTATTGGATTGTGATTTGTGATGAATCTAGAAATATCAAACCGAAACATAAGATAGTGGAAACCCTAGGTTTTACTGAAATCCTTAGTGTCCCGGATTTTCCCAAGGATATTATAAGGATTGTGCTAAGAAGAGTGCATGGTGAATTCTTTTGGTTGGATTCAATTCATAAGATCACCAAAGAAGCAGTAAAGGCAGTAGCAGGGTTACCTTCCACTGGTAGCAAGCTTGACAGAACTAAAAAGGTCTCTAAGGGTAAATGATGTAAAGGATATCAATGTCTTTTTTGTCAGTATGATTTTAGGCTACAAGGCTACACATGCAAATAGGTTAAACTCGGTATCTAGCCTATGTATTAAAAGTGCATATGATATGGTCAATAACAATGCTAGAATAGATGTGTGCAAATGGCTCAAAGATGAATTAATAGACAATCTGAAGAAGATAAAGGGAGATAAGAAAGTAACCTTTAGATTTGGAAATTTGCTTGTATGTTTAAGGTTGTATATTACTAAGCAAGTACCCGGTATTGGTAGGAGAGATTTTGGTTCTGACATACCGGTAGAAAACAACTTTTAGATACACTAAACAACATGGGAGATAACAGGGAGAAAAACATAAATGAATATTTTCAGGCACTAAAAACTTGAATGAAGACTAGAACAAGACTATCACACGCAATTGTGGATAAATATCAAAAGGAAATATGTTTTGTAATTAAGAAAGATAAAATCTTGATGGAGGCAGTTGTCCATAAGACTATCTGGGTAATTGAAATGGGCTATGATACAGATGATAACATCATAGAAACTTATACAAAATCCCTCCTTGAAGCACCAAAGGAACCCACTGAGAAAGTCTTTGGAAATGCAGAAACAATTGAAAGTGGAATTCAGCCAAGAAAAAGGGTTAAGAAAGTTGAACAAACTGTGAAGAAGGGAACCCAACAGGCAAAGGCAATTAAGGAAGATGTTTTGAAACAAATTGGTATCAAGGAAAGTGTGCTGGAAGGACTTCAACCGGAAGCTCATCTTTCACCGGTTGGAACTTCTTCTAAGAGTGATAAACTGGAAGTATTCAAAAGGGTGGAAAGGAAAAGAAAACCCTCACCGGTACCCTCACCCACACCTAGGAGAACCAGACAAAAGAAATAGGTAGTGAGGCCTCCAGTAAAGAAGTTGATTCCTAAGAAGAAAAAGGTAAAATAAGACATTCCTCCACTAGATAAGCTCCTTAGTGAAATAATAGAGGATGGAAAGTTGAAGAACATTAGCAAACTATACAATACACTTTCCACTAATGAAAGAGAGAACATAGAAAATAGTGTAATTTTACACTTGGATATTTACAAGAAATTTTTGATGGAAATTGTTGATGAAATACCCACTGATCTTTACAGAAGACTTGAAGCTAGAAGGGTAGCTATTGTTGAGATGGATAAGAAAATAAAAATTGAGAAATTACTTGCAGTTCACCTAGTGAACTCACCTGAAGAGATTGATCAATTAATCGGTGAGGTCAACTGGACTATATTCTCAACCAGTCACGGACATGTAGCACTGATGGTAGGGAGAATGAATGAAATTTCAGAAGAGACTACAGATCAATGGGACATATTCTTTGTTGCAAAAGAGGAATAGGAAGAACTCAAAAGACCCAAGACTATCAGAGTATATCAAAAAGACAGGGATAAGGATAAAGGCAAGGAAGGTGGACCTCTGAACCTTAAAATAACAGATAACTTACCCCCACCTCTTTCTGATACTCCACCGGTAGAAATAGTTGACACACAACCGGCTACAAAGATTATGGAGACTCCTCTAGAGGATACAAATCTTGAGTCTGAAGTTTTGTATACCAATGACTATTGATACACAAGAGGTGAATATTGTGGTAGATAAAGAAACCACTGAGGATAAGAAGAAAGATGTGGCTACTAAGCCACCGGCTATAGGTGTGGAAATTATTGTTAGCACAGAGACAAAGAAACTAGCAGAGGACTCTACTGAGAAACAATCAGAGAAACTAGAAATGAATAGTGCAGAGGCAAATACACAGAAATTGGAAGTACATTCCGAGACTACATCTGAGAAACTAGTAGTTGAGAGCTCAGAGAAACCATCTGAGGCACTGGAACAAAAACAGGTTGATGTACAAGTTCAAACTAAGACAATGCCATAGGCAAAAACTGAAAAACTAAAACCTTTGCTAATAGAAATGCATACCCATCCTCCTAAGAAAGAGCAAAGCAAGGTTATTACTACAACCAATAGCATGGAAATTGTAAAAATAGTTGGACAAACATCTGGTACTTCTATAGCAAAATTCCGGCCTACAAATGTAACAGAGGTCTTATTGGACTCAATAAAGAAAATCGTAGAGTGTAATGCACAAGCCTATAATGCTATTGATGATACAATCCCCATTCTTAAATTGATAGCACCCAAGTGCATTGTGGATAATAAAGATTCTTTAGGTCAACTAGACACATTGTCTAAATACATTACCGGCAACATTTTGACAATTGATCAAATAAATGAGGATACAGTTAAGGAGAAAATGAATAAAAAGAAAGAGAAATTCTTTGATTAAACAATAAAGAAGTGCATGGGACACATTGGCACACTTTTACTGGCACTAAACAAAACAATAATGGAGTTTAAGGAACTCTATAGAGATACATGCAAGACAAATGTTCTGACAACAGATATAGACAAGGAAATAAGTAAGGTACAAAAGGAGATTGACAATATAGCTGATAACCTCATCGGTTCATCTGAACCATTATTAGTTACAGAGCAGAAGATACATAGTCTTGAAGAAAATCTTGAGAAATTTGAAAATGAGAAAGACAAAATAAAAGGGAAGGCAAAAGACCTTAAATGCAAACTCAGCCCCAAATTGGAGTACCTCATCTCTTTGAGTAAAGAGATCTTTGAGGCACTTGTTCAAGAACTAAAGACACCGGAGCAACAAATGCATCACATCACTGGTACCATTCAAAGGACAGAGGCTGCACTGAAAGACAGTGAAAAGTTCACTAAGAGTCTAAATTTGGTATTAGCAGAACTCTTTCAGATTGTAACCCATAGGATATAAGGATCCAGGCAGGAAAGACACTCCACTGACAGCAAATGACAACCTTTGTCATTGATGTCAAAGGGGGAGTAGTGAGATGAGAAAAATGATCAGAACAGGACATCATCAGCTCAGGGGGAGCATGGATTTTTGACAACACAGTTTTGGTAAGAAATACTTTTTGGACATCATTTTTTGGACACTTTTTGATTTTTCTCATGAGTGTTGCCATCAATGCCAAAGGGGGAGATTGTTGGCAAATGCACACTCCAATGAGAAATTGTAGGTGATTGAAAGTATTGTCATTGATGGCAACCTTACAATCATGTGATACCGGCAGGAAGACACAGGCACTGACACCATCATACAAATCACCGACACCAAAGAAAGATTACTGGCACCCTGGCCGACAAGAATTTTATTTAAATGTATTTGGTATTTAATTGTAAAATCCTTTGTAAGCCGACTTGACAGATTGTAATATGACTCATATATGTATGAGATCATTGTAGATCATTTAGGTGATATATGAATAGAGAGATGGAAGGATTAATGTAGACCTAATATGCGAATTATAAGGCAAATATAGGATAAGGGTTTAGGTATGTAGCAGAGCTTAAACCGGTACTGAATCTAGCATAGTAGATGTTGATCTGAAGCAGTACAAGACATTGGATTAGTATAATCCATTTTGTAAGTCAGTATGACTTCTTTGTAATTGAGCAGTGAGCTCTAGGCACTTGGCCTTCTTGCATGTGCAGGCCCCTATTGTAAGCAATAATATTCTCTTATTGGCCAGTAAGTGAATATTGTGGGTCACAAATCCCACCGAGGTTTTTCCCACATCGGGTTTCCTCATTAAAATATTGTGTTATGGTGTGTCTCTTATGTTGTGGTTGCTATTCTTATTTACTATATTATTTTTGGTTTACTGGTACACAATTTTGATATGCTTTTCATGTTATAAGTTAAGAAAATTATTATACTGGTCAAATACTGAATCACACCCCCCCCCCCCTCTCAGTATCTTTGGGAATCCTAACATATGATACTTCTGTAGAAATTATGTGATACAATGAGGGGCCTCCACATGTAGGAAGGCACACTGCCTAAAGTGTACTACTCATTACAAACGAGTCTCACTGACTACAAAGAGGTTATAATGACCTCAAGATAAATGGACAACAATCCAAAATAATGAACTGCCAGAGATATCATCTACCATGCCTAATTATAGTCTCAATTAAGGTCAATACCAGAGGCCTTTGAACTCTTAATCCCAATTCGATCACCTATGATCTACCAAATCTCCTTCGCATATGATATTGCATTCCAAGACCATGACACCTAATCTATAATGAGATCTTACATCATTTTATACCAACCCTAAGGCCTAAACTAATTAGGTCGGCCACCTAAAAGATATTACAATAAGATCATTACATACATCCATTTTACAATGATATGCCATGTCGGCTTAAGACCAAAACAAGAATAACCAATCCGTAAATCACCTCGATAATGTGTTTGAACACGTTAACATGATATTGGTCCATAACCTAGATAGGCACCAGACCTAATCTGGGTCCACCACGCCAAAGCAATGTCTTCACCCAGTTGAGGCACGATCAAAGAACATCTTCAGCATCCTAAAATCCATCTAGAAGCTACACCAACACCACTTATGCATCCTATCAAGATTTCTTAGTGAAAGCTCTACTAGTTAAACCTTAAACCAATGCTAGTATGGGTTGACAAGATTGTATGATAGCATCTAATTACCAAGTCAATACCAACTGACCAAAACATGCTCTCGAAGCATGTAATGCATAAAATCAAACATACTCCATTGATCCAAACATGTCAGAAGTGTCCAACAGATAGTCTCTTCTATCGATAACACTAGATCTTCTACTGGTAACCAAAACCTATTTGTCGATAACCAAAACTTGTCTATCAATAACCAACCATAACAACTAGTGTTGACATCAATGCAACGCATAATCAATTCTTCCATAATGCCAACAATCTCTCCCTTTGGCATTGATGGCAACACTAGATGTGAGAAACATCTAAGTACCAAGAAATGCCAAACAAGTCTCCCCTTGTGGAAGAAGACCAACAATCTCCTGAATATCAATCTCTCCCCCTGTGAATGATATTTTTGAATTTATTTTTCACATCACTATCTCTCCCCCTTTGACATCAATGCCAAAAATATGACAAAAATATCAAAGCAAGAATATAAACCTCTGAATCTCAAAGTTGACTACTCCCCTTGAGTAGTAGCACCACTCATTAGTGCGAGAATGAATAATATATTTGTTAATGCATGTCGAACTGATGATAAATTGCATCAATCAAGTCTCTGTTGGAGGGGTGGAAACCCCTAACCTATCTCTCAAATACTCAAATGATTCCTTAGACAGTGGTTTCGTGAATATATCTGCAATCTATTCTTTAGTGTTCACATAAAACAATTTGACTTCCTTTCCTTCTACCTTGTCCTTCAGAAAGTTATACTTTATTGATATATGCTTAGTCTTAGAGTAAAATACCGGATTCTTAGACATGTCAATAGCTGCAGAGTTATCACAGTAGATAACTTCTAGTTCACTACAATTTACCTTGATATCTTTCAACATTTGCTTCATCCACAAGACTTGAGTGCAATTAGATGCTGCTGCAACATACTCAATTTCTACAGTAGATAAAGAAATGCATGACTATTTTTTGTTGATCCATGAAACTAGTTTCTTTCCAAGAAAGAATGCTCCACTAGAAGTGCTCTTCTTGTCATCAGTATCTCCTGCCCAATCTAAATCAATATATGCACATAAAGTGAAATTATAATCTGTAGAATACCATAAGCCATATTATGTTGTTCCTTACAAATACCGGAATATCCTCTTTACTGCACATTCATGATTTTTTTTAGGATTTCTTTGATATCTTGAAACAATACTTACTGCATTCATAATGTCCGATCTAGTCAGAGTTGGATATAACAAACCACCAATCATAGATTTATTCCTTGTCAGATTTACCAGTGTAGAAGTATCCTTGATAGATAATTTCTCACTTGTCATAATAGGAGTACTTAGTGGTTTGGAATTATCCATACCAAACTTCTTCAACAATTCCCTTAGATACTTAGTTTGACAGATAAAAATTCCTTTGTTGGTTTGAGTAATCTGCAGACCTAAAAAAAATCTCATTTCACCAATCATGGACATTTCAAATTTATTCTTCATATTATTACAGAATTCCATGCACATTTTATCTTCTCCTCCAAAAATGATATCATCAACAAATACTTCAATAATCAGAATATCATCATCAGTGATCTTATAATATAAATTACTATTAGCACTGCCTTTAGTAAAATGAAGCTTTAAAATATATTTATCCAACCTTACATACCAAGCTCTAGGAGCTTGTTTCAATCCATATAGAGCTTTCTTCAATCTACAAACCATATCTTTATCATTTGTCAATGAAAATCCATCAGGTTTCTCAATGTATACTTCTTCTTCAAGTTCACCAATCAAAAATGTACATTTAACGTCCATTTGATAAACCTTATAGTTCTTATAAGTTGCATAGGCAAGAAATAGTCTAACAGCTTCAATTCTAGCTACAGGTGCAAATGTTTCACCATAATAAATTTCTTCCATTTGAGAATATCCTTTACAAACCAATCTAACCTTGTTTCTTACAACTTGACCATCCTCATTCAGTTTATTCCTAAAAACCCATTTAGTTCCAATGACATTCTTATTTTTAGGTCGGGGAACTAAAGTCCAAGTCTCATTCTTCTCTATCTAATCTAATTCATCTTCCATAGCTTTTAACCAATTTTTATCTTTACAGGCTTCAATAACATATGCCGGTTCAATTTGATAAATAAGACATACCTCTTCATTTGCCAGTCTTCTTCTTGTCATAACTCCCTTGTTCCTATCTCCAATGATTTGATCTTCAAAATGATTTAATCTTACATACCTTGGTGTCTTTTGAACTACAAGTTCACTTCTTTGATCATCAGTCACAGTTGAATTTTATGATTGTGTCGGTGTAAATGTCTCAATTCCCTATACCGGTTGAGGCACTGTCGGTTCATTTATGATCATTTCCACTACCGGTTCCCTCTCATATGATATAGATTGATTTCTATATTGCTCATCCACTTTCACATTAGT
This sequence comes from Cryptomeria japonica, assembly GCF_030272615.1. NCBI lineage: Eukaryota > Viridiplantae > Streptophyta > Pinopsida > Cupressales > Cupressaceae > Cryptomeria > Cryptomeria japonica. Next base: position 280,753,642 of record NC_081407.1, on the reverse strand, counting down.
GCTCTCCACAATTTTCTGCAATCTTTTGTTATAATATCTATATGATTTGCTTTGAATTGAATAACCAAGAAATATCCCTTCATCACATCTAGGATCAAACTTTCCAATTGAATCATCTCTTTTGATATAGCATTTACTTCCAAAAATTCTAAAATATTTAACAGTAGGTGTATGTCTAAACCATAATTCATAAGGGGTCTTACCGGTTTCACCTTTGATGTGAACTCTGTTGAATGTGTAGACTGTTGTACTCACTGCTTCTCTCCAATAGATGTGAGGCAATTTGGCTTCCATCATCATAGATCTTGCTACATCCAAAATGGTTTTGTTCTTTCTTTCCACTACTCCATTCTGTTGAGGAGTCTGAGGTGTAGATAATTGTCTCCTAATTCCATTTGTCTCACAATAATTGTGAGAAGTGAACTCACTGCCTTAATCTAATCTCAAACATTTGTTTTTCAATCCAGTTTTTGTTTCAACCTTTCCTTTAAAGATCTTGAATTTCTCAAAGGCTTCAGACTTCTCCCTTAGAAAAGTCACCCACATCATTCTAGAATAGTTATCAATAATCAACATGAAATACCTATCACCTTGAAAGCTTCTAGTCCTTGCTGGACCACATAAGCCAGTGTGAATCAAATCAAGTACATCATTATATTTATCATGTATGCTCTTAAAAGAAGTTCTGACTTGCTTTCCCAATTGACATTCTTTACATACCAGATTATGAGGCTTCATAATCTTAGGTATATCTCTAACTTCCTTAGTTGAACTGATCTTAACAATACAATAAAATTAACATGACACAACCTCTTATGCCATAACAAACTCTCATCAATATGAGAAATCAAATATGTCTTATTACTAGTGTTCAAGTGAAACATATTACCTCTAGTTTGAGTACCAGTTGCAATCTCCAAACTAGTTTTGTTAATGATTTTGCATTTTCTATCTATAAACTGAAGTTGGAAACCCTTGTCCACCAATTGACCAACACTCAAAAGATTGTGCTTTAAACCTTCTACATAATAGAAATTATCAGTATTATATTTGCCATCTAGAGAAATAATACCTCTACCTTTGATCATACATGCTTTGTCATCTCCAAATCTAACTTGATCACCATTGTATTCTTGCAAGGATAGAAATTTACTTTTATCTCCAGTTATATGGTGTGAGCATCCACTACCAATTACCCATTCATCCTTATCTTCAACTTTTGCTGCCAGGGCCTTTTGTTCATTCATGATAGCCAGTTTTGGTTCATCTTCCTTTAAAGCATAGAACACCCATTCCTTTCCATTTTCAGATCCACTAGTAGAGTCTATTGTCGGTTCATCCTCAAAGTCATCACATACTCCTTCCTCATCCGCTATGTAGCATTGTTTACTTTTCTTGAATCTATATTTGTTCTAATTAGGCTTAAATTATTTCTTAACTCTCTCTTCAAATCTTGCATTCCTTTCAGGACATCTAGATGCAAAGTGACCAATCTTATTACATGCAAAAGATTTAAAAGGTTCTTTTCCTTCATACTTACTTCATGTTGGTCCTTTAGGTACTCTTCTAGCAAATAAGTCTTCAAGTTGCTCAAATTATTCATCTTCTTTCCTCATATCTTCCAATTCTTTTGCATATAGGGATTTCCAATCACTTTTGTCGGTAGATGATGATGATGCATGAAAAGCAAGATCAAACATTACAGCTCCAAAAGATCCAAATTCTTCAAGCTCAAAAGCAAATAATTTCTCAATCAAAATGTATGTTAACTGAAGTGTTTTCCATTGTTCTCGGCTCATTAATTGCAGTTGCCTTCATCTTGTAAGCCAGTGGGAGGGCTCTCAAGACTTTGGAAACTATTTCATCTTCACTCAGAGATCCTCCACAACATTGAATTCCCATAACAATCTCATTTACTCTTTCTATAAATACAACAATTCTTTCATTATCTTCCATCTTCAATTTTTCATACCCTACCCAGTAACCATCAAGTTTAGTAGTTTTGACAATAGGATCACCTTAATTCGGAGTTTTCAATTTATCCCACATAACCTTTTCCAATGACTTATCAGTCAATCCCATGATTTGCTGATTGTAAGTGCACACAAGAGGGCTTCTCTAGCTCTGCAATCATTTTCAATATTCTTATCCAAGTCTGCAGGAGCAGGATTGCCAGATGTCATATCATAAGGTGTATATAATTTCTCAGTGATCTCCCAAATATCCTTGCCAAGACATCTAAGATGAGTCTCCATTCGGATTTTCCATGTCCCATAATTTGTTCCATCAAGCTTAGGGATTTCTCTTCTGAAAATAGTTGCTAGTGGATTTGAAGTGTTAGCTGTCATAGGATCTACCCCAAGTGGTTAAGCTTCTATAAAAGAGGACCAAAGCTCTGATACCAATTGTTAGGATAACCGGTGAACAACTGAGAGGGTGGGGAGTGAATCAGTTCTTGACAGATTATATCAATTAATCCACTTAATAACCTTTAACTGGATCACATAAACATTAAGTATCGAAATATCAGAAATAGATATCGGTAAGCAATAAAACTTAACAATGAAATAGATAATCAACACAATGAAACCATAGCACATAACACCATGATTTATATGTGGAAAACCTGGAAAGGAAAAAACCACAATGGGAAGCCTACCCACAATCAAATGATACTTCTGCAGAAGGTATGTGATACAATGAGGGGCCTGCACATGTAGGAAGGCACACTGCCTAGAGCATACTACTCATTACAAAGGAGTCTCATTGACTACAGAGAGGTTATAACCACCTCAAGATAAATGGACAACAATCCAGAATAATGAATTGTTAGAGATAGCATCTACCATGCCTGATTATAGTCCCGGTTAAGCTCAATACTAGAGGTCTTTGACCTCTTCCTTAATCCCAATTCGATCACCTATGATCGCCCAAATCTCCTTTGCATATGATATTTCATTCCAAGACCACGACACCTAATCTATAATGAGATCTTACAACATTTTATACCAACCCTAAGGCCTAAACCAATTAGGTTGGCCACCTAAAATATATTACAATAAGATCATTACATACATCCATTTTACAATGATATGTCATGTCGGCTTAAGACAAAAACAACAATAATCAATCCATAAATCATCCCGGTAACATGTAGAGAACATGTTAACATGATACCGGTCCATAACCTAGATAGGCACCGGACCTAATCTAGGTTCACCATGCCAAAGCAATGTCTTCACTCGGTTGAGGCATGATCAAAGAACACCTTCAGCATCCTGAAATCCATCTAGAAGCCGCACCAACACCACTTATGCATCCTGTCAAGATTTCTCAATGAAAGCTCTGTTGGTTAAACCTTAAACCAATGTCGATATGGGTTTACAAAAGTGTATGATAGCATCCGATTACCAAGTCAATACTAAATGACCAAAACATTCTCCAGAAGCATGTAACACATAAAATCAAACATATTCCATTGATCCAAACATGCAGGAAGTATCCAACAAATAGTCTCTTCTGTCGGTAACACTAGATCTTCAACCGGTAACCAAAACCTATCTATGGGTAGGCAACCATAACATCTAGTGTTGATATCAATGAAAAAACATCAATGCAACACATAATCAATTCATCAATAATGCCAACAATTATAATATTGTTTTGTAACCGGAAGGAAGAGCTAGTGAAGGAAACTATAACCGGTATGAATAATTTGTGGAGTGAACCGGTATTGCTATATATTGGAGAATTGAACCAGTAACCGGTAAGCCCTACTAGTTGTTTTTGATAAACCCTAACCAATTATGTTTGGTGAATTGGTTATATTGGTTTACAATCTCATGATGAGCGGCAATGATTATGACACGTATGATTATTGTATGAAGAAAATTTCAAGTGATTTTGGCGAGTTGATGTAATGGTTTTTGTCTAGGGAATGAGCAAGTATACTGCATTAATGCAAAGCACATGATGAGTTACTAAGTTCGATGAAGTGGTGTTCAAGGAGAGATCAAGGTTTTATTGATTGATGTGCAAAGATTGTTATGTAATCTAACGGTCATACTTGAACTGACTTGTTTGTAATCTCTATGAGAATTAAGATTTTGTTGTGTTACCGACCTAATTGATTTGTTTATAAGGTTGATGAGTTGTTTAGTTTTAGAGTTGGAAAAGAGTTGGCAAAGATCAGTTGAGTGTGTGGTTTCCGAACCAGATGATGTATCTGCAGTTTGAGTAAAGGAAGATAGGAGCATGAAAAGGATCTGATCAAGTAAGTATAGTGCTATTCAGAAATATTAGCAAACTCTTGTTGTTTTCTAACAATTATAGTAGAATTGAAATCCTCTAACTGGGTAAACTCTAACAAGATTGGTGCTATTCAAATCCTCTAACAAGGTGATCCATTAGCTTGGATTTTCAAATCCTCTATCGAGGTTACTCCTTACAGGGTATTGCTTCTAACAAGGCATTGTAGTCAATCCCTTAACCGGGTGGTCCCTAATAGTATTTGCTCTTAATAGGACTTTTGTAAAGCTTTAACATGCTAGGCTCCTAATAGGGTGAACTTCAGAAGAGTTCAAATAGTTATCTTGTGAGTCTCATCTCACCGTGGTTTTTCCCATTTGGGTTTCCACGTCAAAAATATTTGTGTCAAGTGGTGAATATTTTTGTGGTTATGTTCTAATGGTTGATTTACTTAACTACTTTGATAAGTCATGATAACCAGAAGTATTGAGAAATGAAGTCTGTTGACATATGATAAATCATTTGGATGTTTATGAGTTTGAAGTTGTTTACTGTTAATTTGTTGTAACAGTCAACCGGTTTATCTTAAGAGTTTTTATCTTGACAGTGGTATTACATTGATAGTTCTAAGTTTACTTTTAGAGATTGATTTTGAGATTGGTGAAGTTGTTATTAATTTTTCTATCTACTGATTCACCCCCCCCCTCTTAGTAGTTAACCAGATATTTATTCTTTCATCATACCATCAATTGGTATCAAAGCATATCAAGTCCTCTAAGGTCTAAGCCTAACAGCTTGAGGTAAAGCTCTTGCAGATCATGATGAAGAAATAAGGTCTGAAGTTTAATAGAGAGAACTATAGGATATGGAGTGATAGAATGAAAATTTATATCAAGAGTTTGGGAAGCCAATATTGGGAACATGTCGATACTAAATATGTTGCACCTACTGGGATGTTGACTGATGATCAGAAGAAATAGCAACAGAAAATTACCAAGCATTAGAGGCCATTATTAGTTCTTTGTCTAATGTAGAGTATGTAGATGTTCATGGTCTAGAGACTGCATATGAGGTATGGGAAAAACTTGAAGAGATTTATAGTGGTGATGAACATGTTAAGATTGCTAAAGAAGAGAGTCTAAGAGGAAAGTTTGCTGACATGCGGATGGCTGAAGGTGAGAATATCTAGTAGTATGGTCAAAGGATAAAAGAGATAGTCGGTGAAATTAAGAGTGTGGGAGGTAAAGTGGAAGATGCCATAGTGATCAGTAAGGTAATGAGAACCTTGCTACCGGTCTACACTATCTAAGTTGCAGCCATTCAGGAGCTAAAGTTCATTGACAAAACTAAGGTAACTCTTGACTCCATCATTGGCAAGCTTATTGCTTTTGAATTAAATGGTTATGATGGTAGTGTATAGAAATCAGAGTCTGCATTTAGAGCTTTTGTTTCTAACCCATCTATGAGGAAAAGTAGAGATGTCAGTCACAGTTATGAATCTAGATCCAGTAGAGAAGTTGATGATGAAGACAATTTAGTTGAGCTTGAAGCATTGTTGGCCAAGCGGTTGCCTAGAGGTACAGGTAAATATAGAGGTAAATTACCTTTGAAATGTTTTGCATGCAACAAGATTGGACACATGGTTGCTAACTATCCTAATGGTGATAATGAGCATAAACAAGAGAAATTTAAGAAGTATAAGGGTAAAGGAAAAAGAGATTATCTTATTGTTGTTGATGGTGGTATCACTGATGAAGAATCCGATGATGATACTAATGAAGACATTGTGTTTGTAGCTATTAAAGAAGAGATATCAGACCAGAAGGCATTAGTATCCAAGATGGATAACTCTGATGATTGGATCATTGATAGTGGTTGTTCACATCACATGACCGGTGATCGGAGAAAATTTATTTCTTTGAAGAAATTTGATGGCGGAGTTGTAAGATCTGGTAATGACTCACCCTGCATGGTTAAGTGTAAGGGAACTATTTCTCTTAATTGAAAGAGCAGTGTAGATGATGTCTACTGGGTTGAAGGTTTTAAGCACAATATTTTGAGTGTGGCACAACTTAATGAGAAAGGATACCCATTGGATTTTAAGAATGGTATGTGCAAAATATATGGCAGCAAAGGTGCACTGATTGCAACTAGGAAGCAAACTAAAGGTAACCTGTTTCACCTTAATCCTAAAGTTAGCAACTGTTTAATTGCAAAGATAGATGATAGTTGGCTTTAGCATAGGAGATTTTGTCACATAAATTTTGATAACATTGTTAAAGTGAGTAAATCCAAGACAGTGAGAGGTTTGCCTCAATTGGACAAATCGGTTAATGCTCTATGTAAAGAATGTCAGTTGGGAAATATGACATCCTCAACTTTCAAGAGCAAATCTTTTTCAGCCGAACATTTGTTAGATTTGGTTCATACAGATCTTTGCAGACCAATAAGGACAAAAGGTATTCAAGGTGACATATATTTTATGATTTTCACTAATGATTGCTCAAGGATGATGTGGGTCACATTCTTGAAGGATAAGACTGAAGCTTTTGGTAAGTTTAAGGCATTCAGGGCCTTAGCTGAGAAGGAGAGCGGTAAGAAGATAAAGTGTCTGAGGACAGAACAAGGCGGTGAATTTAATTATGTGGAATTCACTAGATATTGTGAAGAAAATGGTATCAAATGACAACTCTTTGCACCAAGGGAACCATAACATAATGGTATCGCAGAGAGAAACAATTGGTTAGTTATTGAATCTTCTAGGATGATGTTGATACAAGGAGGTGTAGCGAAAACTTTCTGGAGAGAAGCTCTCAGCACATCTATCTACACTATGAACCGAATTCTGGTAAAAAGAGGTAAGGACAAGACTCCTTATAAATACTGGTATGGAAGATCACCTGATGTTAGTTATTCCAAGATATTTGGAATCAATTTTTTTATTAAGATAGGTGATTGTATTAGCAAATTTGAAGCTAAAAGTGATGAAGGTATATTTCTTGGCTATTCTACCAAGAGTAAGGCCTACAAGTGTTTTAACAACCAGACACAGAAAATTATTGAGAGTGTTGATGTTCAAGTGGATGAATATCCTAAAGTCTCGGAGGAAAGCAGTTTGGAGAAAAAGGATGAAGATCCTTGCATTTTGTTTTTGGAACTAGAAACTATGAAATCTGAAACCGGCAAAGCAAATACTGATGTACCAATTCAACCAGAACAAATAAATCAGAAGAAGATGATGATAATGAAGAAGTTGAACCTGAAGATAATGATCATGTTATTCCAAGATATGTGAGACTGATTCACAATCCTTAATAGATTATTGGGGATAAGGATACTAGAGTACTAACCAGAAGAAGAATCAGAGAGAATTCTTGCATTGTCTTCACTATTGAACCAAGAACTACTAAGGAAGCATTTGGTGATGATCATTGGGTTAAAGCTATGGAGGAGGACCAAGATCAAACTGATAAGAACAACACATGGACCCTAGTACCTTGACTGGTAAATAAAAATGTGATAGGTACTAAGTGGGTATTCAGGAACAAGTTGAATGAAGATAGTGTTGTAGTTTGCAACAAAGATAGGTTAGTTTGCAAAGGTTATGCACAAGAGGAAGGAGAAGATTATGGTGAGACTTTTGCACTAGTGGCAAGACTGGAAGGTGTTAGAACTTTACTTGCATTTGCAGCACATAATAAATTCAAGGTATACCAGATGGATGTTAAGTCATCATTTTTGAATGGGATACTAGAAGAAGAAGTATGCATTGAGAAGCCAAATGGTTATGCTTTGACTGATGAGAAATACATGGTATGCAAATTGCATAAGGTTTTATATGGATTAAAGCAGGCACCGAGAGCATGGTATGAAAGGCTTCATACACATCTGATGAAGATAAGCTTTCTGAGAACCAGTGATGATACTAACATATATCTCAAATCTGAAGGAGATAAAATACTGGTCAGCAAATTTTTTGTAGATGATATCATATTTGGGGGTAATGAACACATGAGTAATGGTTTTGCAAATGAAATAAAAAATGAGTTTGAAATGTCTTTAGTGGGAGAAATAAAAAATTTCATGGGCTTGCAAATACAGCAAATGAAGAATGGTATTTTCATCACATAGTCTAAGTATGTGAAAGAGGTCTTGAAGACATTTGGCATGAGTCACTGTAAACCAATTGGGACACCAATGGTTACAAGTTGTAAGTTGTCTAAGGAAGATGAATCCACATTTGTTGATGAGAAGGAATACACGTCAATGATTGGAAAATTGCATTATGTTGTTCACAGCAAACCAAATATAGCTCATATAACTGGCATAGTTGTCAGATTCCAGAAGAATCCTAAGGAAACACATCTAATAGAAATCAAGAGGATTTTTAGACACTTGAAAGGTATTGTTGACTATGGATTATGGTATCTATATGGAGAAATTTTTGACTTGAAGGTGTACACAGATGCAAATTGGGCAGAAAATGTTGATATTATTACACCTTACTTAAGTTTACTTAGGTACATGCATTTCATAGTAGTTTGAGTATGAGACACTTGTGTGTTTGTGCCAAATTGGGATAGTGTGTAGGAGAATTTCCACCTTTTATGGTGTGATCTTGTTGTTACACTCTACATTTAGTGGGTGATCCACCTCATGTGGAATATTATATTGTTTCTCTTACCTACCCACACCTATTTCCTCCCTACCCTTATTTCTTATTGAGCCACATGTCATGTTTGTGTGCTCACATATCCATATAGCCTTGCCTATATAAGAAGGCTCATATTCATTGTATGTAATGATTGATGATCCAGTTGATCAATAGTTTCATCTTGATAGAATACAGTTTATTTCTATCATATATTTTGTCTCTCTTATTTGTGCTTTCCATTGCCTCTTGATCTTGGCAAAATCTCACATGGTATCAAAGCCATTAGAGTGTCATTAGTTTGCTAATTGAGAGAAATTTGATGTTATTTGGGGTTTGCATTTTGGAGTTTTCTATTGCAAGTTATTATTGAAGCTTGATAGGTCAAATCTAAGGTTACCATTGGATTGAGAAGGTCCAAGAAAGTCAGTTTTGCCTTTTGTTTCATCAAAATCGAACTTCAGAGGCCAAATCTAGAGGCATTTGAAGTTTGACGCTGCAGCGGAAATTTTTCAGAAATTATAATTTTGCAGGCAATTGTCAAATAGCGATATCTCACTCATCCGGACTCATTTTTTCGAGCAATTTTTTTTGTTTTGGGGTAGAATTCCATGATCTATACAGTGGTGTAGAATTTTTCTAATTTTAGGATCTAGGTTTTTTGGAAATCATGAAATCCCAATTTTTACAACTTTGGAGGCTTCATTTGGGCTCATATGGACTCTTTTTCAGGTGCCATTTTTTTTGAAAGTGCATATTTTTTCATCTACTTTCATAATCTTCCATTTGTTTGCAGTGACTTTAAGTAGAAATTGTACTTTCAATATTTGACCATTTTTGGCATATTTGGTACTTGCATTTTGCTTGGATCTTAGTTTAGATCACTAGCAGTATTTGTTGAAGTTTCTTAGATCTCATTTTGAGAAGTTGTAAATTGAAATCAGAAGTCCACTTTGTGTTGTTTTGCAAGTGGCTCATTGTATACGCACTAAGTATAAAGTTCCAAAATCACCATTTTGGGGAGATTTCTTGATTGAGTATTTTGGGGGGTGTCTTGTGTGATTGTGCCTCTCTCTATCTTGTGTTTTTTTCATTTTGGTGCTATGGGTTCTCCTAAATTTCCACTTTTAACTCCTCATAATTATGCATCATGGAAAATTAAGGCATGGAGTAAATTAATGGAAAAAGGACTCATTCATTATGTAAATGAAACTATTACAGCACCACCTGATCCTAAGACTGATCCTAATGCTCAAATTGAATGGCTTACTAAGAATTCTATGGCACTTGGAACTCTTAGAAAGTATGTATCAGATGACCTTATTTTTCACATTGATAAGTGTACAACAATTAAAGAGGCTTGGGATATTTTCAAGAAATTGTATGGTCAAGTTGATGAGATTAAGGGCTACAAGCTTGATAGTGAACTCACAACTTTGGATCCCAAGGATTTTGATACAATCCAAGATTATGTCACAAAAGAAACTAAGCTAAGAGAAAAGCTAAAGGATTGTGGAATTGACAAAAAGGATACTCAATCGGTTTATAACTTGTTGGAGAAGCTTCCTTCAGAGTATGGAGCCTTTGTATCTAGCTTTCACACCCATAGGTTAGCTCAAGGTTCCTCATACACTTCTCCCTCATTTGATTCATTCATGGAGATGTTGATACTTGAGTAATCTAAGTTGTCCATGATGGGGATTCTCAAATCTTCAAAGTCACAAGCTTTGGTGGCTAACAAAGGGAATCAAAGTAATCAAGGAAAAGGCAAGAATCAAAATCAACCTAAGTCTAAACCACAACAAGATGGAGCACAATCTTCCTCTCCACAACAAGGTGATTCACCATTCTCACCTAAGAGGAAATCATATAAGGACAATTTGTTTTGTGGATATTGCAAGAAGTCAGGACATGATGAACATCATTGTTATAAGAAGGATATTGATGAGTTGAAGAATCTTCTTGAGAAGAACAGAATCAACCTACCTTCTAGGATGTCTACATCGGCTTCTTCTTCCAAGGATAAAGGAAAGGATCACTCTTTAGGGATAGATAAAGGAAAGGGACAAGCTCTTTGTGCTACTACAAGTCATGATTCAGGGAGATGGCTTCTAGATTCAGGGGCTTCTCATTATATGGCATCTTCATAGTCTATGTTTTCTACATTTGAGCCTTGCCACATGCCACAGATTTTGATGGGCAATCATAGATACATGGATGTGATTGGGAAAGGATTTATTACCATTGGGGATAACTCCTTCAATGATCTGTTGTGTGTACCCCACTTGACGAATAATCTTCTTTCCATTTATCAAATCACACATGGGGCAACTAAGAAAACTGTGGAGTTCACACTTGATTCAGTTATCATTAGAGACTTGGAGAGTGGAGCTATCATTGCAACTGGGGTGGTTGATCATTCATCTCGGTTGTACTCTTTTTTAGATTTTGGTCCTACTGATAAGGTTGGTTCTTCCTATGTTGATGATTCAGATTTTGAGGAGAACTTTGGGCATTTGAACTTGGGGATTCTCACATGTGACCCCATTCTTGAGCTTGCATTTCATCTCCTCCTATTGATATCACACCACCTATTGCACCTGATGATGCAGCTAGTGCGACAGTTTTGCCTTCTTATGATTCAGTGCAGTAGGATATTTCATGTCTTCTAGCTTTAGTTGATTGGGATGCCTACTTAACAGACTTTGTAGGTTTGTTTGTGGACTCCTACATTGCAGATTTGGGAGATACCATTGACGACATTCATCTTCTCTTTGATGAGGATGATCCTTCTTTGATTGTTGCGAGGGATCACTTTGACTCTCCTATGCATTCTCTACATGATAAATCTTTAGAGGTTGACATGATTGTGGATACTTTTGTACAACACTTGGAGGAGGTCTCTTTATCTTTTGAGGAGACATATGAGTCTTTGGACATTGTTCTACATTCATCTCCACTAGATCTTGGAGTGCCTTTTTCAGCAGTGTGGCATAGTTTACCACCTTTAGAGGGGGTACCTTTCAGCATCAACATGGGGACACTAGAGCAATTTTCATAGATTCCTTTCATCATGAGTATTTTTGCTTCATCTTCCCTTCATGGTTGGAGAGAATTCATGGATACACCTTTGGTTTTGTTTCTTCCTAAGGGGAGGAATTTTGTTCAATGTTCATGGAATAGTTTCTTCATTCATCTTCGAGCTTCTATCATTGGTGCAGATTCTAGATTGAGGGGGGGATTCCTATTCTCTCTTCTTCTTCTCTCATATGGGGGGGACTCTTTCCTCACATGGGGTTTTGTCCTTCACATACTTCTATGAAAGTTCTTTGTATCTAGTTTTCATCTCTCTTTTGGGGGAGGGTTTGTTCCCATTGGGTTTTTCTCTCTTTCCCTGCTTTGTGAGAGATTTCCTTGCATTGGTTTTCATGTATTTGCATTTGTGCATGGGTACCTAACATGGCCTTGTAGCCGAGACCCATCTTCCATTGCTTAGTTGCATTGTAGACTTAAGTGCATTCCCCCAAGTTGCACTTAAGGGGGGGTGTTGGTGTAAATAATTATTCATCTTGGATATTATTACACCTTACTTAAGTTTACTTAAGTACATTTTATGGTGTGATCCTGTTGTTACACTCCACATTCATTGGGTGATCCACCTCATGTGGAATATTATATTGTTTCTCCTACCTACCCACACCTATTTCCTACCTACCCATGTTTCTTATTGAGCCACATGTCATGTTTGTGTGCTCACATATCCATATAGCCTTGCCTATATAATGATAACTTAATGATGAATGAATAGTACCAAACCGGTACTGAGAGGGGGGGGTGAATCAGTACAGGCAAAAACTCAACCTTAAACTAGTTTGTCAACTAACACTTATGCACTGATAGATAAACAGCAACACTGGTCCTTCAAGAGAGTTCAACCGGCAAAATTCAGTGTAACTAAGACAAGCAAAGACCGGTTGACACTTATCTTCTCATTTAATCTACCTCTTCATTCCCATTTCACTCTAATGCATGAACAGACAATCTACCATCAAAGATGTACATATTACAACAAGATCAACATGCATCACCACTTAATTAGAAAACAATCATAACATCACATGAAGAAAACATCACACATGACACACATATTTTGTTACTACTTATCAAGTTTCCATTAGTTTCATGTCAAAGTTATTCTATATACTCTAGTCGGTTATCTCTACCGAGATATTCAGTTGGTATGCATAGTCTAGTCAGTTATTGAAGAAAGTAGTCTCAAAACATAGTATACATCGAGTTGTCTACCGAGTATCATTTCATGTCTATCGAGCAGCAAAGATGACACACCGAGTTGATATACACCAAGTGAAATGTGTTACCAGATTCATTGAACCTGGACATACATATGAAAACGTGTTACAAGATCAAGGCACATCTAACCATTATCACATTGGAAATTGCACTTAAAGATTGTGTATGATTTTGAGGTCATCTAACCAATGAAATAATTTGCATGGTTATTCATTCGATAAATCATATTTGTAAGATCGAAGCAATGAATGGATCACTGTCATAAGAGATCTATTTATACAACATGAGTTAAGAATTAAAAAAAGTGTGTGTGTGCATGAGTGTAAGAAGACTGTTACAGAGACACAGAGGTCACCGAGAAGGTTTTTAGAGAACAGTTAAAGAACAGAGTAAATAGAAGGGTTTACCGAGTTACTATATGGGTTACTGAGGTATGCTATAAGCAAGGTAACTTATTCTGAGCACATAGAATCTACTATAGCATTCCAGATGTAAAGTTGTAGATATTTGTAATTATTTTATTGTAATATTTTGAAGTTGTAAGAGAAACCTTTAACAGGGTAAAAGACTTTAATCAAGTCTATAAATTGTAAAGCCTCTAACCAGGTGCAACATTTAGTTTAAGTGTTGTAAAATCCTTTAGCAAGGTAGATCTAACAGATCTTATTACTCCTAATAGGGTAAGCTATCAGAAATAGCTAAACATGTAGCTTTAACCAAGCACTCTTTATTATTGCAGTAGTTAAGTTGTGGGTGCCATCCCCACCGCAGTTTTTCTCTCTAACCAAATTTTTTTGCGTAACCAAAATATATGTGTTATGGAGTGAATCATGTATGATTGTTATCTATTTGTTTTAACTTTATATTATGTTACTGCACTATTTGGTTTATGCATAACAGTAAAGTTATTATTGAAGAAAAGTTTTGAAGTACTGATTCACCCCTCCCCTCTTAGTACATTAGCTTTCCATATTGGGCCTAACAATGGGAATATGAAGATGTAGTTGTTTGTCTCTTTGTTGAAACACTCCAAGGTGTTACAACTGATTGGTTTTATCATTTGGCACCTCTTACTATTGATTCATGAAATACTTTGAAGACATAGTTTGAAGCACACTTCAAACTGCTAGAATATGCTCGCGCTTTGGCTCAATTGACTTCTTCATCGCATGAGCCCATGAGAGATTTCATGGCCAAGTTCAACAAACTAAAGAACAAAATTCCTACAAATTCTCAACCTACCACTGAAACTCTCAATTTTTTCTTTATCAATGCTCATTTGTCGAAAGTAAGTTTCTTGTTAAGAAGAACGCCTCCTGCTAACTTGATAGTTGTATAAAATCAAGTAGTGGAAATTGAAGACCACTTAATTCTTGTTGGGAAAATCAAGAAGGATCTTAACAAAGCTAAAGTAAGTTTCTTTGTTCCAGAAGTTTCTAGTTCTTCTTCTTCAAATACCACTAATCTTATGATACAAAGGTTTGCAAATGAAGTGCTTGCCTTGAAGAAATAAATTTTGTAGACATCTTATCCTACTCCATGCAAGGATGTTCCATAGAGAACATACCCCAATAATACCAATAATTATGTTGTGAAGAATCAATCCAAATTACCTCCTCCTCCAGAGAGGTTGGCTCTTGAAGCCTCACTGTCCAATTCAATAGCTGGGTACTTTGAAGCCAAATAAGGTGATTTTCAATCTTCTGAAGAAGATGTTGCATCTCTTTTCCAAGAACATGATGAATAATTTGTTGGTGACTCTACTATCGATTACATTCATTTTGAAGAATCTCCTCAGTTGGTTGTGTTGACAGGTGTTTTGACACACTCACCAACTGTCAAGTGGTTTATGTGAATACTCACCACCTCTCCTGAAAAAGTAGTAAGTTTTGGGAAAATAACCACTCCAAGGTCTCTATAGTTAGGTCTCGACGATGATTGGTAGCTCAATGGTTGATGCGATTGTACCTGTCAAGGGGCCTGCTAGTTGAAACAAAACAAACAAAATCCTTTATTTGTATTTTATGATTTTCACCTTCTCAAAAATAAACATCAAAAGATAGATCAAGGGAACAAGGAAATGACAATGAAATTGATACAATAACAATTAAATTGTCCACATGGTTAGAATTTTGTAATCCAAATATTATCAATGTCACTAAATCAGCATTCAAATGACGAACTCCATAAAATATATAAAGTTAGACAACTTTACACACAAATGAAAATGAATATCACCCAACCAATAATCGCCCTATCAATTTAGTCCTCATATAACATTTACATGTGCAATATGATTCATAAAATAATAAAGCATCCAGAAGAACTAATTGTTGGTTCAAATGATAGAAGTTACTAGATCACAAAGAACACAACCATATAGAACACACAAGTAGATCATGAAATCCACAAGCTATTTTTTGTATTAAACTTAAAAGAGTGTCACAAAATCTTCTAAACTTATAAAAATCTACATAAAATCTCTAATGGAGCTCAAATCATCAATTCGCGGACCCTTACAATGGCCCAGATCTTACAATTTATAAAATTTTCCCCTACACCTTAGGAAGGCATCATGCCTAAATTAAGGACTTCCAAAATCAAGGAGTCACAGTTGACATGCAAGTCTTTGCCTTTGAACTCCAGTTAAGTACTACTAAACTGGTACTCAAGGTTCACTTCCAAAACGGTGCTCTGGAAGCAGTTATTTTGTAACATGCATAAATCTTGCCCAAAAAGGAAGTGAGTTATAGCGTCAATTGAAGGCCTAGTTGTAGTGGTGGTGATGGTAATCCAACATGCAAAACTAGCATTACAAAATGATGGGAGTCAGAATTGACATGCAAGTCACTGTCTGTGAAGTCCACTTAACTATTATGAAACTAGTGCTCGATGTTCACTTCTGTAACGGTGCTCTAGAGGTAGGTATTTTGTAACATACAAAAACAATGCCCAAAAAGAAAGTGTGACATCCAATATCAGTTGAACCTATAGTGGTTGTGGTACTGGCACTGCTTCAACATGCTTTTTTTTTTCTAACTGCATGTTTGTCCTTTATTCCTCTTGTAGTTCTGGTAGTTGCTGATGAAACATTATATGGAAGCGGTTGGTGGATCAGCAATATACTTCATTTTGAATTTAAAAACTCTGAGCACCTCCTATATACTCTCTAGTCTTCTTTTGGGATGAGGTGGAAGGTTCCATAAGTCTAATTCAACCATTACAAAACTAGCGCTCATTGTTCACTTCCATAACATGCAACACAAGATACATAATCAACTTCATCATATTAAAAAAATCATAAGGGACTCCAAAATTTTGGGATTCCAGGGTTCTGGGGTCTATTTATTGATTATTTCAAGATTTTAGGGTTTTGAGGTCCATTATTGAGGATTTCGAGATTTCGGGGTTCTGGGGTTCATTATTGAGGATTTTGGGATTTAGAGGTTCCAGGGTCCATTATTTAGGATTTCAAGATTTCGGGATTCTGGGGTTGATTACTGATGATTTTGAGATTTCAGGAATTCGAGAAACAAGGTGAACAATTTACAGATCGATAAAAGTCAATTTTATTGAAAGCATGAAATCTAACTCTAAACCCTAAACTATGAAAGTAGGACACATGAAAAACAAGGAAACAAGGA